>NC_142359.1:643333-965000 GCF_059441175.1 Urocampus carinirostris | reverse complement strand
AGTTATTTGATGGCGCTTTCTGAAAAGATAATTTAAAGACTCATTTCAAATCGTGCTTCTGAGTCCAAATGTGTCTTAAGGTCTTCAAGCCCTAGCCTTAATATCATTTTTCAAAGGCACTGTGTATTACTAAGAGCCTCCTCGTGCTAAAGAGATAATTGATCCCAAAAATATATCGGGTTAAAAAATAAGGAAATGTGATGTTAGCTAACATGTTTTACGCAACATGGGCTAATTGTCCGTCATCTGGACCTAGAAAACAACAGGTTATTTTTTCCCTTGTTTCTCATTAATTTTTTCCTTTGTTTCAATTTTCTCTTATTTTTTTCATTTTCTCTTCTATATTGTTCTATTCCTTCTCTTTAAAAGGTAGGGAAGGAACGGGGTGCTTTTTGGTCACTTGGAGTCTCTGTAGTTTCTGTTCTTTCCTCTATGTAGCACTTTTTAGGTTGCACTGTACAATACAGCGACATCTAGTGGTTAGATACTAGGCACCAGGGCGGCATTAGCTCAGGAGGTAGAGCTCGTCTTGGGATCAAGAGGTCGCAGGTTCGATTCCCGGCTCCTCTGTGTTATATGTCAAAGTGTCCTTGGGCAAGACACTGAATCCCTAATATCCCCAATAGGCAGGTTTTGCATGGCAGACTCCCTATTGGTGTGTGAGTGAGTGTGTGTGTGTGTGTGAATGGGTAAGTGTGAAGCTCATTGTAAAGCGCTTTGGGAGGTCTTCATTGACTTGAAAAGTGCTATATATTAATGCAGACCATTTACCATTCACTGTCCTTTTCACGTAAATTATGGATTCATTTATTCAAGATGAATCTTATGACATTTTCAAGTTTATTTTGTTTTTGATCTGATTTTGTGTAGCAATTGTTGTCAGAAGTGCAATAGTGAAACATTTTTTATTATTTGGCCCTAACCTCACCCCGAACCCAACAACGACGGCCCTTAAGTAAATTGAGTTTGAGACCCTTGTGAAAACCGAACTGACCACGTGACCTACCGCACAGGTGGCATCCCATCAGTATTTTTACAGCCTTTATATAAAATTGTCACAACCAGAACGGAGACAGGGTCCAATTGCGTTATGCTTCTCAGAAGGAAAAAGAAAGGGCTGTGCCCACAATCCAGAGCTTCCGGGGCGAGCGATGGTGGTGTTGGAAACTGAAAACGGGTCAGTCGCCGGGACAGGAGAGCAAAAACGTGGTCGGGGTCGGAAGCGAGTCGTAAACCAGGAAAGGAGAGTAGACGTGGTCGGGGGCAAAAAGGTCGAAAGCCAGGACGGTAGAGCAGACGTGGTCAGGATCAAAAACGGGTCAAAGCCGGGGGACAGACAGGAGCAACAAAACGGGACAGGTGGGAGTCGGAGTCGAAAAAGGCTTGCCTAGTGTTAACTGAGGTTCGCAGACGGACTGACCGAAGGGGACGGACAGGACCGGGTTCAAATAGTGACAGGGAGCCAATCAGAAGCCGCGGCCGTTGAGCGGGTAGAGGTGATTCACATTGGTAATGTCTCATGCATTCATGGTGTCATCAATTGGCAAGAGCAATGCAGCAGTGTGAATAAAGCTCGCTATTATAAAAATCAATCCAATTGGTATGTATTTGATAGAACTCCGTCTTCTTAAAAGGCAACGAGTGGACAAGCAAGAGTCTGAAGGCAAGAAGCGCCCTCCAGAGATTTAATGAACTATTCTCTCCACCGGGGATTCATTAGGGAAATAATAGGGTCCAAATTGATTTACAAAGGGCACTCTTATGAATAACACGCTCTCATTGATTTCAATTGTTCTCAAAGCGCCATTGTCTCATGAATTCACAATGGCGAGTTCTAACAACGTTTCCGTTGCTCATATTACTTTGCATTGTGCCGAGTCCGTCACGCAAATCGGACCCTCTCGGGTCTCCTCGGAATAGGCGTGCACCATATATGATGATAAAAAATCCGAGATGTTTAGGACTCTTAAGCTTCGTCTGAAATGGTAAATGGTCTGCATTTATTTAGCGCTTTTCAAGTCGATGAAGACCTCCCAAAGCGCTTTACAATGTGCTTTACACTTACCCATTCACACACACTCACACACCAATAGGGATTCAGCCATGAAAGGCGCCTACCTGGTTATTGGAGGCATTAGGGATTCAGTGTCTTACCCAAGGACACTTTGACGTATAACACGGAGGAGCCGGGAATCAAACCTGTGACCTCTTGATCCCAAGATGAGCGCTCAACCTCCTAAGCTCATCCCCCTAAAACAAATATGTATTTCGTCAAGTACATTTCGTGGTCAACTGCAAAGTCTGGAACTAAGATACTTGGACAATTCTCAACAGTTCGAACAAGGGGCGTTTGTTCTTGAGACATGAAATGAAATGATCTGCATTTATATAGCGCTTTTCAAGTCAATGACTTCCCAAAGCGCTTTACATTGTGCTTCACATTTCCCAATAGCGGCCGTGATCTGTGCAGCCATGTAAGGCGCTAACCTGCTTATTGGGGGTAATTGGGGGTTCAATGTCTTACCCAAGGACACTTCGACATGTAACACGGACAAGCCGGGATTCGAACTGGGATCCCTTAATCCTAAAACGATCGCTCTACCTCCTGAGCTACTGCCGCCCCGAGACGATATGCATTTCATTTTAAATGTGTTTGTCCGGCATAACGCTCAAGCTCTCTTTAATAGCTAAATATTATATAAGTTTGTTGTCGTTTTTTTTTTTTTTTTTATTTATTTATTGTCAGGATTTTTCCTCTAGAAGGGCATTTGAAATGTTTTCAGATGCCATTTTTAAATGGATTAACCCCATAACGTGCCGGCGGCCTTTTTATTCAAAAAAAGACGCGTCTTCTCTGAAATCGGTCATTGGATCTCACTGGAAAGTGCAAACTCTTTGGATTCAAAATATACTCATCACAGAAACGTCACGATCAGCCTAGCGAAATTTATAAGGCTGGTTAACTAACCCAAAAACATGCTGTAATACTCATGAAACCATGTTACCAAACAGGCACTCTTTCCATCCAGGACAGTCCAGTCAATCCAACCGCGTCACATATCTACTCTAAAACACTCGATAATGCCGACAGATCGGCTTAAAAGCATTTCTCCTTGTAATCTGTTTCACCCCATAATTCCCTTTTAAAAGTAAACACTCTGATATCCAATATGGCCGTTAACCTCCGACCTTTTGATGGACGCAACCTTCGTCCAATCGCAAGCTTTTCTTTCACGGTCCTCGGACTGCCATAGCCTACGAATGCCTGTATTGATAAAAACGAGATGGCCTTTGTTCGCTTTGGATATTTTTAGCCAGTAGTGAGTAAACTAATGATTGACACATCGGTTAGCCGATGAAATTCACAACATAAGTTGGTGCCATTTTTCAGGGATGTATTCAAATCGGAGCGTGCGTGAATGACAACCGGCATTCATTTTTACGCGCGATTACCACGTGCAAGTATGCACAATCAGCGAATGACTTCTACAAAAATATGGCAAAACATTTACAACTCCTTCACAATGTCTAAAAATTGTCAAATAGATGGATGCAGAGTTTTTAAAGGTGTCAATGGCCACTTTTTGAAACGACTTCAGAAAAATGTGTAAGATACAATGTTTAGAGTTTCAGATTGTGATCAAATGACCAGGTCAGCTATTGTCTCACCTGTTTTCCAGCTAAGCTCCCCATGCTACACTCACCTGCAGTTGTGTGATTGCAAAAATCAGTCAATTATAAAGTGTTTAGGTGTTCCAACTTGGATTACTTAATGTCTGTAGCACTTGCAGTGATTATTTCAGGTTTGGACAAAACGAGAGCGTTACCTTTTAACCGTCCATATTCTTCAAAGGGTTCAAAATCAGCATTGGATATACTTTGGGTACGTTTTGGATCGTGATTTTGGGCGAATTTTACGAAGACATTGAAGGATTAAACACAGATTTTGCAGATTGATGCCCGTATTACAAGCAATGTTTCCTGTCATTTTCCTTACGGGTCTGAGCGTTCACACAAAGTCGGTGAGCAGCGTTTGAAACAACAGTGAGCAACCATAATCCCAAGTGTGGCAAGATAATTCATGATCAAACATGTCCAAAACTTGACATCACATGATGCTGAGTTTCCGGCAATGCAAAATGATTTTTCTCTTTAGAATGAATTGACTCATGTACGATTGCAAAGGTTGTACGGCCTACAAACGTCGTTTGTTCGTAAAATTATTTCACAAGATATCCATTTCTTTTTATTTCCTGATATATTTTGTCGCATAATATTCACATTTTTGGGGGCTTATTGAGTCGGTTGTAAGATACAGAACTGTACTTCATCACATTTTTGAGTGGAAGTACAATGTTGGCAACACGATTCACTTGATATCAGTGGAAATGATTTGAATGCAACACAAACTTTTCCTTCATTTTTCTGTTTTTTTTTTCTACTTTTTTTTAAAATTCCTTTAAAAAAAATCTCATTGTGTTTATTTTTTCCGAGCTGTTACTTTTTTATTTTGTTCTCTATTTACTTTTTTTCCTAGATTTATTTTCTTTTCTTTTTTTCTGTCTTTCTTCAAAATGTTTCCTTTTTTTCTTTTTGTTTCTTATTTTCCCAGCTTTTCACTACTTTTTCATTTTAGTATTTTTTTCTTTTTTGTTCTATTTCACCCTCTTCCTTTAAGTCATTTTGTGCATAATTTTACATAATATTTGGTCATGTTGGGATAAAAGAAGCAAAAACAACCCGAAGAGCCGTTTAGGACCCGAAAGAGCCGGTTCCTTTTAGTGAGCCGAGCCGAAGAAGTCGGTTCTTGACAAACTCTACTAACTTTACTCCACTTCGTTCTCCTTCGACTCGACTTCACAACAGCGCATTTAGGACACAACGTCAGGGGAACCCGTGTATTTTTACCTTCATGCACTGTAACTTTAACTTAAGTCGCTTCTTAATCAGTCATTTTGAGCCCTGATTTTTTTGCGCTGGCTAGATTTTCTTGTTGCTGAGAATGTGCGAGCAGTGCGCGATTGCGCACGCGCGCAGCTTAGAGGGGAACACTGATTACAAGGTTGTATTTGAGAGTGAAGCTGTTTTGTCTTTGTTCGATTTTTTTTTTTTCTCGAACTTGGATTTGTGTGAACAAAACATGTCAACTTAAAAAGAAGCTCACAGAAGTGAGACCCCTCTTATGTTTTACGCTCAAAAGCAGCCAGGACATGCCTCCGTCTGTCGCTTGGTCGGCCATCTGCGGCGCTGTTTTTTGCCACACCTGTGCTTTGCCTTTCGTGGCGACACTGAATTTGCACTCCACGCCGAACTTCGTCTCCGGGGGCTTGTCGTGGGATCAATGCCGTCTCCGAGACTGAACTCGGTTATTGTTTAGTATAAATTCGGAGCCTAAATCGAGTTTATTGTCATTGAAAACAATGTCGTGAAGATCATTTACAAGGAGTTTAGACGAGGCAGTCCAGAATTAACTAACATGTAATGTTATAGCTCGTAAGCCTAGGATTTTACTAGGTTTGAGTCATAGAAATAAAATGGAGCCAGAGTGCACCGGAGCAAATCATTGAATCGACACAAGGTAAGAGTGTCACAAAAAATGAATGTATTGAATAAGCACAGTAGCGTAACGGAACGTATACAAGATTTTCAGAACCAGGCCAAGGGGGCTAGCGGCAGTATGCCCAACAAAGGAACTTCATAAAGCGGCTCAGATGAAAGGCAGCCAAACCGTCTCACTAGTGTACCCCCAGTTACAGCAAATGACTGACTATACTGCTTTAACCAATAAAGTACAACGGTGGTATACATACCCCTTCTAACCTAATATGTATAACAAAGTCAATCCTGCATCTAAACTAGTTTGTAGTCTGCACTGCCTTTTAAGACTTCTGGTGATTAAAATAAACATGAGTCCAGTGTTCATTTGAGCTCTGCAAAGTGACGGGTCCCGGGGACTGGCATGCTCAAAAATCTATGGGTCCCAACAGAGATCTATGGCTCCCCAAAATTTAGTTTTATCCAGGTTGAAATTGTAAATCGGCGACAAATATATATATATATATATATATATATAAATACATATATAAATCTATATATTCATTTCGTTTTAATCATCACACTTAATTGGTAATACAAAGCCGTTATCACTTCAGATTTTTCAGTTCACAAAAATATTCTAAATTATACAAAATAATATTGCTGAAATATTAGTCCATCTATTCATGCAGTTTTAATCACTTTAGATTTTCCAGTTCATATATTCTTCGTGGTTTGCTGTCCCGCCGCAATTGTAATGCCTTCTCAAGGTCCGATTGCAGCAACGGAAATTCCATAGCTAATTTGTGGTTTTCGTTGTCGTGACGATCCAATGTGCTTTTCTGAAAGTTCGTCTAGCGAAACGATTTATGCAATACAGTTTTTTGTCACGCTGGGTGCACGCATCACAGAACATGTAGCCTTCATTATCATCCTCCTCATAGCGTCACCAGGAATATAATTGAGTCCGTTTTGGCAGAAAACTCCTTTTCTCGCTAGGAGTATTCTTTTGTTTATCTTTCGTCGAATCGGTCGCATTAAAACACGTGTTTTCCTTGCCTTCGCGGTCTTCTGAAGAATTTCTCCGCCGTTTTATTGTGCCGGAATGATTGCCGTTGTTACCACTTTCTGTATTATGTTTCGACTTATTACCGACACTGAAGAATTACCAATTTTTTGTTGATTTGCACCGAATACCAACTGTTTAATAGAGGGCATAATAGAACGACAAAGCGGGGGGAATTTTCACCTTGTATACCTTGTAGAAATCCCTTTTGCGCGAGTTTACTTTGCCGAAATGACACGGCCTTTTCTAAACAATCGATATTCACGTCGACGAGCTTCTCTTACTGCGATTGACCAACAATTCAGAATGGTCGTCTTCTGAATACCACATGTATATAAAAGTGTTATGTGCTCTACCATAAAGCTTATAACACTGAAATGAACTCGACGAATAAACGGGAGACGAATGTTCAGAAGATTTCGCCAAAGTCAATATTTTCAACTTGCTTATAGTGATTTCTTCCCGGTATACGATGTGAGCATTCTCCAGGCTTTACTGTTTCATTTCATTCTCCCAAAAATAGATACGAAAATGTGTTTCTTCACATCGGGTGGCTACAGTAGCACTAGCTCACTTATCGGTAGCTCCATTGAGTGTGTTTAAAGTGACTCTCAATGACTTAACATGAAATTGCTCGGAAAAGCATAAAAGGTACCTCGTAGAAAATGCTCGCTGAAAATCCTGGAATACTTTGAAGGCTGCCTGTCCCTCCCATTATTGACAGATATGCATCGCTGTCTTCTGTCTTGGGCAAAAGGGAGACGAACGAATGCCAAATCTGGCTTAGAACCTTGCCTACCGCACAGCAAAAGAATAGAACCGCCATGGTAAAAAGTGATAGTTCTAATCTTCTGTGGTGGTCATTGGTAATTGTTTCAACTCTACTGCCATCTGTCACGTGGAAAGGGTCACTACGTAGGGCCGGGATTAAAATCATCTATTGATAATTGAAAGGATGAACATAACACCCAGATCAAATCGACAACGTATGTATTGAAAATGGATGGATACTTTTCATCCCCATGGGGAAATTCACACTTCCAGCAGTATCCTTTTGTTGTTTATTAACAGATGAACAGGATGGCCTCGGGGTTGCTGTGTTGTAGTTTAGCAACAGCGGAGTGGGTGACGTCACACGCTAGGCCAAAAGTTGGACGTCCCTGCAGCAGATGGAAATCTTTGTGCCCAGGGTTACACCGCCTCGTGTCCACGTTTATAGCGAGTCCGCCTCCTCTCTGCTTCCCGCAGGCTTTCGTGTCTCTGTCGGTCCTAACAGCACTGAAGCCGGGTAGCTCCACGTTAGCGTCCGGGATGCTAAGTTTCCGTAAAAAAAAGCAAACTGCACTCCCTGTACGCTTAATTTTTTTTCACCAGCTCAGCCAGTTGGTCGGTCTTATTTGGTAGAGAGTTCACATTTCCCATGATTTCGGGAGGGTACCGAAGGTTTATAACGTTGCTAGCCGCTTAGCCTTAGCTTCGGCTCTGCATCCACGATAGGGACCCCTCATCATGTCTTTCATGGACCGATTCCCGTGACGAACTGGTCGAGGTCGGTCTTTAGCCGGTGGCTAGCTAGAGCATCTGGCGGCAGACGCAGAGCAGCGGTGGCATACAGTACGTACCCGCGTTGGAGCGGAACAAAGCCAACGCTCGGCCGAGCGCGGAAGGTCGTCGGCCTGGGGCGCCTTGCGTGTACGTGTGAGAGTGCGTCGCCGTTTTTCTGCTGGTGCGCTTTCCATATCTTTGCGAGCACCGGTTTCATGGGCACTTATTTCTCTAACAGCTGTAACCCTGAATAAAAATGATATGGTGATGAGAAAACTCATGTGTCATTACTATCTCTAGTGGTCTACTTGATAGGATCTGGTACTTCCACAATTCGGGTTTGATTCCCAATGCCACCATTGTTATGCAATTGTGGTCAGCAAACAAATGAATCGACTGAACATTAATTGCACAAATATGTGTTGTATAAGATGCACCGGGTTACCAGGCGTGGTTCAAATTTCCTGCCAATTTGGGGTTTTTGGGCGCGCCTCAATACCATTAAGATGAGTCCTAAGTTGGCTTATTTTTCAGTTTTTATACATGCAGGACTTTTTTCTTTGTTCGTATGATGACCCAACACCTCTCGAGCCCTTTCCATGTTTGTGATCAAGTGCAGCGTAACATTGTTGGAGTAGAACGGCAGAATTCATGTCAGTTTATAGCATCCCATTGATACAATCGTTGACAGCTAAAAATGGTACAAAGTATGTTCTAGCTGCAAGCTAGTGAAGTATTGTTATTCATCAAAATCACAATAAAAAATGATCTTTTGATCTGCATTGGATTTTTTTTTCTTTTAAAGCTACTTAAAAATAAAAAAAAACGGCCTTGAAAGTGCTTGAAATTGTAGCTGTAGGACAGGGGTGTCAAACTCATTTTAACTCGAGGGCCACACGAAAGAACCAACATTCTGTCGGGGGCCAGACTAGTAGATTCAAGAGAAAGAAAAAGAGAGATAAAGAAATAAAAGAAAGAGGGAGGGAAAATGAGAGAGGGCAGGACGAAGAAAGATAGAGGGGGAGAGCGTGAGAAACAAAAGATAAAAAGTCGTGAGAGAAAGGGAGAGGAAGAAAGAAATCCAAGGAGAGAAAAGAGAAAAGAAAGCGAGAAGGGTATGAAGAGAGAAAGAGAAAAGGAAAAAAGAAGTTAGAGCAAAAGACGTTAAAAGACACAGAGAAAAAGAGATAAAGAGCAACAAAGGAAGAGAAAAAGAGAGACACAGAGAGTGAAAGACAGAGAATGGGACAAAAGGGGTGGAAAAGAAAGAGAGAGAGAGAGAGAGAGAGAAAGAAATACAAGTACTGTGTCTTTGTGAGAGGCACCTGGCGTTGGCAACATCAAGTTGACCTATTTCAACCAGCAGCTTGTATTTCTCTTGCGCTTCTCTGAGTGTTGTCTCGCGGGCCGGATTCAATCCCTTAGCGGGCCTGACCTGGCCCGCGGGCCGCCTGTTTGACACCCGTGCTGTAGGACTAGGACGCATTCTCTTAAATTCTGAAACAAACGATACCTGATTTGCTGTTGGCCAGAAGGCTTGGAAGGGAAAAAAAAATCCAAAGGCAATCAAAAGGGTATTGTTACTTGATTGCGCAGAAGTCATCATGCTGTCCTCGTTGCCGTTTATTACATTGTTGTTAAAGTCATATTCCTGCCGGTTCATTTTTATTAGAAGAGAATGCGTTTTCATGAGAGAAACTCTTGCCCTGAATATTTCCCCTTTCCTATGCTCGTGCGCGTCCACGTGCTCTTAAAGACGAGCAGCCGCATTCTCCCTTAACAAGTACTCGCCGCTGTTTTCTTTGTACAGTAAACACACACACACACACACACCACCGCCGAGGTTCGGTTCGTGTGCGGTGTGATCGGTGTGATAGGTGGCTCCCGGCAAAGCACTCCATCCTAATGAGCCTCCTGCCCTTCCTTCTCTCCCTGGGAAGCCGAAAGAGATGTAACCTTGTCGGGGAAGGCGGAACCCGCTTACGCGTATACACAAACATTTCCATCCAATTGAGGACGCTCCTGTTTTTTAGCTCATCTCTTGTTTTTGTTTGTCTTGCGACTTAAGATGTGGCCTGCGATTTTAAGTGCAGCACATGTCAGATTCAGATTCAGATATACTGTAAATTCCGGACTGTAGAGCGCACCTGATTATAAGCCGCCCCCACCACATTTTAAGAGGAAAACCGATTTTGTGCATACACAAGCCGCACCTGTATATAAGCCGCACGCGCCCACATTTAAACATGTAACACAAACACAAAATGAACCCAAACCTGACTTCAAGTCCCGCGATTAAAACTAAATGTCCTTCGTTAAAGTCCACAGTCCAAAAATCACAGCCGGCAAAATGAACGGAAAATGATACCGGTACTTAAGGTTTGATGCAGACCTGCAGAGTCCGGGTCCCGTTGAAAGTAATCCAAGGAAAAAAGTGTTTATTTCCAAAGGTAAGGGTGGAAAAAATATATCAGATGAACACATTTACTCACGCTACTCCCTTTTCTTTAACCGAATTTTTACCCCCTCTTCTTTCCTTGTCTGTCCCTCACCTTTAGCGGTCCCCACTTCAACTCGGCAGCCCGCGTTTGTTCCGCCCCTCATTTTTCATTCACTTGTGCAAAACATATCAGAATAAGTGTCTAAAATAAATACAAATAAATACATTACAAAAATATACAGTTGTAAATACATATTATACATGGGTTACACATATTTATAAAGAAAGATGGTACACCGAGAGAGTTTTGAAAGCTTTGATAATAATAATATAACTTTGACAGGGCAGTTAATGGTAGCAACACTCGAGCGCCGCTAGCGGCCGTTAGAAAAATGACATAAATAGGCCGCATCACTGAATAAGCCGCAGGGTTGAAAGGTGGGGGGAAAATTGTAGCGGCTTATAGTCCCGAATTTACGGTACTTTATTGTCATTCTTGTACACGTGTATACAGACTAAACGAATTGTCGATACATCTGACCCGCACAGTTTCCTTGAATGTACAGATATAAATAAAATGTTGCATTGAGTTGGAGTATTGAAGTACTAATAATATACTGAATAATTATAGCTATGAGTATTATACAGTAGTGCAAAGAGTGCAAGAGGAGCAGCTAACCAGATGTGAAAATGGGCAGTCAGGTAAACAAGTCACTAACGTGTTTTGTTTTTAGAATAGAATAGAATATACCTGATTGTCATTGTAACAAAATGGGTTGAACATATTGTGACAACGAAATTGGACGTGGCACTCCAGTGTCACATTTTACAGTGAGGATCAGTGTTCATTTGATCTCTGAAAAGTGATGGGTCCCGGGGACTGGCATGCTCAAAAATCGATGGGTCCCAACAGAGATCTATGGCTCCCCAAAATGTAGTCTTATCCAGGTTGAAATTGTAAATCGGCGACAAATACATAAAAAAAAATCTAAATCTATATATTAATTCAGTTTTAAAAATCACACTTAATTGGTAATACAAAGCAGTTATCACTTCAGATTTTTCAGTTCACAAACATACTGTACATTGTACAAAATAATATAAATATTAGTCTATATATTCATGCAGTTTTAATCACTGTCCCGCCACAATTGTAATGCCTTCTCAAGGTCCAATCGCAGCAACGCAATTTCCATAGCTAATTTGTGGTTTTCGTTGTCGTTGTGCCGATCCAATGTGCTCTTCTGAAAGTTCGTATTGCGAAATGATTTATGCAATCCAGTTTTTTTGTCACGCTGGGTGCACGCATCACAGAACATTATGCCTCCATCATCATCCTCCTCATCGCGTAACCAGGAATATAATCGAGTCCATTTTGTCAGAAAAGTCCTTTCTTGCTCGGAGTATTCTTTTGTTTATTATCTTTCGTCGAATCTTTGGCTTCAAAACACGTGTTTTCCTTGTCTTCGCGGTCTTCTGAAGAATTTCTCCGCCGTTTTTACGTGCCGTTGTTACCACTTTCTGTATTATGTTTCAACGTATTACCGACACTGAAAAAAATACCAACTGTTTTTACGAAGGCATACTTGTCTTTCACTCGACAACCACCAAAACAATGACGTCATCTCGGAGCAACGAGATCTCGTTTGCCGAGATCGGCGCGAGACCAAAACAACAATGGCGGATCTGCCTGATGAAAAGTTTGGAGTCAAGGACGCGTGCAAACCAGAACACTGTACTAAGAACCAGGGATATTCTGGTAACTCTCACATTGCACCGCTATTATTATGAACAGCGCAGTAGCGTTGACAGACAGATCGGTGCAGCGTCTGCAGGCATACGGACCCTGTACCGATCCGTCGTGGAGAAGGAGCGGAGTTGAAAGGCAAAGCTCTGGATTTACTGCTCAATCTATATTCCTGGCCTCACCTTTGGTCAGGAGCTATGGGTCCTGACTGAAAATGATCCCAGATACAAGCGGACGAAATAAGTGTCCTCTGTAGGGTGGCTGGGCTCTCCCTTAGAGATAGGATGAGAAACTCCGTCATCTGGGAAGTGTACAGCCGCTGCTCCTCCCAGTTGAGGTGGCTCGGGCATCATCTGATTAGGTTGCCTCCTGGACGCCTCCCTCGGGAGGTGTTAAAGGCATGTCCCGCCAACAGGGGGTCCCACGGATGACCTTGGACACACCAGAGCAACTATATCTCTAGGCTGGCCTGGTAATGCCTTGGAATCCCGTTGGGATGAGGTGGCTGGGAAACGGGGAGGTCCGGGCTTCCACCCTTAGGCTGCTTTCCCTCAAACCGGCCCCGGAAAAGCGGAAGAAAATGGATGGATGGATGTTTGAATATAATTAGCACTCCATTTTGTCTTAATTACCTCCACAAAAGTCCCACATTTGTTCAAACCAATGAAACGATGAATTGACTCATTATAGTACATGATCGGGAATGTAGTCCGCCTCATCTTTCCATGCTAATGTTCTTCAACGGCTCGAGGTTTAAGTCATGCGTCTGATATCCGTGCGTGTGTTTCAGGTGTGGGCCAACTACGAAGAGAAGCCCAAGGAGGAAGTGGTTCATGTCTCTGAGGACAGAGAGCGAGTGGCCAAATACAAGCCGGTCTACGTCACCGAGATCACGGACATGCTGCATCTTTACGCCCAGGACGTCGAGACAGGTCAATGGAGATCTTCGATCCTTAATTCGGGGTTCCGTCGAGGTCTTGAAAACTTGAAAAGCCTTTCATTTGATAACTGCATATCAAAGTCTGGAAAGGGTCGTAAGTTTTGTTTACACGTCTTAAATTTAACTCTCAAATGTCTTAATTTCCCTGGTCCAACGTGTGACGGAGCTAATAACTAGCAAGTAAACTAACAAACGTATGGAACATTCTGTCGTAAAATTATTTTAGATTTTTCCCGAGTTGATCGATATTTACCTTCTGTTTCTAACCCTCTGTTGTGGATAGGGTAACTTTAGGTTTAGGTTTAACCCGCTTCGGTTGAGTGATTTAAAGTGGAACTGGCTTCTGGCTGTACCAGAGAATGAGTGGAAGGGGTCGTACCGCTTATGCCTGAACCTGTTGTGGCAGGGTGCTGTCTCTGCTCCTGGACTGTTTTGGTTGGCCCCCCACAGGGTCACCTTCCTCTTCGATTGCCCAGCTTGCCAGACGCGCCAGGGCAGCCAGGTCATGGCTGGCGAGCAGGGTTTGGTTGTACTTCGTGGTCACCCTTAGTCCAGGCTTGGCCGCAATGGGGGCTGGGACCGATCCTCATTCGGTGCCAGAGTGGGAGGACGGTCTTGCAAACCGAACCTCATCCGCTATGCGATTCACTCAGGGCAGGGCTGCCGTGGTATTTTGAAGTCAATGTCAAAGTAGAACAAAGTTGAGTCAAGTCAGTAGAGTTTTTCGAGAACCGGCTTCTTCGGCTCGGCTTACTAAAAGGATCCGGCTCTTTCGGGTCCTAAACGGCTCTTCGAGTTGTTTTTGCTTCTTTCATCGCTATATGACCAAATATTATGTAAAATTGTCCACAAAATGACTTAAAGGAAGGGGGGAAATTGAACAATAAAGAAAAAAAATACCAAAATGATAAAGTAGTGAAAAGCTGAGAAAAAAGAAACAAAAGGAAGAAAAAAATTCAGAAAAAAGCCAGAAAAAAAGAAAAAGAAACAAAGGAAAAAAGTAAATAGAACAAAAAGGAAAAAGTAACAGCTAGGAAAGTATAAACACAATGAGATTTTTTTTAAAGAATTAAAAAATATATAGAAAAAAAACAGAAAAAGAAGAAAAAGTTTGTGTTGCATTCAAATAATTGAAGTGAATCGTGTTGCCAACATTGTACTTCCACTAGAAAAATGTGATTAAATACAACCGACTCAATAAGCCCCCCAAAATGTTAGTATTATGCGACAAAAGATACCAGGAAAAAAAGGGAATGAAAATCTTGTGAAAGAATTGTTGTAAAAACAGATGACGTTTGTAGGCCGTACAACCTTTGCAATAATACATGAGCCAATTAATTCAAAAGTGAAAACAATTTTTGCATTGCTGGGAACTCAGCAAAATGTCAAGTTTTGGACATGTTTGCATATTACTGAATCTTATTGCAATATGTATTCTGTGTAGCACTATTTAGTTATTCTATATAACACGCTACAGTGGGTATTTGCACGTCCACTGGGTATTTGTATATTGTATTCTTTTTGCTTTATTATTGTATTGTTCTCAGCGCAGGGATGCTTCTGGAAATGTGAATTTCCCTTCGGGATGAATAAAGTATCTATCTATCTATCTATCTTCCAGCAGTCTACCCCGTTGTTTATTAACAGATGAACATGATGCCCTAGGGGTGCTTGTAGCGGAGCGGATGACGTCACGCCAGTCCAAAAGTTCGACATTCCTGCGGCAGATGGAAAACTTTTCTTTGTGAAAATCCAGGGATACACCACCTCTTGTTAGCAAGTCCGCCTCCTCTCCGATTCCCCCCGGCTTTCGTGTCTCTGTTTAGCGGCGTTGAAGCCGGATTGCTCCGGGTGGCTACACGTTAGCGTCCGGAATGCTAAACGTGAGCCACGTTTCCGCAAAACACGGCAACTGCGCTCCCTGTGCGCTTCGATGTTTTCCACCAGCACTCGATGATTTTATTTGGTCGTGAGTTCGCATTTACCATGATTTAGTTGCCACACTTGGGATTGCTGTCGCTCACTGTGGTTTCAAGCGTTGCTCACGGACTTTGTGTCAACGCTCAGACCCGTAAGGAAAATGACTGGGAACATTGGTCACGACTCTGCGGGATTGGTCTTAAATGTCATCGGATATGGTCTTCAAATGGGGGAACCCTGTTATTGTTTGAATTTTTCATCCATTTGTTTTTCTTTGCCTTTAACACCAGGCCTATTTTAATAACCACAATCTCCCCGCGCTGACTGTTGTTCTGGCCATTCAACGACAGGAATCCATTACCTGGTCCCCTCCTGTCACTTCTGACCGGGGAACTAACCATCCCTGCTGTTCCCGCTTGGGTGAACACCCGCAGCGGCTGATGTATGTTTTCACATGAATGAATGAACAGCAAAATAGCTCCCCTCGTGTGTTGTGGCACTTTGCGAGACCCCCCCCCCCTCACATCTTCACCCCGAGACACAGCAGCCCTCCTTGAGAAATGACACTTTAGTACATAGCTGTCTATTTTTTAATAAATTGCTCTCTTATTTCGATCTCCAGTGTGGATAGTAAATCTAAAATTGTGGTTTGGTAAACGCGACTTATATCTGGACTCATTTTGCTTTTGGGGCGGCAGTAGCTCAGGAGGTAGAGCGCTCGTCTTGGGATCAAGGGATCGCAGTTCGAATCCCGGCTCCTCCGTGTTACATGTCGAAGTGTCCTTGGGTAAGACACTGAACCCCTAATACCCCTAATAAGCAGGTTAGCGCCTTACATGGCTGCAAGGCCGCTATTGGGAAATGTGAAGCACACTGTAAAGCGCTTTGGGAAGTCATTGACTTTAAAAGCGCTATGGAAATGCAGATGATTTCATTTCATTTCATTTGCATAGGATTTGTTTTTGTGTAAACCAAACTTTAAGGCAAGGCAAGGCAAGTTTATTTGTATAGCACAATTCATACACGAGGCAATTCAAAGTGCTTTACAGAAATGGCAGACAGGTTAAAAACACACAATAAAAGACATCGAAAAAGTAAAATGTGTTTTTTAAAATGCATTAAAACCACAAATAAAACATAATAAAATCAATGAATTCAAATAAGGTAAAAGTGAAGAGTGCAGATAGAACTGAAGACAGACTGAAGAGATCTTTTCTTCCTCATGCCATGAGGCTCTTTAACTCCACCCGGCGAAGTAAAGGCCCACATTAAACCACACCCCCTACATTGCATATTACCGTACTTTTATTGCAGTGTGTATTTAATGTTGCACTATTTAAATACTCTATACAACACACTACAGTGGGTATTAGCACGTCACATTGGATATTTGTATATTGTATTCCTTTTGCCTTATTATTGTATTGTTCTCAGCGAGCGAAGGGATGCTGCTGCAAATGTGAATTTCCCTGCGGGGATGAATAAAGTATCCATCTATCTAGAAGCCTTTCAGTTGTATGCACAGTTGAACAGAGCTGTTTTCAGCCTGGACTTAAACACTGTCTGATGTCATCAGGAAGTCCATTCCAGAGTTGAGCTGCATGGAACTGAAACGCAGCTTCACCCTGTTTAGTCCTGGCTCTGAGCACCAGCAGAAGGCCTGTCCCTGAGGTTCTCAGGGTCCGAGATGGATCATATGGGACCAACATGTCACAGATGTACTATGGTGCTAGACCATGAAGAGACTTATACACCAGCAGAGCTGTTTTAAAGTCTATTCTCTGAGCGACGGGAAGCCAGTGCAGAGACCTGATGTTGATCTTGATGTTCTGCAACTGTCTTACAGTTCGTTTAGAAAGTCCGGTCAGAAGGCCGTTACAGTAGTCTAACCTGCTAGAGATAAATACATGGATAAGTTTCTCTAAGTCTGGTTTGGACAGTAAACCTTTGATTCTGGCAATGTTTTTGAGATGGTAAAAGGCTGATGTTATGGATTTCATGTGGCTGTTAAAGTTTAGGTCTGAGTCCATTATTACCCCGAGATTTTTAACCTGATTTTTAGCTTTTAAACTAAGTGACTCCAGATGACTGATGACACTTTCTCTGTTTTTTTTGTGGGCCAAAGACAATGACTTCAGTCTTGTCTTGAGTTTAGTTGGAGAGAGTTGTTGGTTGTTTGTTCAGCGATAGTAACGGATGTATGTAGCATCAGTTTTTATCTCAATCACCAGCATAGACTGATGAATTCCAGATGATTTTTCGGCCCTCGTATGCGTCACATTTTGTCGCTGTAATTTGAAAATCGCTCATCTCCACGTATCGTCAATTTCCCATCGATCTCGGTTTCGCCATCTTGCTGCTGGCCCAAACGAGGAGGTCGAGGCCTGAGCCGTGATATGGATTTAACAAGGGGTTCTGCTATCTAAATCTAAACGGCTGCTAATCTGACTTTTTGCACTACTGGCAGTTCTTTATAGCTTGCCACTCCTTGCACATTTGCTCTCGCACTATTGTACTTACAGCGTTATTGTTACAGTGTTAATGTTACTGTTTACCTGACTTGTTAACCTGACTGCCCATTTTGCACATCTGGTTAGCTACTCCTCTTGCACTATCGGCACTATGGTAAAATACTATACGTAGCCATAATACAATACAACTTTTACTTATATCTGTACATTCGAGGAAACTGTGCGTGTCAGATGTATCGACATTTCGTTCTGTATACACGTGTACTAGAATGACAATAAAATAGATCTGAATCTGAATCTGAATCTGCTTGTTTTAGCTGAGACTTGAATAGAACTGAGAGGCTTCTGCATTTCGTGCCACGTTCCACCGGCCACTAGCAATGTTATCACTCTCTGTCCCTCTATTTCTTGTCTCCTTTTCTCTCCCTATTTTTCTTCCCTTTCCCTCCTTCTCTTTCTCTCTCAGTGTTCATTTTAGCTGTGAAAAGTGATGAGTCCCGGGGACTCCCATGCTCAAAAATCGATGGGTCCCAACAGAGATCTATGGCCTTCCAAAATTTTGTGTTATCGAGGTTGAAATTGTAAATCGGTGACAAATATATAATAAAAATCCATATATTCATTCAGTTTTAATCATGAAATTATGAATTCATTTTCTGCATCAAATTATTGTTGGTAATATACCGATTAAAGGGATAGCCACAAACCTCTTTTTTCATTTTCTCCTTTTATACTATACTTTTTTTCTTAACTTCTTTATACAACATCACCATTTGTAAAATAATGCATCAAAGCAAGTGAGCCGTTTGAGAGCCGAATCTCTTGAATGAGTTGAGCCGAAAAAGCCGGTTCTCTAAAAAATAGGGGCTTTTCACCACACAACTCGAGATCGGCGTGCAGACGAAAACTCGAACCGCGGGACCAAAACAACATCTGCCGGATCTGCCTGCCGAAAAGTTTGGCGTGCGCTAAATCTTTGTTTTTAAAAAAAAAATGTAATCGGGTAATATTGACAAGTTGCGTCCCGGGGACGCACGTTGATTTGAGACGATCCGTCCCCAGCAAAAATCATGCGTCTAGGACGCAGAGACACGGGCAAACCAGAACACTGCTCTCTTTTTGTCTCTCTTTCCCTCTGTCTTTTTCTTTATTTTGTCATCTCTCTCCCTTTCTTTCTCTCTATTTCTCTTGCTATTTTTGTCTTTTTCTCTTTATCTTTCTCTTGCTTTCCCACTCTCCATCCCCCTCCCTTTCTCTCTTTAATCTACTGGTCCGGCCTCTGCGAGAGTGTGTTTTCGACCACGTGGCCCCCCAGCTTAGATGATTTTGACACGCCCCCGCGAAGCATCATAGCTGTCGGATGGAAGCAGACGATGAAACGGATCTGAAATCTGCCATTATTTAATCGAGGCTCTTTTGAAATGGAGATTGTTTTGATTCATCGCCCGAAGCTCGTTTGATTTGGCGACACGGAAAGGGCACCCCGACAAAAGTCTACTCTGAAGTCGCTTAACTCTGTTGAATTAGCGCTCATCTAAATTGACACACTAGGTTCTCTCGGTTTAAGAAAGACGAACCTATATATTTTACATAAAGGCGCTGTACGGAATTCGGAACTTTTTACTCGCTGCTGCCATCTCCTGGTTTATGTCCAAATGGTTCATCTATAGCGTGACAAACATGCCCTCTCTAGAATCTGCACAACATATACAGCGGTTGCTACGTTGTGACTGTAGCCTAAAAATGACACCAATGGTGGCTCAACAAATATAATAGCAATCTACAGTGAACTTTTAGCCTACTTAATATAAAATTCTTCAGGTTTCAGAAAAAGACAAACGTATATATTCACATAAAGGATCCGTACGGAATTCTGAACTTTTTACTCGCTGCTGCCATCTCCTGGTTTATGTCCAAATGGTTCATCTATAGCATGACAAACATGGCATCTGTAGAATCTGCACAACATATACAGGAGTTGCTACGTTGTGAGTGTAGCCTAAAAATGACACCAATGGTGGCTCAACAAATATAAAAGCAATCTACAGTGATTTTTTTTAGCCTACGTAATATAAAATTCCTCAGGTTTAAGAAAGACGAACCTATATATTTTACATAAAGGAGCTGTACAGAAATTTTACTTGCTGCTGCAATCTCCGAGTTTATGTCCAAATGGTTCATCTATGCATTTGTAGCAAAATTTGGGTGGTCAATAAATTATTTGACCGATAAAGTTCAAATGGCGAGTTTATTATTTTTCCAATTTTTGGAGAACCGCATATGTTTTTGGATAATTTTATCAGGAAAACGGATGAGAAACATTTTAGAATTGGCTACACACAATATTTTCAACATCCTTTAATCGAGACACCTTCGGATTGATGGCGTTTTCTTTTACCAAAAATCTATAAACTTGAATAGGACACAAAACACGGATGAGAAAATAAGCAATAATGCCCCAAATTTGAGTCTTCAACACATTTTTAGGCGCACTCGTTGTTTATTTGGGTTGACATTTGGACTGACGTTGAAGAAAGCTTCTTACTTTCACCATTTTCATGCTATATTAGCATGACATCACTCCTCCAGAAACCCCCAAACTCCAGTTTTATAAGAAGCATATAGGCGCAGTAGAAAATACAAGGGCTCTTTGAAGTCAGTTGGGCATTTTTAACGCATACTTGATGGCGAAAATATTTCAAATTTCTTAAGGACATCGCAATTAACGCACCCCACCGTTAAAGTCTGTCAAAATACGCGGAGTACAACAGATACACTTGAGGCGTAGTGCTGTGTCAATCAATGAGCTGGATTTAGAGAGCAAATACGATCAAATCCTAAATATGTCACTGAAAACAATGAAATATAAATTAAAATTCAATTTTAACCAATTTGGACAAAGTTCCTCTGAAAAACACGCCATAAGTACTATGACAGAATTACTATGATAAAAATATTTTTACAAAAGAAGTACCAGCAAAATACAGAAATAGTACTATTGTAAAACTTCAAAAATACTTTTACATACATACTGTAAAAATACGACTACAGAAAATTACATATATAAGACATGTACAAAAATGAACTCAGAAAATACCGCTGAAATGATAGAAAAGTACTTTGCAAATACGTCTTTAAAAATCAAGCCCTTTGAGACTTCTTGTGATTAAGGGCATCACAAATGAACATGACTTGACTAACGACCAGGGTTGGGTAGGGTTACTTTAACTAGATTACTTTCAATGACTTTTGAATTACTCCAATACCAAATATGCTGATAAAAGACTAAATAAACTAAATATGGATAAAATGATGACTCACAACACGCGGTAAGCTTTCTCTCCTGGCTTCGATTTCTTTGATCTCCGGCAAAACAAACATCAAATACCACAGAAACAAAATGAAAATCAATCCAAACAGCTTTTTGCCGTTCCATGTATTCCGTTCCTCCCCAAGCCTGCACAAAATGGATTCATTTTATTCCTATTTACTTTCTTTTGTCTTTTATGAGCATATTTGCTATTGGAGTCATCCAAAAGTCATTGAAAGTAATCAAATTAAAGTAACCCTACCCAACCCTGGCCATATATAATTGATCTCTGAAAATACCACAGAAATGCTAGAAAAGTACTTTGGAAATACGTCTTTAAAAATCAGACGTTTTGAGATGAAGGGCATCACAAATGAACATGACTTGACTAACGACTACATGCTAATGTGTAAATGCTAATGAGTTATGCTAACGACTACATGCTAATGACTGCATGTTAACGAGTCATGCTACATGCTAATGAATTGACGCCATCCATCGAGTCATGCTAATGGCTAAATGCTTGCAGATGCAACAACCGTTTTGGCCCGGTCGACCCCACGTGCGGTTTCTTCATTTTCCTCATGCTGAGGTTTTTGAGGTTTTCCCTTGCCCTCTCGTAGCTTTGAGATCAGGGCAGCCTTTTGAGACTTCTTCAAACATCAACAGGACTTGACTTTGGAAGCCGGTGGGATGACGCTCCTTAATCCTCAATGGATTGCAAGGCTCCCTATGTGATAACGTTCCCGTTTATCTGCCATTGTCTCACTTTTGTCTCCGCTCGCGCGATCAAAGCGCCATTGCAAGCTCCAATTCTTCCTCTTTCTGCGGGATTTTTGTAATTGGAGTTTGAAGGCAGGGGGCCCCGATGAGATCTCGGTGACCTTGTGCACTCGAATGACTTCAAAAGACCCTCTCATCCTGGGGCAGGGGTTCAAAAATGGTCCCAAGGGGCGCCTTTTGGAGACAAAATGATGAATAAACATGTACGCAGACATTTAGATGGTATAGTTCTTTAGAAATCGATGAGTCTCATCCAAATGGGTTTGAAATGCTTCCGATTAAAGCAAAATAATAAATGCGCGTGTGCGGCACAGTTCTGAGGTCATGGGTTTAAATGCAGCTACCAACCTCCCTGTGCGGAGTTTGCATGTTCTCCCCGTGCTTGCGCGGGTTTCCTCCGGGCACTCTGGTTTCTTCTCACATTGAGAGGAAGCTTACCACATCTTGTGAGTCATCATTTTATTCCTATTTAGTTTCTTTTGTCTTTTATGAGCATATTTGGTATTGGAGTCATCCAAAAGTCATTGAAAGTAATCCAGTTAAAGTAACCCTACCCAACCCTGCCTGCGACTGGAGCAAACGTGACAAGACCGGAGTCTGGAAGTGGCGGGAGTAAATCTTGGGAATCGCGCGAGATGCCGTAAATCGGCTCCTTAAAGGCGGCCGGCCGTGTCCGGGCTTGTCAGCGGCCTTTGACCGCATCACCCGCGGCCCCGATCATCGTGTTAGCGCTCGGCTATTGAGGTGGGGTTACAGACGCTTAACTGATTCGAAATAAGGAAATACATACCAAAACCTTTATTTTTCATGTTTCATTTTTGAATTCAAACCAAATAGGGAGTCGTTTTTGTTTTCCAATGCGACATCTTTCAATGTTTCTGATCTCTATCCTTGGGAGGTATTTCTACATAGCTTGTCTTTTTGATGAACGGTCCCCTGTCTGAGACCAAGTAGAGAGGGATGTACTTGCCCAAGACACACCACAGGAAATGGTGTGGTTAAGGGATATATTGACACCCTCCCGCCACATCAAAGTTAGATAGATAGATAGATACTTTATTCATCCCTGTAGGGAAATTCACACTTCCAGCAGAATCCTTTTGTTGTTTATTAACAGATGAACAGGATGGCCTCGGGGTGCTGTGTTGTAGTTTAGCCACAGCGGAGTGGATGACGTCACACGCTAGGCCAAAAGTTCGACGTCCCTGCAGCAGATGGAAATCTTTCTGCCCAGGGTTACACCGCCTTGTGATCATGTAGATGGCGAGTACTCTGCGCTTCCCGCAGGCTTTTTTGTCTCTGTCTGCCTTAGCAGCGCTGAAGCCGGGTAGCTCGACGTTAGCGTCCAGGATGCTAGACGTGAGCAACAGAGGGATATTGACACATATTTGGAGTGGTTGGAAGTTATAACAAGTTAAAAAGTTATAACACCGCAAAGGCATGAACACAGATAGCTTTTTCTAATCCTCCAAATGTGCAAGATAGGACGACACTTGCAATACTCAACCCCATGAATTAGCTAGCTTACCTTTTCCAACGTAGGGCAATGTTCCTGCACAGTTCAGACACATCTGTTGTTCGCAGTAGAATCTCTAAGGCAATCAATGAACTGATGAGATAAGAATTTAGTGCTTGTTGGAATTTAAACTATCAAAATTTACCGTTTACCACATTGTTCGAATGTGTTAGCTGACTCCATGAACCAAACACAACCTACATTCATCCAACAATCATGCACGCTCGTTTCTTGAGAGAAAAAAATGACCAGGAAGGCATCTTACACGGGGGCGGGTGTTTATTTTTCCTAACAGAAGAACTAAGTGTACTCCATCGGAGATGGCCGAAGTAGTGACGTTGGAGTCTGTGTGAAGCCCTCTTCTGAAGTCTTTTAGCTTTCTCTTTTTGTCCCACGTCTCCCCTGGCGTCTCGGCTCCTCCCGTGGGCGTGCCAAGCGGTCGTTTGCGCCCAACAATCCCATAACAAAGCGCCTCGATGTCTCGTTGCAAATCCACGAGTCCTGTTATCAAAATTTCCTAGACAAAATATTATACATTTCGAACAGCCTGCCCTGTCATGGGACTAAAGCCCAGTCGGTGAATCTCTATATTGCATTCAACTGAGTCGATCGTATAAAATCCTTTATAGTCAAATGTATAAAATCCTTTATGATTGAAAATCCTCCCTCTCTCTCTGTGTTCCCAACCAGGAGGCCAACTGGAGAGTCTGATGGAGAACATGCGAGCGGAGATCGCGGCCCACCCCCCCGTAGAAGGAGCCTACGCTCCGCGCCGGAGCGATTTCTGCATAGCCAAGTTTGCTGACGGCGAATGGTACGTGACGCTATCAAAATGGGACCGGGCTTCACGTTTGACATCTTTTCCCTCGTGGACGCCAGAATACCTGACGTTGAATTTTTCACTCTGCTTAATCAAGTAAGCCCAGACGGCCACGAGGCGGTCATTATCTGGACGCCGTCGCTTTCTGAAATCTGGCTGTGGCGCCGCACGAAAAACAGAAACATCTCGAAAGTAGAGAGAATGGTGACGGCCGTTTTTGTTCCTGCAGGTACAGAGCCCGGGTGGAGAAAGTGGAGTCGCCAAGCAAAGTATCCGTCTTCTACATCGACTATGGCAACGTGAGTGAGGGCAAATCCATCCATCCATTATCTGTACCGCTTATCCCCAGTCGGGTCGCGGGGGTGCCGGAGCCCATCCTAGCTATCTTCGGGCAGTGGGCAGGGGACACCCTGAACGGGTTACCAGCCAATCGCAGGGCACACATGGACAGACAACTCGCTCATTCCCACCTAGGGACAATTTTTGACTGGCCAATTCACCTGAAATGCGCGTTTTTGGAATGTGGGAGGAAACCGGAGTGCCCGGAAGAAACCCACGCAAGCACGGGGAGAACATACAAACTCCACACATGATGTCCGGTAGCTAGATTTGAACCCATGACCTCAGAACTGTGCCGCACACGCGCTAACCACTGCGCTGCCGTGCTGCTGCCCGATCTGAAAATCATATGTCCTTATGAACGCACACGCACGATTAAAAATCCCATATGTAAACAGTAGATATATGCGTGGCTATGCAAAATACACGATTAAGGGTACCCCAGTCATCGTAAAACTGGCTTTGGGATTCAAATTCAACCGTGAAAAAGGTGTAGGAACCCTGATTTAAATGTCAATTCGTCGAACGACCTTACGGTTGGGTGAACCGATTTTCCCGGCGCTTTTGAGACTCCTCTAAATGGGACGGCACCGGAGAATTTTGTCCGTCTCGGAGCTCCATCCATAATTCAATATTTCACTTTGCGGAATCAAATCGCGAGTGACAAAAAAGAAAAGCACGCAGCAGGAGCCACTCACTGCCACGGTTTTTGCCGCACGCCGCTTCCGTCTGAAAATAAAATCCCACTTCCTTCTCCGCAAACTCCCGCTCGCTCGGTTATTTTCACCGCTCCGACGTCTGTATGGCAGCAATCAGCGTTAATTGTTATAGTTGACGCGTTCTCGCTGCGCCTTCTCGACTTGGAGCTCTCCCGCGCACCTCCGGTTGCTATCCGACCCGAATCGGAAGCGTGACACAAACGAGGATCATAAAGGCAATCAATATGTGTTGTTTGCTAGAGAGAAAGCGTCTCATCCACCCGGCTCGCCGCCATCCCGCCCGCCTTCAGCACTCGAACGCTGCCGGCGCAGGCCATCGAGTACGCGCTCGCCTACATCCAAGTGCCGCAGGACGTAAGTAACAAAATATTCTTTATTCTTTATCTAATTATTCTTTATTTTCTCTATTTTTGGGGGGGTGACTTGTTCTGTATCATGAGTTTTCCTAAAGATGGCGCTGTCCATGGTAGCGGCTGTATGTTAATGCATTTGCGTCCCCCGTCCTTTAACGATTCAATGCGATTTGTAGCTAGGATTAACATTTAAAGCCCTAGAGAAACTAGTTCATAACTTAGGGTTTTTTTTTTTTTTTTCCTCAAGCAGTTTTTCCCCAGGCATGTTCAATCTCAGGCTCAGGGGCCAATTGCAGGTTTCTCTGTCATAAAATAATTATTTGTGGCCTGCAGGGTTGGGTAGGGTTACTTTAACCGGATTACTTTCAATGACTTTTGGATGACTCCAATACCAAATATGCTCATAAAAGACAAAATAAACTATATATGACTAAAATGATGACAACACGTGGTACGTTTTCTCTCCTGGCTTTGATCTCTTTGATCCCCGGCAAAATGAACATCAAATGCCACAGAAACAAAATGAAAATCAATCCAAACAGCTTTTTTGCTGTTCCATGTATTCCGTTACTCCCCGAGCCTGCACAAAATGGAGTCATTTTATTCCTATTTAGTTTCTTTAGTCTTTTATTAGCATATTTGGTATTGGAGTCATCCAAAATAATTGAAAGTAATCAAGTTAAAGTCACCCTACCCAACCCTGGTGGCCCGCCACTAATGCTAACCGCTGAGTAAAATAAATTAGTTTGAAAAAAAGCACTGTGGCTTTCTGTGAGAATTTTGGCCCTTACCATTTCCGACATGGCGACTGTAAATCAAAAAAGAAAAGTTGACTGTGAAGACTGCCACTCCCAGGACAAGTGGAAATAAGAGTATTTTTCACCGAAATCTGAAACGACTGCGTCTGCCTAATTTGTCGAGAGACTGTGGCTCTTTTCAAAGAATATGATATCAAGAAGCGCTACAAAAAGCGAACTGGAAAGGAACACTGTGAAAAGGTGATGCACCTTGAAGCTGTTATAACTGCAAAATACCTCTTTTTCACATGACCCAGGGAGTCAAATGAAAATCGTACAAAGGTGGGCGACGAGGTCGCTGATCGCCAAGCACTGCAAAACCGTATTTAATAAAGTGTTCAAAGACTGCCAGGCTGAATAGAAAGTCGACCCCTCACACATTTACAACTTACTAAAGCTGTCCCCCCGCTTTGAACACCAATAGGTTAACCTAAAACTATTCAAAGCCAACAGAGATACAAAAGCAATTAGTCAGCGTCTGGTTTGGTGAAAACCTACAAAATATTAACCTTTGCGGTTTTATATGTATACCTACGCAAAAGAGCCTGTTTAGTATTTTCTTGAAAGACTTCCCGTTTTCTTCATTCTCTAACAAACCTTGGTTAAGAAGAGGATAGACTCTGTAACCAATCAGAATGTACTATGCAAATCGGTGTTTCTGGCACTCTATGTAAAAATAGCCTGATAAAAAGATAGCTCATGCCTTATAAGTGACCTGTACCTCTGGTGGTCTAGTGGTAAAGTCTTGGTGCTCTCTCCGCCGCTACTTCGGTTTGATTTCCATTGCATACGATGTTTATTGATCGACCAATCGTTGTGCGACTGTTGCAAAAATCAGTTCGTATGCTGTAAGTCATACCTATGATCACTGTATGCATTTCTATTCCTATCCACTTGATTCTGCAGTATACTGTATAACTCGAAACAGGTCCCAGCTCCCATTTATTTGTTTGGCCCTTAATCACAAAAATGTCTCAAAGGACTGCACTGGATTACAATGACGCCATCACCTGATCTCAAACCAAAATGCTGGCAAGGAAAAACTCAAAACCTCAGCGTGAGGAACAGTGTTGATTTGAGCTGTGAAAAGTGATGGGTCCCGGGGACTCGCATGCTCAAAAATCTATGAGTCCCAACAGAGATCTATGGATCCCCAAAATTGAGTGTGCTCCGTGCCCTTACAAACTCTCGTATTTTCCCTTACTAAATACAAAAAAAACTTTATTTTTTTTTTCAAACATGTTTATTTATGTAGTTTAACATGTTTTATTGTACATGTGTTTCCTTATATCATATATATTGTTAATGAACATTTTGTTGCTCGACATGAATGAGCTTCATTATAAAAAAAGTTCAAAAATGAAGTCGAACGTTCACTGTAGAAGGAAAAAATACATGCAAATAGAATTAAGTAGAATAATACATTTTCTTACTCCAATTATGAATTCATTTTCTGCATTCAATTATTGTTGGTAATATACTGATTAAAAGGGATCACCACAAACCTGCCTTTTTTCATTTTCTCCTTTTATACTTCCATTTTTTCTTAACATCTTTATACAACATCATCATTCGTAATATAATGCATCGAAGCAAGTGAGCCGTTGGAGAGCCGGCTCTCTTGAATGAGTTGAGCCGAAAAAGCCGCTTCTCTAAAAAGAGACGGACTTTCACTACACAACTCGAACTGGAGATCCGCGTGCGGACGAAAACTCCAACCGCGAGACCAAAACGACAACGGCGGATCTGCCTCACGAAAAGTTTGGAGTGCGGTAAATCTTTGTTAAAAAATGATAATGACAATTTGGTGTCAAAAAGGTTGCGTCCCGGGGACGCACGTTGATTTGACACGATGCGTCCCCAGCCAAAATAATGCATCTTGGACACAGGGACGCGGAACACTGGAGGAAAAAAGACACCTTGAGAAGAGGTCTCACAAGTGGTCATCCCCCTTCCAGGATGACCAGGGTGGCATAAATTAAAAACAGGTTATAAGGTGCACGTCAAAATGTCTGGCCAAGTTGGATTTTTAGGTGAATTTACCGATAGCAGTTTTTGTCTATAATAATTGATCTCTGAATAATGCTAAATTGTCTTTGCATATTTGTAATGGCACTACAGTGTATATGTGCACCATATGGGGCCGCTTCAGTGTCATGACCATGAAGCCGTTCCATTTTATTCCATGACTAAAATAGAAAGTCCGAATGTTGAGCGTATCCGTGTCCAAAGGTGCTCGGTCACTCGGTGTGTTTTCGGCCAGGCGCGCTGTCACTGTCCCCGGAGTGCGGATCTCCTGAAGGGTGAAGTGTCCCATCTGTTGCCGCGCTCCAACGTCACCTATACCGCAAACACGCCGGCAGCTGACGGGCGCTCTGCTCCCAATAGCACTCACCTGACCTTTTTTGTGCGAGCGCCACCTCCGCCAAGCCCTACGCTCGTGCCGCCGTTTGACGCGGCAAAATAAACATCGCAGCCGTCGGATTTGGAAAGGAAGAAAAGCGGTCACTTTTTGAAAGTCGGCCACTCTGACAATGGTGCCATGCCAACTCGGGGGGGAAAAAAACCTAAATGCGATTTCTCAGACCTTTGCAGTGTTCTGGTTTGCTGCGTTATTTTTGCTGGGGACGCATCGTGTCAAATAGACATGCGTCCCCGGGACGCAACTTTTTTGACACAAAATTGTCATTAGCATTTTTTAACAAAGATTTACCGCACTCCAAACGTTTTGTCAGGCAGATCCGGCAGATGTTGTTGATGATGATGTGTGGTCCCTTCTCAAGGTTTCTTCATTTTCCTCATGTTGAGGTTTTTGAGATTTTCCTTGCCCTCATGTAGGTTTTAGATCAGGGGATGCTGTCATAACAGTCTGTGGTTTGCAATCATCTGTGGTCTGTGCAGCCCTTTGAGACTCTTTAATTAAGGGCCAAACAAATTAACAAGACTTGACTTGTGAACTGTCAGTCAAACAGCCCTCGTACAGCCACCAAAACAAACGCCGCTGCTCGTAGCTTTAGCAGATCGTTACATCGAGAAATAACTATAAATGGGACTCTGAAGAAATTCAGAAGAGCGCAAAGAAATGCTGATCACCAGCGGGTGCTCCTTGGATTGTTATCGTGCCCGGGTAATCGGCCGAGGCGTCGTCGGTAGGGAAAGCTAACCGCTAGGCTAGCTAGTCTTAAGCCACCACTGCCGAAGGTGGTTCGCCGCCCTTTCTGTTATTAAACGGACAACTTGGAGCTACATTCTTGTATTCATCGCAGATACCTTGCAGAAGAAGTAGCTAGCCAGCCGCTCTCTAAAATCTTACACTTAGAGGTGAAACCCTCCAATGTCTTGGATGACTCCAATGCTCTTTTATTTTAAAATCGAAAATCGCATCGGAATTGCAACACAGGTCCGGAAAATGGCAATTATAATATCGTGCGGCCTTAGTGTCTTCTATGGATGACGAGAAAAGCATAAGATCAAATATGTGTCTGATTTAGGACCCCATAAGACGGTGGCCCCAGTCTGCTGTGAAAAAATCGGATCAGTTAAACCAATCGGATACGAGTCGCGTCCGTGCAAAAAAAATAATCCAATTTTGCTGCAGTTTGAACCTCACCTAAGTGAGTATAGATTCAAAATGGCCTCCTTTGTGCAGTTGTCCCTTGCCTGCACTCGCACTCAACACATTGAAGGGCATTTTGCTGGAGGCGGTTGCCATGGAGACGAGAGTGGGGGGAAGGAGTGGATGGATGGGCTAAAAGTGGCAACTGATTTTCCCAGGCCGAACACTGTTTTTCACAATCGCGTGTTGTTTGGCATCATGATGCAAAATAGAAAAGGGACGCTGTGTAATTTACAGCGAGGTGTCACTGTTTTGTGTAGTCGGAACGTAAATGAGTGCCACAAAGTCATCGAACCCCTACATTTAAAAAAAAAAAAGTGGAAATAAAGTTATAAAGAAAAAAAGAGATAGGAATACAAGAAAAAATGAGAAGAACCAATTTTTTAAAAAAATAGAAAGTAAAAGAAAAAAATGAAAGGAGAAACTGAGAAAAAAGTATATGAAAAGGAATAGTGAAAAAAGGAGAAATTAGAAAAACAAGAAAAATAGGTGAAAATAGAGAATAATGTACATAGAAATGACAAAAATAACAAGGGAAAAATGAAATGAGACAAGGAAAAACAAAGACCAAAAATTAGAACCCTTAGCAGCAAGATGTCAACCAATCCTGCCAGCCGTCTCTGTGAGCCTCGTCCAATGACAATTGAATAAACATTTTTCTACCAACAAGTGTGTTTAGGAATGCACCTTTATGTCTTAGATCATTTTTTTTTAATTGTTATTTTAAATGAAGTTGCACAACCTTGCCAGATTCAAATGAAATGTATCAAATCTACAGTGCAAGACTATTTTATTATTTACATTTTGATTTTGCAATAAATGTAATTCATGAACATTTTTAAGTAACAAATGAGTAAGGTAATGATGTAAATGTATAATTTACAAATATGTGACATGAATAATTTAACGAATTTTACACGTCCAAAACTGTTCCAAGGACTTTGGCGCGATTTAAAAAACGTGATCTCAGAAATGATTTCAAATATGATAGTTTGTCAATATCATAATCTATTCTGGGGTTGGCTTTTGGCTTCAACTTGCTTTATTTTAAGGGGATTCAGTTTTTTCTTTTTACCAGACGGTGGTGCTAAATAAGACACGACGTCCCTTTAAATGCAATTAATTCAAATTGAAATGAAGCTGCCCACTATTTTCGGCCACTTGTGTCAAACTCGTGGCCTGCAGGCAAAATGTGTCCCGCCACATAATTGTATATGGCCCTTGAGACCTTATGTCTCGGTGTCTCAAAAGAATTCTATGACCCCCCCCAAAAAACTACATTTCCCACAATGCAAGTCGGCCAACGCGCTTACGCAGCGGCAGCTCGGCACTACTACACGCCAGTGTTTTCGTTTCTATACCAACGAGTGAAATTGACAAATGTTTTTTTTTAGTGTATACCATTATAGACGTGTTGGTAAGAAGAGGGATGGGGGCCACCAGGCTGTACTTGCCCAAGACGCACCACATGAAATGGTGCCCCTACCCACCTACCAATTCCGTTTTATGAGTTTGAGAGTTATGTGACATGAGAGAAAAGTCAAATGTATTTTAGATATCTTTCAATTACATGAAGTCATATTTCTATGTTTTAACTTGGAGCCATTATGGCCGTGGATTTGGTTTGGAACGCAGGAAGACGCCCGCACGGACGTGGTGGACTACGTGGTGCACGACATCCACAACAGCCAATGCTTGCTCAACGTGGAGTACTCCGGCGCCACCTGTCCTCACGTGACCGTCCAGTTCGGAGACACCAAGGAAGACGTGGGCCTCGGCCTGGTCAAGGAAGGTCTGGTCATGGTGGACGTGCGCAAGGAGAAGCACCTGCAGAAGATGGTCAGTGCTGCGTCTTTCCATCCTTATTTTCTGCTTTTATATATAGGTCTAATCCTTGAAAATACTTGGATTTTAATGTGGCAAGGTTCCCGCAGATCCTCAGTCGAAACACATTGAATTCGTTATTCTAAAAATAAGGTCTTAATTGTTATTGAAAACCATATATTGGAAAGGCACCATTATTAAGATTTTAATTGGTTTGAAGTAAAAAGATTTCAGTAACATTTTTCAATGGTCTTGCAACATGGCGTGACCGCAATCACCGAACTATCAAAACGGCGATGTGCTTTCAGTCAGGCCTTAGGTCTAGCCACAATACACATAGCAGCTTGGGACAGAGACGTTGACTTTGGACCATGAACAGAAAGTGGACCTTTCGTGAGAATTGGCAAAAAGCTGTGTACAAGCCGCAGTGTATTGTATGCAAGAAATATTTTTGGGTTTGTTGAGTCGGTCTTCAAGTTGACTTCAAAAGGCATTCAAAAATGTCCCGAATTTAACTTGCCCCAAGCTGGGGGAACCTTGTGTTCTCAACGTGTTTGAGATTTGGGTGATTATCAGCAGCTGGCATGAGTTTGTACGCAGGGTTGGGTAGGGTTACTTGAACTGGATTACTTTCAATTCCTTTTGGATTACTCCAATACCAAATATGCTCATAAAAGACAGAAGAAACTAAATATGAATAAAATGATGACTGACAACACGTGGTAAGCTTTCTCTCCTGGCTTTGATCTCTTTGATCTACGGCAAAACTAACATCAAATGCGACAGAAACAAAATGAAAAGAAATCCAAACAGCTTTTTGCCGTTCCATGTATTCCGTTACTCCCCAAGCCTGCACAAAATGTAGTCATTTTATTCATATTTCGTTTCTTTTGTCTTGAATTGGCATATTTGGTATTGGAGTCATCCAAAAGTCATTGAAAGTAATCCAGTTAAAGTAACCCTACCCAACCCTGTTTGTACGGCGTTGTCATGTGAAGCGTCATCGCCCCCTACAGGTGCTTAAGACCAAGATGTCTGGAGGCTGCCGTTTTAACCAAAATCGCGTATGTAAATCGAGGCTATGGACATAGGTTGTCCATTTTCCTGCCAGCAAGGTAAACGGATGAAAAAGGTGGCTCGGGTGACCAGTTCATTGTTACAGTAGCTTAGTTCATACATTGGTTAAACTCGGGGTTCATGCCGGTGCTTGAAGTGCTTGACAATGCTTGTATTTTATTGTTTTCAAGTCGAATCAGACTCTGATTCATTCAACTGTCTAAAAAGCTTCTGCCATGATACACTAGGTTTTCAATGCAAACTTTGCTGGGAGTCTTGATTATCCTCATCCAGGGTAAAATGCCCCCAAACTGTGCAAGTTTGGTTCAGTGATTTGATGGTGACGCCATCGTTTCTGTATGTTAGTAATCAAGACAGCATGAGCGACTTCCAGAGATTGTATTCATGTCGAGATGCCTCACTCTGTTAAAAAAAACATGCCCGGTAACAATGGATGGATGGATACTTTATTCATCCCCGTAGGGAAATTCACACTGACAGCAGTATCCTTTTGTTGTTCATTAACAGGATGGCCTCAGGGTGCTGTGTTTTAGTTAGCAACAGCAACGCTAGGCCAAAAGTTCGATGTCCCTGCAGCCGATGGAGATCTTTGTGCCCAGGGTCACACCACCTCGTGTTCACATAGATAGCAAGTCCACCTCTTCGCTTCCCACTGGCTTTTATGTCTCTGTCTGCCCTAACAGCGCTGAAGCTGGGTAGCTCCACGTTAGCGTCCGGGATGCTAGCCGTGAGCCACGTTTGCGTAAAACACAGCAAACTGCACTCCCAAACTGCACGCTTTGATGTTTTTCACAGCACAGCCAGTTCGTCGGCCTTATTTGGTAGAGACTAATTGTTGCAGCCCTAAATTGGGTACTTATCTGTTATTTTGCTGTCGCTCGCTAAACTGAAAGGTGTCTATTGTTCCAGCTGTGTCTGTTGCCCCGGTTGGTATTTGCAAACAGCCCCTGGAGTTTTGAGTGTTACCAGTTCGATAAGAAGCGCATTTCATTCGAGTTGTAATTATTACAAAGCGAAACGAGCGCGGTCGTCGTTTCCTCGCGGTACTCATCGACTTTTCCGGCCATTACGATCGTTTCCCTACTGGCCCCCCTCCTGTATATTATGGGGAAGGAAAAATGACTCTTCTGCCATTACAGCTAGCAAACACCCGCCAATATCGGTCAGGCTTACCGTTGAGTCGAAAAACCAAATGGGCATGTTTGCGAGAGAGAAATATGGCCGCCCGCGTCTTAATTGCTCGTAATTGTGCACTGTTATGGCTGATAAGTCTTACTTTGGGGAATAACGGTCCCCATGTGTACTCAAGTGTCTCCCTGAAACACTTTGCATCATTGTTTCAACGGTTTGACTAGAAAGAGGTGCTAAAGGATCACCATGTGGTCTGGAGCTCATGGCCTTAGTCCAGAAACCTCTACACGCCAGGGGTTGGGAACCTGTGGCTCCTTTCACGGGTACGCTTTGCTTGTTGATTCCAGTGCTCGCATCACCAAAGTAGCACTAATGGAAAAAGTACTTTAGTCCAGTATGTAAGGGGACGGTTTCCAGTTTAAAGTCAAGGTGTCACTCCAACAGACCCCGTTTTGGCTGTACATCGCTACAGAATCCTTTATATGGAAGCTCATTCAAAAATCTGTCTTCATTTTTGAGACACTTTATGATGAAAACCCACAAAACAAACCTTAAGCACCCTGAACCTCTAGCAATTTGATCGGGGGAGCCGTAGGGGTAGGCGGAGCTATGCACACAGCACAGTGGCACAGGTCCGCTGAGGGTGTAAATCTGACCTGCGAGACAACACCCAGAGAAGCACGAGAGAAAAACGAGCTGCAGTTTGAAATATGCCCCCTTGATGTCACGACTGGAAAAGCAACTGGAGCTGTATTGCTCTCGCTCTCTCTCTCTCGGATTGTTCAAAAGTAGGGATTTGTGAATAGTTGCAAAGCGAGGATTGGATGAAGGTCTGGTGGTCCAAACAGTGATGTATGGCTCAGAGGCGTGGCTTTCATGTCTTTGAAATGAGATGTTGGCGTAGTTAGTATGTGTGGAGTGACATGACTAGGAATGAGGGAGTAAGGAGAAGAATTGGTGTGGTGAAAGAGCTTGCCGAGAGGGTTGAGGGAAATGTTCTGAGGTGGTTTGGACATACAGAAAGAATGGATGAAGGTCCAAATATGGTTGGATGAATGTTTTGAAATGTGCTCTGGATGTAAGGTGGGTTAATCTAATGCAGGGGTAGGCAACCTATGGCTCGGGAGCCATATATGGCTCTTTTCATGAGTACGTATGGCTCCGAAATCAAATGTAACTATTGCACATCTCTCTGTGGCGTTCCAAAGTGATTTCATCCCGATTTTGGTCCATAGGATGCCGAAGCAACTTCATGCAGAAGTTTGATAAGAAACCATTTCAACTGATAAATAAAAACGCTGGCAAAGGACTTTGATTGGGTGAGCCGTACAGGTGGGCGGATCCCTGCCTTCTTTCTCTCTCGCTCAGTGCAGTCTACACCCAAAGTGAATATGACCATATGGTTATGGTTTGCAGTCATTGGTGACATTTTTACAAAAGAACTTTGCATGCACATTGTTTTGAAACCGTTATTCAGGACAAATTTCATGGAAAAAAATGGCCTCAACACTCTTAACTGAAGGTGGAAGGCAAATTGGAAACGGCATATTGACATTGATTTGTGACACAGGATTTGGCATTATTATCATTTCTTACATTTCATGAAATCATCAAATGACACACAGTGAAATAGAATTAGCCTTTGTTTAGAGAGCGTATTTGACAGGTTTTTTTTTTAATTTTGTCTGAAAAGATATGATGTGGGTCTCTCAATTTCTTTTGAAAACATTTTTTGCTTTTATGGCTCTTTGGCTCAAAAAGGTTCCTGACCCCTGAATGGATGCAAGACTGTGTTGTGTTAAGCATGGATGTAAATGGCGAAGGATAGTTAAGAATGACTGTAATGAACACATATGATGCAGAGGGGGTAAACCGGTGTATGCTGTAGGGCTGCTCTTGCTGATAAAGCGTTGCAGACACAGCAACTCTGGGCTTAATGTTCGGTGTCAGGTGGGGAAGAGCAAAGGGGAATGAACGTGACTGTGTGTTTTTGACTCTCGCCACCCTCCCTGTGGGAGGATATGGCTCTCGTATATGTAGAACCATACACAAGGTAGGATATCGAGATCATGTACATATTTTATTCATGCAGTCCAAATGATTAAAATTATGATTTAGTAATTTTTTTCTCTGCACAGCTGCTATTTAAGGTCAACAAAAACATAGTGCCAGAAAACATCCAAAAATGATTCATTCGGAAAGAGGGAAATTATAACTTAGTAAATTCATCATCCCAAAGGTGAGAACCACCAGGAAAAGTACGTGCGTGTCTGTGTGTGGAGTCAAACTTTGGAACAATTTACAAGACGGGATCAAACAATGTCCAACGATTTACTTGTTTAAATTTAAATACAAAAAAACTGGCGGAATACAAAGATGAAGAAAATGAGTAATAGGAGAGATTGGGAATAGTGCGTCTAGATAATTTTGTGTTATTGTTGCTATTGTTATATCAAAACTTTTATTATTAATATCATACATTTGTTGTGATATCATTGGTGTATTTGTAGGGAAGATGAAGGGGTAGGGAATATAAGCAATTTGCTTCTTACTACCCCTTTTTGAACATATTATGTAACATTATTTTGTTGTTGAGTTATTCTTTTTGTTCTGTTTTTATTTCAATAAAGTTTTCATTCATTCATTTGTATATTGATAGTCGGGGCGAAAAAATGAAAAGCTCGCATGGATACAAGTTGCCCATATTTATCTCAATCCCGAGACTCATCTCGGGTGACTTTAGCTATTTGCGGTTGTTCCTCGCTCATTACCCGCGTTGTAACGCGTCCTGCTAAACATTGCGTAACAGATGGGCCGGCGTTTTGCCGTCGCGCCCCAACGGCGTTTGGCGCTCAAGGTTAACGCCGCCATCCGGAAGCCCAGGATAAAGGCTCCTTTTCTGAAATGAGCCGTGCCCTAGAAGACCCTAACGTGAGACCCGGAGGTGGGCGCGCCCCATCAATTGCGGGATTATCGCTTAAATGCGGCGCTGTCCTACAAAACGGCGAAGCGGCCTGCGCGTGGGATAGCGCCTACGTCCTTTAGCGTGATTAGCGTTCCCGCGCTGCATAGCAGATGCGCCGCGTCCTAATGTAAAGATTAATCCCGGCCGCATCTGCGTGGCGCCGATGCACCTGCCGCACGGCAGATGGACGCTAGCCGCTTTTTACGCGCCGGTCACAACGTCGCGTTACACCTGGATGACTCTAGCTTGTTTTGGTGCGACGGCGGCGTAGCGCTCGACACGTCGCGTCTCGTCGCTCCGGACGCCTTACGCCGGGGATGTGAAAGTCAATTGCACAAGGGGCCAAAATTCAAAACACACTTAAGGTGGCGGGCCGACCAGAATAAACATTTATTGAACGCACTCAAACCGAATATTTTTGGAACATTATCAGGTTTTCAATGTAAATCTCTTGAATTTCTGTCTCAAGTTAATTAGCTTGTTTTTATATTACTAAATATAAAAACAATGTTTCTCATACACACACACACACATGAAGTAACGCTTCAATAATCAGTCTAATTGCATCTCTTGTACGTTTATCAATCTTGTATTCTTTTATTTTGAAGTCATGTTCTTGTGTGTACTGATTTCTCTGACGCAAAATAAACCACTCCCTCTCTCTCTGTTTGGACTTCACCCAGAACGGACGTAAGTTCTTTTCTGCCACCATCATGTAAAACTAAACTATATACATGTATTTTATCTGTGCAAATATAGCCATTAAATAGTCTTAATAATGTCGATCTTCTGACAAACATAAATAGGAATAAAAACAGACAAGAATATTACATTTAAACCTTAAATCACTTATACAGTATTTATTATTTTTCTGTAAATAAAAATAGCTTGTTAAATGATACAACTTAGAACTTCACTTAAATAGCTTAACATTAAAATAACATTCAAATTCCTTTGCTCCTATGTCAATGTATATATATTAAAAAAGACTTCAATATCCCAAAAGATTTTGTTCTCCTTAATATCTCCTGTCAAAAGTAGAAATATGAAAATGCTACAGAACATTCTGAGAACAGGGAGCCCAATGTGCTTACCTTTGGCGCAGACTGAGTAGGGTGAGAGATGGGAGGGAGCGCTTGCACTTTTTGCATAGCTCCACCCATCCCTCCCTCTCACCCAATCAAATCACTTGAAGTTCTCTTCCGGTGTTTTGGCGTATACAGTTTGTTCTGTGGATTCATCAAAAAGTATCTGAACACTAAACACAGATTATAGAGTGAGCTTTTATATAAAGGATTCTTTAGCGTTGTACAGCCAGAACAAGTTTTTTTATTTTATTTTATTTTGGGGTGTGACACCTTGACTGTAAATTGTAGTGAAAAACGTGCCCTTTAGATATTCTGCGAAGTACTGAATTGTATTTCAGCTTTGGTTCGGCTTTGCGTGTATCTGAACAGATTTAATGGCTCAAGTTTAGAACGAGATGGAAAAAGTTTGCATGCTATTAAATTTGTCTCTAAGCCATAGGTACTCGTAGAAAGAGCCATAGCTGGCTCGCGAGCCATAGATTCCCGACCCCTGGTATATAGTGTAGTATACATCATATATGAAGTATTGGGTACAGTGACTAAAACGTCAGAATAGGATGTCCAGGGATGAGACAGCGCTGCAAGCCAAATGTCAAATGGTCTTGCGGGCCGGATATAATTACACAGCGGGCCGGATGTGGCCCGCGGGCCGGGAGTTTGACACATGTGCCTTACGCTCTCACTCATCCTCTGGATTCGATGCATACAGAGAAAACATTCTAGCATGGTGATGTCAATGATGTGGGCAAAGTCAACCATTCGATTATTCCACCATTAAGTACGTGTAGAAAATACCCAACTGAGTTCAAAGAGCCTGTATGTGCTTTTATCCTCTATCATCGGTGTCGTATCACACGCGCGGTCAAGGGTTTCTTTTATTCCAGAAATAGAAATTGTGAAATAAGAAAAAGACTGTTTTTATCATGTACAATGCTCGAGGGGCATCTAAGAATTTCACATACTTGCACTCGCAACCAAAGGAGCTGCTATGATGGTTTCAGACGGAAAATTGGAGCTGGTACAATATTTTGAAGTGACACCTTTAAAGTCAAAATCATCAGGGTATCACACCAACATATACCGCGTTTTGGCAGTAAGTTGTCAAGAAATCCTTCACTGTTGAGATACTTTGATAAAAACCCACAGAAAGCACTCAAAACGTCAGCGAAACCACTCAGCAATTTGATTGAGTGAGCGGTAGAGGTGGGCAGATCTCTCTCTACACAGCGCAGGGCAGTGCCTTTCCCCTTTTCGCTTCGGCAGTCTGCGCCGAAGGTAAATACAACCATATCCTTATTGTTTGCTGTATTTTGTGACATTTCTATGAAAGAACTTTGCTTGCACCTTGTTTTGAAATTGATTTAGGACAAAAAAGAGGCTCAACACTCTTAAGTGACACATTTTAAGTGCTATATTTATAGTAATACTATTGTTATATTCATAGATTTTATGGACTAACAAACGGTGAAATACAATGTTCTGAAAAATGAGCTTTTGTCTGGTGAGCGGGTTCGGCGGTTTGGTTGAGTATTGTTTTAAAATATTCAGCGTGGCTTTCAAAATCCTTCTTTTGAATACGTTTGTGTTTATGGCTCGTTGGGTCGAAAATGTTTCCGTACCCTGCGTGAGATGAATCAATATTTCATACTTCTAAACAGCCTAAAAGCAAAAGCTTTTATTTCAAACTTAATATGAAGTGCCTACCTGTGGCGCTCCAGGGCTCCCTGCCCTTACAAACTCTCGTATTTTCCCTTACAAAATACAAAATCATCTTACACCGTATTTTTTTCAAACGTGTTTATTGATGTAGTTTCACATGTTGCACTAATTCACAATTCAAACTCCTGAATTGACTTCAGTATCGTAATGGCACCAAAGCACAGGCTGAAATGAACCAGGTTTTGCAATAATCCAGTGGTCAGCACCCTTTTCTCTACCACGTACCGGTTTAATGTCTGACCAAAAAATCTCATTGTGTTTATTTTTTTCCTAGCTGTAACTTTTTTTTTTGTTCTCTATTTACTTTTTTTCCTTTGTTTCTTTCTTCCCTTTTTTTCTGGCTTTTTTCTGAATTTTTCATTCCTTTTTCTCTTCCTTTATTTCTTTTTGTCAGCTTCTACCTACTTTTTCATTTTGGTATTTTTTCTTTTTTGTTCTATTCCCCCTTCCTTTAAGTCATTTTGTGCATAATTTTACATAATGTTTGGTCATATAGGGATGAAAGACGCAAAAACAACCTGAAGAGCCGTTTAGGACCCGAAAGAGCCGGTTCCTTTGAGTGAGCCGAGCCGAAGAAGCCGGTTCTCGAAAAACTCTACTGACTTTACTCAACTTCTACTTCGACATTGATTTCCAAATACCGCATTTAGACTGAATTGGCTTCTTAATGAGCACTTTCGAGCCCTGATTTTTGTGAGCTGGCTCGATTTTCTTGCTCTGGGTAGTGCGCACACACGCAACTTCGAGGGAACATTGGTTATCAGCGTAACTAAAATATCCATTAATAACACTTTAAATTTGTAAATAGATAATTTTGGGAGGAAAAAAATGAGTTTTGTAAACCAAAGCACAAAACAATTGATGCTTGTATTTTAAATTCAAAAATCAAACAGACTATTTAACAGGGAAAGAAAACAAAGCTTTGCAGCCTTGTGACTGGGAAATATGTTTAGTTTTGTGAAGTCATGGGCAACTGTTGGAGGTATGTTGCGCTCTGCCATCAAATGGCAAAACATTTCTGCAGCTGTTGAGGAGGAGATTTATTGTTTTTATAAGCTTATGATATAGAATACGATCGCTAGCGTCGGAAGCGCAGCAGTACGCGCGTTCACGCGAGGGGGAGAGGATTTTGCAGGGGAGTGGAAATGAGGCACTACAGCGGCAGACACAGTAGCATCAAACCGCTCGCTTCGTTTGCAACGAAAAAAAACATACCGAGATAGAGGCTACCGCGGCCAACTCGTTTGACTTGATTGAATTGCCGTTTGGTGCTAGTCGGTGTATACCGGATGGTACCCATCATTGACAAATTTGCATTTTTCCGTACAGATTTCGTTGTACGTCGTACACGTCTTAAAATGCACAAAAAAATGTACTTTGTACGTCAAAAATGTACAGGTTGACAGGTATGGAAGTGGAAAAAAATGCATTATCACGGACGTCAGCTCTTTGGCTAAGTGCCGGCTTAATATCATTCAAATACAATTACAGTAATCCCTCGGTTATTGCGGTTAATGGGGACGGAGACCACCCGCGAAAACTGAAAATCTGCGAAGTAGCGGCACCCCTTCAAAAATGCTTAAAAACCGTATACAGGTATACATAATAAAGTCAAACTTGAGATGAAATGTGACAGAAGAGAATATACTTCGCGTCACCGGGTTCCTCCTCGATAAACTGAGTGCCACAGAAGAAGGGGGTGAGGTGGGAGGAGTTGAAGGAGGGGTGAGCGAAGCGGCAATGACTAAGCATTGTGTCAGGGCCTCCCCCTCCCCTTCACAATAAGAGTGTCCACACCGTGTCCTCAGTTGACAGAAGCGCGCGCTTGCTCAAGTCAATAAATGCTTTTTTTTTTTGAGAAGGTAAGGTCTATTTTTTTAGACCCGCGAAGCTCTGAACCCGCAAAAGTGGAACCGCGAACTAGCGAGGTTCCACTGTATCATCAAATATGTATTTGTGTGTCTGGAGCTAAATGTTTGGAAAGGCTTTAGCGAGGAAGAGAGATTCAAGTGAGAAGCGAGCCGGCTTGAGGCGTCTTTGGACGCAAGTTTATTTGTTTTTCTAGTTACGACAGCAATCTTGCCATTGACGCCATCATCAACATTTGTGATTATCCAGTAGATTTCAAGCCTGGAATTGATCTGCTCACTCCAGCGGCCGCTCGGGTTTTTCAGAAAATGCGATTTCGTTCCCGTAGATTAAGTTCCCGGTATTGAAGTGTACATTGATTTTCCTTATTGTTGTGAAGAGCGTTGACGGGGGCGGCCGGGGTTTGATGGCAGTGACCTAAAGCCAATAAGCCACGAAAAATGGACATTTTTTGCAAGTAGTGTTCTTAAGTCCCATTTTGTTTGTACGTGTGTGTTTAATACAGGATTCGTACGGGTGCTTGAAATCCTTGATACTGCCAGAATTTTACTCAGGTCAGGAAAATGCTTGAATTTGGGGTGACGTGATTAAAAATGCTTGAAATTGTTGCCATTGCCAGGTTCTTGCTCGTCTGACTCTAAAGAGCGCGCAATAAAAGGAAAAGGAATTTCCGAAATGTGCGTAAAATGGACACCGAAACGCTTGCCCTGGTGTCATAAAGGACAGCTCTATTTACAAAACGGTCTATTTTGGCTCTGCTCACTAAGAAGAACCTTTTGGCTCCTAAACGGCTCTTCAGTTTTTTTGAACGAATGAATGAAAACTTTATTCGAGCATTAAAATAAAAAACAGAACAAAAACAATAACTCAACACCAAAATAATGTTACATAATATGTTCGAAAACGGGTAGTAAGAAGCTTTGTAGCAGATCCATGTAAAACACATGAAATTTGAAATAATATATTCGCAGATCTACGAAAAAAAATAGAAATTTTAGGGATTTTTACACAACACAAAATCCCTGAAAATAAAAACTTTTTAGTGCTATACATAAATCACAAAATGCAAAATATAGATATTTTTTTAAATTCTATTTTAAGCAATTTAGACACAGATCCTCTGAAAATCACAGCAAAAAATGATACATTGAAATAAAACAAAGCAATGGATGAGAAGTCTCTTGAGATTAAAAGGTTGAATGCACTCTGCTTCGAAACGTCATTCAAATGAGTCCATTTTTTTCTTTTTATACAAAATGTAATTTTTTTGTTTTCTGTATTGAACTCTGTTATTACCCCAAAACCATAGAGCCTTTTTTTGTTCGTGAACAAGTGTGACGTAGCCAAGCTGTGCGTGCATTGTTAAAGCGTAATGGCAGAATTGTTCAGTTTTTTGATGCTTGTTGACAAAAAATACGATTGAAGATCATAAATAGGAACTGCTCAAAATAGCACAAAGTATGTGGTAGCGACAGGATAGCGATTTTATTTTAATCGTCAAAGTCAACAGCAAAAAACAACCTTTTTATAGCTTGTGGAAAAAAGAAAATTGGCTTTGATAGTGCTTGAAATTGTAAATAAGCCATGAAAAAATGTCCTTTTCTGCATTTGGGTCCCGTTTTGTTTTTATTTTGTCCTGACCCGATAATACATGAAACTCCGGATCATCAAATTTCCAATAAAGGTAAATTAAAATCATAATGGACTGTAAAAGTCCCATTCGTTGACCATTCCGACGCTCGTCGTAGCGCAGGTTTTTTGTTTTTCCCGTCGGCGTCCGCTCGGTTAGATTTTATCCGCCTCTGCCTTTTTATATGTCATTACTTTTACGGGGAACACGGCACCCGCGCTGCCCCGCCATTTCTTCCAGATCCTCGTAAACCCAACAACAAATTCCGTCTCTTGACTCTGTCGACCGCTGCTAGCGCAAACAAAAGTTCATTAGCGCTAGGAGCTCACGATTCTCTCTCCGCTAATTGTTAATCCGATACAAAGAGGCGGCGGCTCGGCTGTCGGATCTCCTCAATCGCGTGGATCAAAGAGGTCCGCTCCGTTAAGCCTCCCATTCCAGAGTCAACATATAGACTAGATTCATATACAGCGAACCGGCACGTTTTCCTGAAATGAAATCATTAAAAACGGGTTGGTCTGATCCCACCCTCCTGAAAAAGCACCCGAACAAACCCTAAATAGCCTGAAACATGTCTTCCTGATAACTACACATTCAAATGGTCATTGAAAATAACAAATACAGTGAAATAGATTGTATTAACCCGTTAATAATCCTGTAAAATATGCCTAAATCCCAATCCTGTCACGGTTGCCATGGCGCCTAATTGGCCCCGCCCATGGACACCAGCTGAGGCTCGTTGACAGATTGCTCCCTGTCACTACTTAAACGCTGTCCTGTGAGTCGCCTTTGGTCGGTGCGTCTGCGAAACTCTGTTTTGACACGTCAAACCCTGAGAATCTCTGTTTTTCCTGTGTTTTTGTTCTTGCTTTGCGAAGCCCTGTGACTCTCCGTTTTTTCCTGTGTTTTTGCTCTCGCCACGATCCGTTTGATTTTGACCACTTCCCCGTTCCGATCAATCTACTTCCATGACCAACAATCTCCGGATCGAGTGTGCGCTCCTTTCTCTTCTCCCCAATAAACTATGAGTCACGTTACTCGAGTGGGTTCTGCTGCCTGTCCTGGTCCTGACAAATCCAAGACCTACACAAAATCAATCGAATGTTGTTCTTCGGTCGCAAACACAGACAGTCACACCCAGCCAACAGAGCGCCCTCCCTTATCTCCCCCCGCGGTTTGCTGTCGAACAGAACACAACGTGTAATACAATATCAATGACAAAAAAAAAAAAAAAAAAATCCAATTCAAAGTCCGGAAAAAGCGAACCGGCGATAACCGAATAGCAAAGTCGCAAAGGGGACCCTGCCACTCTACACTCTATCTAAATGTGTGAATGTCTATCAAGAACGCTAATAGTTGACATAGCGCCTCGGGAAATGTGACATAGAAACACTCTGCCTCGCGTGTTGCTAATTAAATAGTGTTGAGGGGCCAGAAGGATATAGGACCCTTTTGGGCCCCAACCGTTATGCACCAGACCTTGTTTACTTACCAGCGCCGATTTGAAAGAGTCCCCACGCAACTTAACCGCAGTCATGGCCGCTAGCGAAACGGAATGAATGAGTGAGTGATGAGTGAGTGATGGAGATAATGGCAGCACATGTGTGGAATCCATACAGGAAATGAGTAGAAAAGGGGCTCGCCTCCAGGGATGTCACCTTCCATTCATCACACTTTGAATGTGCCTTTGCCATATGGCTAATTTAGGTGATTTTACAATTTGGCTTTCTGGAAACTAATGTTGAGATTCTTTTTTGTCTGAAATGAGTTTTCAGTCTCATTTGTTGATACAGCGGTACATGGACATATACCAACTCAAAGAGTTCCCCCGTATGAAATAACTGGAAACGAATTCATCCGTTCCAGCTTCCCAAAAGGATCCTAGTCGATGTTCCCTGTCGTTTTCCTTGCGGGTCTGAGCGTTCACACAAAGTCGGTGAGCAACGCTTGAAACAACAGTGAGCGACAGCAATCCCATGTCTGGCAACTAAATCATGATCAAACATGTCCAAAACTTGACAAGAAGTTACATTTTGCTGAGTTTGCGGCAATGCAAAATGATTTTTCTCTTTTGAATGAATTGACTCATGTACGATTGCAAAAGTCATTTGTTTTTACAATTATTTCACAAGATTTCCCTTCATTTTTTTCCTGGTAACTTTTGTCGCATCATACTCACATTTTGGGGGCCTTATTGAGTCGGTTGCACGATACACAACTGTATTTAATCACATTTTTAGTGGAAGTACAATGTTGGCAACAAGATTCACTTGATATCATTGGAAATGATTTGAATGCAACATAAACTTTTTCTTCTTTTCCCCTGTTTTTTTCTATTTTTTTAATTCCTTTGAAAAAAAATCTCATTGTGTTTATTTTTTCCTGCTGTTACTTTTTATTTTTGTTCTCTATTTACTTTTTTTCCTTTTCTTTCTGGCTTTTTTCTGAATTTTTTCTTCTTTTTTTCTGAATTTTTTCTTCCTTTTGTTTCTTTTTTCTCTTTTCACTACTTTTTCATTTTGTTTCTTTTTTCATTTTTGTTCTACATGCAAACTCTGCACAGGAAGTCAGGGATCCAATTTTGAAACCATGAACTCAGAACATGGTTGAACCAGGGGGCGGGACAGCCCTACGGTGCCCACTGCCTGAATTCAGTCAGGACGGGCTCCAGAACCCCCGCTCGTATACTTCATTTGTGCTCGTGTATAGAAGAATGGCTGTTGTTGTGATTTGATTGAAGCAATTGTACCGAAATTTTATTTTCAGTGCGACTTTTTCAGACCCGACCACATTTTCAAGGCTTCCGTTTGCGCAGTTTGCGAATTTGAACGTCAACCCCGGCTCTGGAAATTTCTAACCGGGCCCGGTGTTCTCATAACCGAGTGAAAAAGTCCTGCACTTTGAGTGAAATCCGATGCTAATGCGGGTCAGGGCCGGCACCGCCGCCCCTCCCCACCGACAGACGCCCCACCGTGTCATCTATAAATGGCTTTTAGCCGTTTCCGGAACAGCCATCGACAAGCTTTCAGGTCGCTGCCCTCGCTGTCGGACCCCGGCGGCTGTCACGGCCCGTCGAGACCGCCGCCCCCCCGACGCCCCCCCCGTCCCGTCTCCGAACACGTACACACGCGCGGTGACGGGCGCCCCGGATGTCAGACAGCGTGACTTCTTTCCACCGATGGCTCAATATCTCATTTACAAGCCTGAGTTAGAGACGGGGGGGTCGAGGGGATCGGGGGCTTAATAGACATTTTCTGCTTGCGTGATATCGACTGCACACAAAACGGGCAGGCGGTCCGACTCTGTCCCCAAACCGTATTAAACTGTGTACTCTCTGATTCTTTTCCGCTTTTCTTCAGCGTAGATGTTGGCAGTGCTCCCTCTAAGCTGCGCGCGCAAGAAAATCGAGCCAGCGCACAAAAATCAGGGCTCAAAATGACTAAGAAGCCACTTAAGTCAAAGTTTTACAGTGCATGAAGGTCAAAATACACGGGTTCCCCTGACGTTGTGTCCTAAATGCGATATTTTGAAGTCGAGTCGAAGTATAACGAAGTTGAGTAAAGTTAGTAGATTTTGTCGAGAACCGGCTTCTTCGGCTCGGCTCACCAAAAAAGGCCCTAAACGGCTCTTCGGGTTGTTTTTGCTTCTTTCATCCCAACATGACCAAATATTATGTAAAATGATGCACAAAATGACTTAAAGGAAGGGGGGAATAGAACATAAAAGAAAAAAATACCAAAATGAAAAAGTAGTGAAAAGCTGAGGAAAAAAAGAAACAAAAGGAAGAGAAAAAAGGAAACATTTTGATAAAAGCCAGAAAAAAGAAAAAGATGTAGGAAAAAAGTAAATAGAGAACGAAAAGAAAAAAGTAACGGCTCGGAAAAAATAAACACAAGGAATTTTTTAAAAAGTAGAAAAAAACTCGGAAAAAAGAAGAAAAAGTTTGTGTTGCATTCGAATCATTTCCAATGATATCAAGTGAATCGTGTTGCCAACATTATACTTCTTCTAAAAAATGTGATTTAAATACAGTTGTGTATTGTGCAACCCACTCAATAATCCCCCCAAAATGTTGGTATTATGCGACAAAAGATACCAGGAAAAAAAAGGAATGAAAATCTTGTGAAAGAATTGTTGTAAAAACAGATGACGTTTGTAGGCCGTACAACCTTGGCAATAATACATCAGTCAATTCATTCAAAAGTGAAAAATAATTTTGCATTGCCGGAAACTCAGCAAAATGTCAAGTTTTGGACTTGTTTGCTAATAACTTAGTTGCCACACTTGGGATTATGGTTGCTCACTGTTGTTTCAAGCATTGCTCACCGACTTCGTGTGAACGCTCAGACCCGTAAGGAAAATGACAGGGAACATTGGATGTTGGCGCTGGTGTTTTACAGGTACTGTTTAACCAAGCTGCTCATGGAGGACCTGTAAGGATTCTGATTCTCAAACTAGAGACCCTAAAGTACTTGTCCTCGTGCTTAAGTCGGGCCTCCCACTTCTTCTTCTACTCTGGTTCTTTCAGAGCAGACCGTATTGCCTCATCCCTGAAATGTACACAAAGAGCAGAGAATTGATGGAGAGGGAGACGTCATTTATTGATATTCGTCAGTGTTCAAACAGCGTTCTCATTCGTCTAAGAGACAATCAGCTTTCTTATACCCTCCGGAGCATCACGTCAGCCATAACACTTGTTTTTCTCTTACTGGCCGCATGCTTCCAAGAATTGAAAGTCTTTTTCCAATCGTCCACATGTTTCTCATCAAAAGTCGATGTGACCCAGCCAAGTTCCTGACAGTTTCGCTGACATTTAAACTCGGTAGAAACAAGCCTGGAATTTCCTGTCCAAACAAATGTGTCTTCATTCTGTCGATAAGCTCTGACTTCATTCTTACACGGCAATTCGAGCCCATTCGTGATTTTCTCCGAAGGGAATAGTACACATCGTTGTAGGAGATCTTCAGTCTGTTGGCAATTTAATTTCTTGAGTTTTACACAACTTCTCGTTTTCCAGCCATTCTCAAAGTTTTAGCACACCTGCAAATTGGTTTAGCCCAAAGGTTTTCTAGCTTCTTTGAGCAGCTTAACCGTTTTCAGGTTTGCTAAAGTAATTGCACGAGGGTTTTCTCATCATCTTAATGTAATCAACAAACACAATGTACACATTTGAAGAGTATTTGCTGGAATTGGGCCCGTATACACCTATGTAGATATTGAATCCAATATCAGACACTTGCAGATGAAATCCCACCTTAACAATGCCTGGGCTGTATTTCTGATTCGTTAAATGTTCATTGAAAAATAAAATGCTTCTCCTTTTAAAAGGACATTTCTTCAGCTTTAGAAATGTCTTTTTTTTCCTGGTGAAGAATGATGGTTCAGTCCTTGATTTCGTCTTCCCTGCATTTATACAGTCGTGCGATTGTCTGTAAGCCTTGAAAAAACGAACATTGGTCGATATCCTGTCCAGAAAAGTTCTGAATGAACTGAAGAAGAAAACGTGAATATAAGTAAGGCTTGTACTTTGCGGTACATGTACAAAAAATGTAAATCTCCTCAGGGTCATCATTTGCGAACCGTTAGGATTCTCGGCATACCACTTCCATTATCTTTGGCAGGGGTCTGGAAACTGCGGGCCATATATGACTTGTTTCGTGATTACCTACGGCTCGAAGGTCAACTTTGACGTTAATACTTATCCCTGCGAAGTTCCAGAGTCGCACGGTGAGACCCCGCAACACTGAGATAAATCTAGGTTCAGATGATTTCAAGTTTTCAGTCCCGACATAGCCCGTTTTGGCAGTAGGTCGCTAACATATCTTCTAAATGGAAGCTCATAGTTATGTTCATAAATGAGATATACAGGAGCCATATCCCCCTAGTGGTAGGTGGCTAGAACACATCCACATTTTTGATTCTCTATGGGAGATTGATACAGAGGAGGGGATTCCCAGCCCCTCGCTCAAGCCAACTGATGTGTTGGGAGTCATTAGGTGACCAAACCCCCTCAATTCCAACCCCTAGGGAGGCAATGGGTACCAATGTTGTAAGTCTTAGGTATGATTCAGCCGAGGCTCGAACCAGCGACCTCCCGGTCTCGGGGCAGGCGCCCTACCTCCAAGGCGAGCGATAATTGAGATACTTTGATGAAAACCTTAACCCTGTAAGCGCCCAAAATGCCAGCCAATGACTTAGAGCAGGGGTGTGCAACTCATTTGAACTCAGGGGCCACACGATAGAACAAACATTCTGTCGGGGGCCAGACTAGTAGATTCAAGAGAAAGAAAAAGAGAGAGAAAAAAATAAGAGACAGAGGGAGGGAAAATGAAAGGGTGGGACAAAGAAAGAAAAAGAGAGAGAGGGAGAGAGCTTGAGAAACAAGATAAAAAGTTGTGAGAGAGGGAGAAAAGAAAGGGAGAGGAAGAAAGAAATCCAAAGTGTCCAAAGAAATACACAAAAGGAGGGAAAAAAGCGCAAAGGGTATGAAGAGAAAAAGAGATACACAGAGAGTGAAAGAGTGGGAGAAAAGAGGTGGAAAAGAAAGAAACATAGAAAGAGAGAGAGAGGGAGAGAGAAAGAGAAAGAAATACAAGTATAGAGTAGAGTGTCTTTGTTGGAGGCACCTGGCTTTGGGAACATCAAGTTGACCTATTTCAACCTGCAGTTTGTTTTTCTCTTGCGCTTCTCTGAGTGTTGTCTCGCGGGCCGGATTCAATCTCTTAGCGGGCCTGATCTGGTTCGCGGGCTGCCTGTTTGACACCTGTGACTTAGAGCAACCTGATTGGTTGTGCGCTAGAGGTGGGCGGGTCTCTGCCCGTTGCAAGCCACTCTCTTCTCTCTATCGCTCAGTGCAGTCTGCGCCAAAGGTAAATAAGATGAGGTTCTTGTCGGACATTTTTACAAAAGAAATGTCTTTTTAAAGCATTATTTAGGACAAAAATGATGAATGAAATGAGCGTCATCAAGTACCTGAGGGAGGGAGACTAATGTTAGATACGGAACAGAGACACTGGCATTATTTTATAGATTTGATCAAACTATGAAATCACGCGCAGTGAAATAAAATGTGCTGAAGATTTAACTTTTGTCTGGAGAGCAGGTTTGCTGGTTTTGTTAAAACTCTACGTGAAATAGATGTGGCTTTCTCCATTTTATTTTTCAACTATTTTTGCTTTTATGGTTGCTGACACTTAGATTCTTTAGCTTATGAGTGACCTATATATGTCTGTCAGTCCATTTTGACCGGGTCATCCTGGAAGGTGGGAAGACCTCACGCGCAGTCCTTTCCTTTCACGTGCAGATTCAACACGTCACAAGAAAGACTGTATGTAGAAAAGTAAAAAATAAAAAAACATCCAAATTTGGACTCATTTGAATGATATTGTTTGCTCAGAAGCAGAGTGCATTCAATTTTTATATCTTAGAGACTGCCGATCTTCATATTTCTTGGCTGGTGCAATTTTGAGAGCTTGCAAACCAACACTTTATTGGGATATTACGTTTTGTGTCCAGGCTTGAAACCACTGAAATATCTCCTTCTCCATTTCTGGGCACTGTGCAAGACTTTTATTCTATTTTTCAGGTCCATTGTGTAAAACAACAAACCCAAATAAAAATACCAAAATTCAACCCAGTTTAACCGTAAATTCTGTGGTCACGTTTGCCTCATTGATTTCTCAGTGGTTTGTTGTTCCTGTTATATGTCCATTTTCCTCATGTTGAGGTTTTTGAGTTTTTCCTTGCCTTCATGTAGGTTTTAGATCAGGGGATGGTGTCATAATAGTCTGTGGTTTGCAATCATCTGTGGTCCGTGCAGTCCTTTGAGACTCTTTGTGATTAAAGGATATACAAATAAACATGACTTGACTCATCCTGAGGTTTTTGAGTTTTTCCTTGGCCTCATGTAGGTTTTAGATCAGGGGATGGTGTCATAATAGTCTGTGGTTTGCAATAGTCTTTGGTCTGTGCAGCCCTTTGAGACTCTTTGTGATTAAGGGCGAAACAAATAAACATGACTTGACTTTCCTATGGTTCTTTTCCCTCATGCTGAGGTTTTGCTTTTTCCCTTGCCCTTATGTAGGTTTTAGATCAGGGGATGCTGTCCTCATAGTCTGCCGTGTGGGCAACCCTTTGAGATTTGCCGTGATGATAATAACCGTGACTTAAGTTGACCCTGGTTTATGGTCTTGCAATAAAACCAAGAGAAATGTGCAGACAAAGGCAAATACATGTTTGCCTTCCATATTTGTATTTTTATTTTCACGATGCCCTTGAGGAGGTGGGGGGGGGGGGGGGTGTGGGGGATGTTGGTTTGTGGTCTCTCCATTTGCTCTGCGGTGTGGGCAGACGCTGTTGGGCTTGTCATGGCACATTCCCAGCAGAGCGCCTGATCCCCCCAACAGCATCGCCGGTAGGAACAGTGAGACCCTGTCGGGGCACCTCGGAACGCTAAAGGATTCAAACAAAAATAATAAAAGAGAAGGACAAAAAATCGTGAATCGTACGCTCGGCCGTCGATCGAGACAAGGGTTTTTGAGCGCGTTTTTGCGGTCGTCCGATATCAAAGTTTCTGCCCGAGGAGGCCGGGCCTCGGCCCAAAGTCCCCGCCGCGGGCCTTGCATTATTCATGCGGCTGCCATGTTGAATGACGGACTTCTCCCGGGGAGCGCCGCCACACGCCGACTCTTTCATCTGCGCGCTTCATCACCGGTGTTCCAGTGACTCACTACTTCTTCCAAAAGCTAACTGCATTAGTAACAGACAGCGTTGGGTAGGGTTACTTGAACTGGATTACTTTCAATGACTTTTGGATGACTCCAATACCAAATCTGCTCATAAAAGTCAAAAGAAACTAAATAGGAATAAAATGATGACTCACAACACGTGGTAAGCTTCCTCTCCTGGCTTTGATTTCTTTGATTTCCAGCAAAACGAACATAAAATGCCACAGAAACAATATGAAAAGAAATCCAAACAGCTTTTTGCCCTTCCATGTATTCCTTTACTCCCCAAGACTGCACAAAATGGAGTTATGTTATTCATATTTACTTTAATTTGTCTTTTTTTAGCGTATTCGGTATTGGAGTCATCCAAAAGTCATTGAAAGTAATCCAGTTCAAGTAACCCTACCCAACCCTGGTAAGAGTTACTCTATAGTCCGTTAGCAGGAAAAGTATTTGTTACTTTAAAAATTGACAATTTTCTGAGCAGTATTCGAATCAGTTGAATAGAAAAGAACAGACAAATAGTTTTGTTCTAAAACCTCGTCATATTAATTGCACCACAACAACAACAGATGTATCCCACACTTGAAGTGCAACCAAAATAAACCGTAAACAATATCATAAATAACAAGCAACAGGTACCTAAACGAACGTAAACACGCACTGAAATGTGTGTCAACATATTAAACCTACGTAAATGCGCCTAACCGTACTTAAACACGCATGGAAATGCATGTAAACACTCATGAAAACATACATTAACATGTACAAAAATGTATGAAAACACACACAAAACATACATAAATATGCGCACAAAAATGTAAGCTAAACAACAATAATAATGATTTCAATGACTGTAAAATTGGGACGATAAGCCGCACATTTTTCCCAGGCTTTCAACCCTGCGGCTTATGCACTCGTGCGGCTAAATATCGTACTTTTTTTAACGGCTGCCAGGGGGCGCCACAGCAGTAATGGCAAGCCTGAGACGGGTGGAATATGTGTTGGGGAAGACTCAAGTGTACCCTAAATTCTGGACTATAGAGCGCACCTGATTATAAGCCGCACCCACCACATTTTCAGAGGAAAACCGATTTCGTACACTGTATATAAGCCGCATGCGCCCACGTTAAAAAATCGTAACACAATCCATTAAATTTATCCTTCATTGAAGTACAGAGTCCAAAAATCACAGCCGGCAAGATGAACGGAAAATGATACCGGTGCTTAAGGTTTGATGCGGGCCTGCAGAGTCCAGGTACCCGTTTAAACTAATCCAAGGCAAACAAGTCTATATTTCCAAAGGTAAGGGTGGGAAAAATATATATCCACTATTGTCCGCCGCGACAACAGGTCTCACTCACCTTTACCTCACTTCCCGTCAGCCCGCGTTTGCTCCGCCCCTCTTTTTTAATTCGCAAAACATATCAGAATAAGTGTCTCAAATAAATACATTACAAAAATATACAGGTGCAAATACATATTATACATGGGTTACACATATTTACAAAGAAAGACGGAACACCGAGAGAGTTTTCAAAGCTTTAATAATAATATTATAACTTTCATCCCAAACCGTGCCTGTGAAGGGTAGCAAAACGCTACTAGCAACACGCTCGCAACACAGTAAAGGGCTCTGTTAAAAAAAACATACCGTACTTGTAGTAATCACGGTAAACCGTCCTCATCTTCCTCCCTAAACTGACGTCGTCAAAGTCATCTTCCCCAATAGGGGAAAGAGACTATGTCATATAGACGTCGTTCCACGCTTCCTTTTTTCAAAAACACGCTAGCAAAGTAAAGTTTACGTGCAGTTGCTCTGTTTCCTTCTTTATCGGACTGCTCGATTGCATTTAGCTTGAAAGCTGCGTCATGTGCCTTTCTTTTTGCAATTTGTATGGTGAGGATATTTCTATGCTAATTTAATTTGTGCACAAGCTAAAAAGTTGCAGTCTTCCTCCGCGCATATATTCCACCGGTCTAAATCTTACCTTTTGTACTCGAGCGCCGCTGTTAGAAAAATGACATAAATTGGCCGCATCACTGAATAAGCCGCAGGGTTGAACGTTTGGGAAAAAAGTAGCGGCTTATAGTCCGGAATTTACGGTAATTTAACTTTGTGCATAAATAAAACGAGAATGAAGAGAACTTCATTATGGAAATTGTGTCAATAGAAAGGGAAGGGTTAACTACCGTGTTGGGAATCATTTTGCGAGTAAACGGAGGGGGAAAAAAAAAACCTCCAACCTGGCCGAAATGTCTGTTGGCATCGGTCTGTGTTTTGAAGTCAATATTTGACACGGTTGGATTCTCTGGATTGTCCTCCATGTCATCTTACGGTCTGAATTTTCCGATTCTCCGCGACTAAAAAAAAAATCTCGGAAAGAGGAAGACGTCGGCGAGCCGCATTTTGTTTGCCGGGTTAGAGACGGAGCGCTCGCGTCTGGCAGGCAAAATAGCGTCCCGTCGTCATCGCTGTTAATGAGGGAGGGCCGACACGCGACCTTGTTCCCTTCACGGCCGAGCGGCTCCCGTGACTCACTCTCCAAATCTGCTTCGGCGTCGCGTTCTTCTCTCGCTCGCCGCGTTTTTCGAGCGCGCCGGTCCGTTTCCTCCGCAGCAGACGGCGCGCAGCCCGATTCCTAAACGGCGTGTCACTGAGGCGCCGCCGATTTGTCAATCGCGGGAACGCCGGACAAAAGCTAGCTTGGCGCTCGCTCCGATGATGGCGGCGTCCGTCCCCTGCTTTGGAGGAACGCCGACCCTCTCGCCAATTCCATAAAGTTTCGGGACGCTTGTGAAACCGATGGAGGCTTACCAGCGCCTGCCTGGCAAAGACATGTCTCAAAAAACAGCCAGGGATTTAAAAGGCCGTCATCTTAACAAACAATACAAATAAAATATAAAAATAATTAAAGTATAATATCGCGGCGACATCTGGCCTCAAGATGGCTGCCGAAACGGCAAGATGGCTAACGGTTAACTGAAGCATAGAAAACAACTAGATACTTTGCCAATATAATAAGTAATATGGACTCCTAAGCAACAATCATAAATGCTTATTTTTCTCACTTGATATGAAGTGTGCGCTGCTAACCCGAGCTTTCTTGATGAGTGCCTCGGTCCAATCTTTTCGCTTTAATGCATTTACCACAACTCTTCTACTTTGATGGGGAGGATCCGCTGGGATCCTGTAAACCTTCATTTACAATCACTTGTTTTTTTTACCCTCTGATTCCGGCACACAAACACACATGTCAAGTCCTGTTTATTTGTATATCCTTTAATCACAAAGAGTCTCAAAGGGCTGCACAGACCACAGATTATTGCAAACCACAGACTATTGTGACACCATCCCCTGATCTAAAACCTACATGAGGGCAAGGACATGAAGAAAATGAAGAAACCTTGAGAAGGTCATCCCCCTTCCAGGATGACCAAGTCGAAACGGATGTTGCGATAACAAATAATACACAGATAACTTCGACGCGAAATGTAGCTCATTGATAAGCTATTAGATAGAAGTTTGTCTTAAGCCTAGATTGAACCAGTTCCACTGAGGTTGCAGATCAAATCTCAGGGGCCAAAGCGTTCCACAACATCGGGGCCCGAACGGAGAACGCTCTCGAACCTTCGGATGTCACGACAACTAGCAACTGTGGCAACGTTCTTTTCCTCTGTCTTCTAACCACTCCCTAGCTTTGAGTGCGCCATCATCTTTTCTTTCACGGCGACATCTGTCCCCAAGATGGCCGCCGCCTCCCGAACACCACACGCAAATCTCTTTTATTCCCTTTTGAGGGACGACCCGCGTCGGAGAAGAAGAGCGCCAGATGTTGCTGGCGTGCGGAGAGAGCGCGGCGCATCTGCTACCTTATTAAGACGCGCCACGCCTCCATTAAGCGAGAGACGGCCTTCTTTCGTCCCGCGCTTCCGTTTGTCCAATCGGGTCTTTGCGGGCGGGCGGGGACAAAATACACCGTAGAACGGGACGCCGGTAACGAACAAGGATTTTAATGGCCGGCTAGTCACCGGCTATTGCGGAGGTGTTGCTGTTTTCGGCAGGGGGGCACCGAGGCCGAAAATAGTATTTTCAAGAGAGAGTGAGAGAAGGGAAGAGAACACAATACGGGTGGAAAAAAAGGATAGAAACGGACAGAAAAAAAGGTGGGAAAGAGAAAAGAGTAGAGTGAGAAAAAGAGTGAGAAAAAAAGATAGGGAAAGAAAGACATCGACAAAAAAGAGACAAGAAAAAGGGGAAAGAAAATACCAAATTTGTATCTTATCGAACATACTGCAGGTTTGTACCAAAAAAAAGCATCATTACGGTTGCCTGGCACAGCACATCAGCTTTTGTGGTGCAGTGCGCTTCATGTCTGGTGTCAGGTTGGGAAGCGCGTAGGAGAATGCATCTTTGGTCAATGTGAGTGTGTGGTTGACTCTAGCCACCTCCCACTAGGGCAGGGATGGCAAAGTCGATTGCCAAAATCCAAAACACACTTAAGGTGGCGGGCCAACCAGGACAAACATTTATTGAACACACTTGAACGGAATGTTTTTGGAACATAAATAGGAATAAAAACACCGAAAACAGCCAGTTGGCGCCTTTAAATACCACACTGTAAGCGGGGTTTGTACGGGTGCTTGAAATCCTGGACAGTGCTTGTTTTCGTGGATAGAAAAGTGCTGGTAAATGCTCGAAATTGTTGCCACGTTTCCTAGGTTAGGTGTTCAAATAAGGGTTTTCAACGTATTTTATGGTCCGTCGATAGAATTGGGGCTAGGGTTGGAAACTAAGGTTAAGCTCCCTTTAGGGTATAACACTGAAGTTGGGAGCTAGGGTTACATTTAAACCTTAAATACCTTATACAGTATTTATTATTTTGCTCTAAATACAAATTTCTTGTTAAATTATGTTAAAAAAAACTTAAATATCCCAAAAGATTTTGCTCTCCTTAATATATCTCCTGTCACAACATTCAGAGAACAGGGAGCCCGATGCGCTTACCTTTGGCGCAGACGGAGTAGGGCGAGAGATGGGAGGGAGCGCTTGCACTTTTTGCACAGCTCCACCCATCCCTCCCACTCACCCAATCAAATCACTTGAAGTTATCTTTTGGTGTTTTGGCGTATTTACAATTTGTTCCGTGGATTCATCAAAAAGTATCTGAACACTGAACACAGATTATATAGTGAACTTTTAAATAAAGGATTCTTTAGCGTTGTACAGCCAAAACGAGTTTTTTTTCCCCCTTTTTTTGTGTGACACCTTGACTGTAAATCGTAGTGAAAAGTACTGCTGTATAATTCAGTTTTGGTTTGGCTTTGCGTGTATCTGAACAGGATTAATGATTCAAGTTTTGAACGAGATGGAGAACGGGCCATTAATAACAATGTGAAATGGTCTCGCGGGCCGAATATGATCACACGGCGGGCCGGACGTTCGACACAAGTGCACTAGGGGGTGTGGCCACCGTATGCCCATGGATTGATGGATAGCAGCAGCAGTGGGAACGGAATTCAAGCCCAGCCCCGGCAAAGGGAACAAAATAGAGGAGAATTAAGGAACAATGTAAGAACAAGTACCAACAATGCTAACAGACATTCCCATTATCGGCTATTTCTATGAGCCATTTTTGCTGACATTCTTCATAGCAAGGAAAATGTCCTCTGCGCTCGATAAACACATACACGAGAGGAGCATCGTATGAAATCCGAGAGCGAAGCGAGAGCAAACGCGGCATCTCGGTTTTCGGGGCCGCTCCTCAGAGACGGCGACCCGAGTCGAACGGGCAGACGGATGAGGCTTAATTGCGAGGACGGGACTTTGCTTCGAGGTTCGTCTCCGCGGCCCACCCTTCGTCTTCTGTGACGCGACGCTGCCGGCGAATCATCCCGTCTCTTCGTCGAATGAAGAAAAAAATCCAGTGGCCGTCTTTCGATTTTGGGTTGTCGGCATCCGCGGCTGAATGCTAATTGACCCCCGAGCGCCACGTCCAATCCTGTTGCGTAGGAACGCTTCACATGGTGGATATCCATTAGAATATAGATCTTTCCATTTAGCGAAGCATTACTGAGTGCCCTGTTGCTTTAGGAAGAGTAAAAATGCAGTTTGTTTGATTTCTCTTTTTACCTTTTGGGCTCCATGGCCGATCACACACCTGCCGGTTTGCCTAAGCTCGGTATGTGACGCTGCCCCTTTAAGAGGGGCGCAGTGCCGCTCACTCGGGGGACACGTAAGATAATAGAGCAGGCGTGGGGGGGGATTTGAGTCACTTAGTAACGGCTTCGACGTAGCCTAATGTTGCTGCGTAAGTCTTCTTTTCAAATCTACTCCAAAGTAAAAAGTGTAGCGATTTCAACATACTCTCAGAAGTACAAAACTTACTCGAGTAAATGTAACCCGTTACGCTCCACTTCTGATTCATGCGTCGTCTTTATAGAGACGAGGCCTCGGGTCGATTGACTCGAAAACAAACGATGTCTGTCGCGTCGACGAGGCGGCGTGGAAGGACACGTGTGCTCAGAAGCTAAGTGGCTAAAGCTCCCCCTACCCGCGCTACTTCATTTTCCCTGCCTATTACGCCGGTGCGCTTCGTTGAGCCGCGCTAAAAGGCCGCTCTAGCGGAAGCCGTCAATATGCTCGGCGCCGCTCCGTCTTCTCCATCTCGTTTTGTCTCGCTCTCGCAAACGTTTGGTTTCACGTCGACGCGGCGTTCGTGATTAATAGTTCCGACGGCGCCGTTTTCAGCCGATCGGAACGCGAGGCGCTCGATAGCCCGGCCCCTTTTTGGATCGCGCCGCTTCACCAACTCAACGTGCGTAGGAACGACGGGAACCAAAATCGAGGGATTTGTTCTAGGGTGTTTTATTTGGTGAAAATGTGATATTTGATGAGTGTTTGTGAAGCGTTTTGGGAAACGACAGTTATTCAAATGGTCCGTGTTCATTTAAATGAAAGTGAAAGAGCTAGCTTCTGACAATAACAACATACTTTAGCTAGCGGCATCGAACGGCTTTTGCAACAAATACACGAAACCGCACACAATTAGCCGTGTTTAGGTAACCGCCTGCTTTTGGTATAATAAAGTCAAACTTGAGATGAAATGTGACAGAAGAGAATATACTTACGTCGCGTCGCCGAGTTCCTTCATGATGAAATGAGCGCCACATAAGAAGGGGGTGAGGTGGGGGGATTTAAAGGCAGGGGGGTGAGCGAAGCGGGTAACTCACCACGACTAAGCATTGTGTCAGGGCCTCCCCCTCCCCTTCACAATAAGAGCGTCCACACCGTGTCCTCAGTTGACATAAGCTTGCGTTTGCTCAAGTCAAAAAATGATTTTATTGAGAAGGTAAGGTCTATTTTTTAGACCCGCGAAGCTCCGAACCGGCAAAAGTGGCACCGCGAACTAGCGAGGTTCCACTGTAAATATAAAATGAAAAACGTGGGCTCGGCACGACACGGCAGATGCAGTTGAGTGACGTCTTGTGAAGCCTCGTTGCGACCTAAAGGTGCAGTAAGACGGGTGCATCAAAATAGATGTTTCATACGACTCGTTGTATTTCTGTTGTAATAATTCTGTATCACAGTATAGTATACTGTAGTCGTATCTTTGTCATATTTCTTGGTATTTTTTCTTATCGGAATGAAAACTTTATGTTCGATCCCTGTTTTCAAGCACTCAATTTTGTAGTCATTGTGTCGCATAGTTGGCACCTGCAAAAAATATCTTGGTTCCGAGTACTTTGACTGCTGCAACCTGGACACATGACTATGTTCATGATTCTATATATTAGCATTATATTCGGACCATTTTTGTTTGGGGGGCCGGATGAAGAGGCCCCACGGACCGCGGTTTTCCTACCCCTGCTCCGGGTGCTCGGCACCCCCAAATCTATGAAGCTAAAACGGCAGCCAATAGACCAACTTTATTGTGATCAAACGTTACGGCTGCGCATGGCGCACGAATCGTGCTAAGGCGTCATGTTTTGTTTTTTTTGGGTACGGTTTTGGGGGACACTAGTGTCTTATGTTTTTCTTTTTGTCCCACCTTACAGGTAAAGGAATACCTGAACAGTCAAGAATCTGCCAAGAGCGCCCGGGTAAGTGCAGCTTTCTTCTTTGCATTAGCTTCTTGACGTTAGCGCAGCGCTAACGCTGACGACTCCACACAAGCGCGTCCGCTTTAATTGAAGGCGCCGACCCGCGATTATTTTCACGCTCCACGATTCTTTCGATGAATCGGATTTCTTAAATAAACTTTGAATTGACTCGGTATGCAAACATTGAATGAAAAAAATGATCGTGCACAAAAGACCAGAATATTCTGTCATATAAAATGTCAGTTAATTGGACAAGAAGCAAAAATACAAAGAAATGTTTGAGGTACACCTGCAAATATGTACTACCTTATCAAAAGATCGTATAAAATATTAAATGTATCATTTTTGTATTCCCCAAAAATAGAACAAAAATGTAAACCTACTTTTCAAAATGTCAATGTCAATTGTAATCGGATAAACATTCCCAATATGGAAATGATATATGCTCGAGAATCTGAGTTAAACATGCCATTATTAATATATATTTTTTAATTTTTGACTTTATTTATTTCATTTTTTTGTGAATTGTTACTTTGTACTTGTTTTTCACTTTGTTTCAATGATGCAATGTTCAATACGTAAAAAATGTTTAAAATGTAAGAATATTTTTATAAAAACCTTCTCGGCGTCGTCCGCAGGACCAAAGCGGCACTGCAACTGCGGGCGTCAGGACGGACCTTTTAACCGTTCATTTTTATCGATGGGTTGTTGCAGCCCTTGTTATTTCAATCACTCGTTCCATGTCAGCGTGGCTAAAAATAGATCTTTGATATCTAGAAGCATCTCGGGCAGTCTAGTAAGTAAGTGGACCTTTGACGTAACGAGCAAATGAGTGACCAACTCCGAAACCACTGTTTCTCAAAGGCAGAACAATTGTAACGACGCCTTCCCTTCACCATATTTTCTGCTTTATAAGGCGCACCGGAGTATAAGACGCACGTTGACATTTCTGGTGCGCCTTGCAGTATTTATGTCTTGAACCATTTTTGTCACGTTCTAACGTGAAGTCTCGGTGCTGCCCCCTCCTGGTGCGATCGGGCTAATTCGCGCTAACCGGGAGGTGGGACGCCCGCCATCTTGAAACCGACGTGTGATTTAGCGCTCTGGTGAGTGCCAGACTCTGTCGGGAGGTGGTATAAACGTTGGGAAAAAAAATGGAAAATAAAAACAGGCTCATTGATTTCTCGTTTAATAACTGGCGCTAATTAGCACGGGCGCTAATTAGCTATGAATCACAGCATGAAGAGGCGAGCCACTTTTGGCAGCAACGCAGAGTCACCCAAAACAGCCAGTTGGCGCCTTTAAATACCGCACTGTAAGCAAGGTTCGTACGGCTGCTTGAAATCCTGGACAGTGCTTGTTTTCGTGGATGGAAAAGTGCTGGTAATTGCTCGAAATTGTTGCCACGTTTCCTAGGTTAGGGCTTCAAATAAGGGTTTTCAACTTATTTTATGGTTCGTCGATAGAATTGGGGCTAGGGTTGGAAACTAAGGTTAAGCTCCCTTTAGGGTATAACACTGAAGTTGGGGGCTAGGGTTACAGCTAAACTTTTTGAGCTCCATATTAGGGTTCTAAACTTAATGTAGGGTTCCAAAATAAGCGGTTTGAAGCAGTGTTAGGTGTAGGGCCAGGGTTAAGGCTCCAATTAAGCTCATTTTATGGTTCCCAAACTAGGGTTTGGGCTATTGTTAGAAACTAAGGTTGAGCTCCCTTTAGGTTATCACACTGAATTTAGGGTCCTCAAATAGAGATTGGGTGAGGGTTATAGCTAGACTTTTTGAGTTTCATATTAGAGTTCTAAACTTTATGTAGGGTTTCAAAATAAGCAGTTTGAAGCAGGTGTAGGGCTAGGGTTTGGAGCCAGGGTTAGGGCTTGAATTGAGCTTTTCCAACTCATTTTATGGTTCCCAAATAGGATTTGGGGCTAGGGTTAGAAACTAAGGTTCAACTCCTTTGAGGGCATAACATTGAGTTTAGGGGCTAGGGTTACAGCTAGACTTTTTGAGCTTCATATTAGGGTTCTCAACTTAATGTAGGGTTCCAAAATAAGCGGTATGAAGCAGGTGTGGAGCCAGGGCTAAAATTGAGCTCTTCCAACTCATTTTATGGTTCCCAAATAGTTTCTAACCCTAGCCCCAATCCTAAGGTTGAGCTCCTTTTAGGGTATATCACTGAATTTAGGGTCTTTGAGTAGAGTTTGGGTGAGGGTTACAGCTTGAATTTAGTTTGAGCTCCATATTAGAGTTCTAAACGAACTGAAAATAGGTTTAGAGCTGGGATTTACAAATTGAAGCAGGGTGTACAGTTAGGGTTTGGGCTGCAGATTAGGGTTTCCAACTGATTCTAGAGTTTTGCAATAACGTTGGGTGAGAGTTGGGTTTTGAAAGTCAGGTTTTTCTATCGATGGTACAGGCAAAATGGCTCGAATTTGGCCATGAAATCAGGTGTACGTTGTTGAGTATGTGCTCATGTAGTGTATGTTCTGTGGCTTTTTTGTCCTCACCAGCTCAACATCTGGCGCTACGGGGACTTCCGTGCCGACGATGCCGACGAGTTTGGCTTCAGGCGCTAAGACGGAAACGGTTTTCACCTTAAAAAGAAAGAAAAACGAAAAGATCATCCAATCAATGCCATTCCAAAGACAAAACGGACATGTGAGAAAGGCTCCAGCTGGAGGGGGGTCGAGGTCACGGCTCGACCGCAGAACCATTCAGATTAAACGAAAGAAAAAACGCTCACTCGTCCTTTTTTTAATCGTAAACACGGTGAGGAAAAGCTAAAACCGCAAGTTAGCATGCCAGTGAACTTTGAGCTCGTGTCCCGTGCGATTCAAGAATTGTTTTCCTTCCGGGACTTTTGTTTTCTTCGTTTCCGGCAAAACTTTGCTTTACTAATCGATTCCGGTGTCATTTAATTTAGCGGCAAACAAAAAAGGGGCAAGTTTGTCCGTCCCAGAGTTTGAAATGTGTGCAACGACGCCATTTTGTCTCTTGTTTTTGTTTGTAAACTTTCCATTCTGCCTCACATTTGTCTTCTCACTTGTATTAAAAGGTTTAATCAAATCCACTGAGTCACACTTTTATTTCCCTTTATTTAAAAAGGACCTCGCTCGATCGGCGTGGCAGTGTACAGCTACAAATTTGGGGGGAACCAGCTCATTTCTGGGGGTGCTCATGTTCAACCAGAGCACCACCAAACATTTTAGTATTTACAATACCCTTTCATTACCATGGGGGCGCCGGCGCTCTCGTTTAAAATGTCCTTTTTAAATGACCGTAACTCCGATAGGGTTGGCCTAAAAGTGAGAATTCGAACACTTCCTGAAAGAAAAGAAAGTCAGCTTTGGATAAAACCTTCGATTTCCATGAAATTATCAGGTAGTTCTCCAAAATACTTGCAAGGCGGTCGTGGAGGGTTGGATGAAGGAACACGTCTGGAGCAGATCCATCTCGATCACAGTAAGTAAAGCATTTTCTTAAAAAAAATATTTGAATCCCTTGAACATGACTTTATTCGTTTTAAATTGTCTAAGGGGCAATAGATTGGGGGGGTCATATATCTATTATTCTATTCTTCATGTTTTAGTTTATATCCTGATAGTTTTGTATTTTTTTACGTTATTATTTCATCTCATCTCATCAGCTACACTGCTTATCCTCAGTAGGGTCGTGGGGGTGTTGGAGCCCATCCCAGCAATCATCGGGCAGTGGGCAGGGGACACCCTGAACGGGTTGTCAGCCAATCGCAGGGCACACGGGGACAGACATTTCATTCGCTCATTCCCACCTAGGGACAATTTGAACCGGCCAATCCACCTGAAATGCATGTTTTTGGAATGCGGGAGGAAACCAGAGCGCCCGGAGGAAACCCACACAACCACGGGGAGAACATACAAACTCCGCACAGGAAGTCTGGAGCTGGATTTGAACCCACGCAGGAGGTTCCCAAGACATGAAGTGTGCCGCACATGCGCTAACCACTGCGCCGCCGTGCTGCCTGTCATTATTTCAATGTACCTTTTTTTTTTCCACTGTATTCAACTCTTATTACATTATCATTACACATAGTTATGGTAATCACTCGTGGTTTCTGACTTTTTCGTGGACAAAATAACCCAAAAACTGCGACTCGCACGTAGCATAATTGGTAATGTATGGATTTTAAACGATCCGAAGAGCTGGTTTGGAGCCGGCTTTTTTGAGTGAGCAGAGTCCAAAGAACAGGTCCTGGAAAGATACTGAATTCCCATTACTAACTGGTCATAATAATAATGATATTGATAAAAATAAAAGGATATTGCACGCAGAGGCCCACATAAGCCTTTCGTCCGAACTCTCAGAATTCGACGCGGTGTTTCACGTGAAAGAATTGCGTAGCACTTTTCTTTTAAAGCGACGCGCTCGACATCAACACCAAGCTAGCTTAGCATGTTTAGCACACTCTGCTCTTAAAACAGCACAAACGTAAAATTCCGAGCTGACCTCAAAACCCGACTTTCCTTTCTTTTTGAAATTGAGATATTTCGGATCCAGTGTTGGTGCTGTCACATGCCGCCGCACGTCGTTTCTAAAGAGCGGGATCACGCTTTGAACGACAGCGACCGGATGTTGAAGCTGCTGTATCTGAGTCAGACCAGGAGGCCTCCGCTGCTGCTGGTATCCATGGAAACCAAACGAGTGACTTGTTTACTAGTGAGTTGTTTACCTGACTGCCCATTTTGCACATCTGTTCAGCTGCTCCTCTTGCACTCTTTGCACTACTGTACAGTACGCATAGCTATAATTATTTACCTACCATTGTACATCCATTTTTTTTTTTTTTGTACATTATACGACCCCCCCCACTTGCGTGTTTCACTCTACAATTTTTTTATTTTTTGCACTGTTGTACATAAAATCCCTTTTCAATACTTCAACTCATATTTATATCTGTAGATTCAGGAAAACTGCGGGTCAGATGTATTGGCATTTCGTTCTGTATACAAGAATGACAAAGTATATCTGAATCTGAAACCAGTACTATCAGTTGCATGTGCAGGAACAAACCCCTACCCCAAAAAACAACCTGGAGAGGGATGGGCGCCACCAGGCTTTCATTTCCCAAGTAAGAGACATCACGGGAAGTAATTAATTAAAAACAAAAACAATTGTTATTTGATTATGGGACTCACCGTTTTGAAATAATGGTTCCTTTGCATACACGTTGCTCGTCAGGTTCATTCGGTGCACGCTCTGCTGTGACAGCACTGACTGTACCCACCGGTGAACATAAATGTCCCGACGGGGACCAAATCAAGCGAATTATTTAACGAGGCGGAGTTCACGGCGTTGGATCGCGGCTGCTCAGGAAACTGGAAGAAAAAGAACATAACTATGAATCATTTGTGTTTCTTTTTTGGAGTTTTGCGACAGAGTCAAAAAGAGCAAAGCCAGCGAGAGTGTGAAATACAAATTGATGTTCACACTTTCTCCCACCGGTGTCGGATGCCCACTCCTTTAACGCCGCTTTCATTTCACACACTTTAAAAGAGGAACTTTAGCCCTTAACGTTCCCGTCAAATTCGCCTAAAATGCTATTGCCGGACGGACGCAAAGTCGATTGGATTGGGAAAAACGGACGCTCTCTTTTAAAAGGGAACGCTCGCATATAGAATATAATGACTGCGACGTGGAGTTGGAACACACCAATAGAAAAGGAGTATATGCTCACCTGAATTTAGTGTAGCGTAGGCTTCTGAGCTCGAAAACAGCAGGGGCAATATCACGAAGCCTGACCTGGTCCAATTTGATCACAACCTATAAAACAAAACATTGCATTTGACACATTTTTCTAAAGGTATGTCCAAGCGTTTCCAAAAGTGGCCATTTGGAGATGACTCGTTTATTTTATGAAATGAAATGATCTGCAATTCTATAGCGCTTTTCAAGTCAATGACTTTCCAAAGCGCTTTACAATGTGCTCCACATTTCCCAATAGCTTGCCATGTAAGGCGCTAACCTGCTTATTGGGGGTATTAGGGGTTCAGTGTCTTACCCAAGGACACTTCGACATGTAACACGGACGAGTCAGGATTCGAACTGGGATCCCTTGATCCCAAGACGAGCGCTCTACCTCCTGAGCCACTGCCGCCCCAATTTTACATATCATTAATCTAACCTAAAGGGAGCTGACGTAATTGGCAGCCATCTTGTAGCTGCAGGTACTCCCAAAAACCTAGTGAAAGGAAAAAAAAAATGCTGCCGTTTTTTTCAATAGGGATTCTCTGTAGTTTGTCTTCTTCCTTGTGTTTTTCAGCAAAAGTTTCTACCGGCGACATCTAGTGGTCAAATAACCATTGTTATTTCCACTTGTTCCACTAGAAGCATATGTTCTAGTGTTTCAAACGTCAAGTTTCTTTTTGTTACTCATTGGCGCCCCCACTTGATTATGCATTTCTGAGATAACCCATTAGGGGGATGGCTAAAAGAGTAGCATGATCGTTAGCTAGAAAGGTAAACGGGTAAAAACGTCATTTAAATAGCCAGATAGAAAGGTGAACACACAGCTCGATTGAAAAGAGGCCAAAATTTAGATTGAGCTTAAACTGGCAAAAAAGGTCAAATATTACTCAGATACATACGCTCCCCTACTTAAGAGCATTGGACTTAGGTAAAACGGTAGATACCACCATTTTTTTCTGGATGTGGAAAAATACCCGGACATTGCAGTACGTTAGATTTTTGTATTGTGTCCACCCTTTTCCAAGTAGAGGAGAGTACTGTAGTGCTTCTTAGACATTTTTATTGTTTAATATCTGATGCGTCCATACAATATGCTCGGTGTAAAGAGACGAGCCATTTTTTTTAAATGAAATTGGAAAAAGAAAGCTTGATGCGGTTGAGAAAATGGTCGGAACGCTTTTTTTTTGGCCACTTTTTACCACGGAGGAGGACCTCTTGAAGCCTGTCTTCCAAAATTAAGTTCAACTCAACTTTATTTATCTTTATAGAACATATTATTTTATGAAGTTTATTTTATGAGTACAAAACAATACCGGTTACGTATACAAGCCTTTACCATACTTATACAAACCCTAAACATGGAAAATAACTTGCCAACAAATTCAACTTAGGAACAATCATTCATAAGTAGGGGCGGCGTAGGTATACAGCAAAATACCTGAAAAAGCTGGAAGATAACTAGATACAAAGCTAAAAATGTAACCAGATAGCTAGCTTAAAAACTGCACACAAATTGGAATTTGGTTTGTTGTATTTCCTGTAAAATCAATAAAAGGATGAATCCATGCATGTGATTCTCATGCTCTTAGTTAATTGCTTAATAATAATTAGCAATTATTTTCTACTAGAATTTATTTATTTGAACTTCTAAAATAACAACTTATCATGTTTTCATTAGTTATAACCAGGTTAATTATTAGAAATAGGCTAAAATAGACTCAGCCAATACAGAAATGATTTACTAGAAAATGTAAATGATCCAGCACCGATGAGCTATTATCAGAACAGTTCCCCGCAGGCACCTCAACTGTCCTCGGGGCACCACGTTGGAGATTCCTGGTGTTTTGGCAAAATTCTTTTTTTTTTCTTTAAATTGAACAAACAGTAGAGTGCTGCTCCCCTCTTAGGGACATCTTTCTTTCGAAGCCATTACGCCGCATTGGCTAGCTTGACATTTTAGCAGGCGATATAATTAGCCTTTCGGCATGATCCGTTTGAGAATGTTAAAGGTGAGTAAATGAGATTAGCACGCTTAGCGCTAGCATGCGCTGTATTTTCATGCTCTTTTTCTACGTTAAAATGCGATTGTCATACATGCAGAATGGGCTGGCATTCTGCTTCGCCGCTCCAATGGCCAATCGTAACCGGTGTTAGGCACGTTATTTTTAAAACGAAATTACTTAGTTACTCACTAATTCTTCCAATCTCTAGTAAGACAACGGCTCAAGTAGACATATGCTACTGCACTCCAAGTATGTTCACACAACTAAACAGTTCAACAATATATAAAGTGAGTTCAACGCTGCAGTGTCAAATAAAAGAAAAATCAAACTCTCACAACCTGAGACAACTGGTCAAGTAGACATATTCTACTGTACTTCAAGTAAAACAATATAGAGTGACTTTTCAATCCCTGTTAGGTGAAGAACGACAAAAGAACAACACTACCCATACTGCCACATGGTTACTCATCATACTAATGTTTACAGTTGTATGTTATGGTTGACTCAATATATTGAAAGTAACGCACCGCTTTTGACTCCAACAGTCATGGCGTCGTAACGATGACCCTGTTACTAAAACAATATCTATGTTACATTATTCCAACCCCTGATTGTAACACACACGTTTCAAACAACCACGGCTCCAACAACCCAAGCACAATGAACCCTAGCTAAAGTCACTCACAGAGGCTTATCTAAAGTACATTTCCACAAAAACGCTTTCAGCTGTTTCAAAGCCTAGAAATGACACATGCACACAAAATCGGTATTTGGATCGTAGTTGTTGGATCCTCAAATGAGTGACTGAATATATAGTCCCGAGTTTCGCAGTTATATTCATTTCATGATTTAATCATCAGTATCGCATATTGCACAAATACGATACCAAACTGTATGTAACATCCTACATGCCCACATTTCTTGTGTAAATATTGTGTACATTATAACTATAACCTTATCCTTCTTGTTTTAGAACCTTATCTTCTTTGTTCCTTTTATCCTCACTGTTAATATGTGAAGCTGGAGTGCCAGGCCCAATTTTGTTGTCACAATATGTTCAACCCATTTTGTAACCATGACAATAACGGTCTATTCTATTCTATTATTTTAAGATATTCATCTAGTGGTAATAAATGCATTTTCTGCTTATCCACATATTTGAATTTGACGTTTCAATGTATCCATTCAGTGGTTGTTCTTTCCCAGCAGTGTTTCTAAATTCACTGCAGGGGCGGCAGTAGCCCGCCTTGGGACCAAGAGGTTACGGGTTCGACGCCCGGCCTCTCCCGTTTAAATATAGAAGTGCCCTTGGGCCAGGCACTGAACCCCCAATGCCTCCTATAAGCTGGTGATGATTGAGTGTGTGAATAGGGTAAGTGTGAGAAACATGTTTTCAAATTCGATTTGGGGGGGGGGGGGGGGTGGGGGGGGAAATCCGGACCGCCTCCTCGTCTTCGTCCACCGCTGTGAAATGTCAATCGCCATGGAGACGGCTCCAAGCCAGCATCCGCGCAAGCCCCGCCTCCAAGCGGCTTGTCTGTTTCCCTGGCAACGCGCACCTATTTTCAGCCGATTATTTAAAGTGGGTTTGTTCAAACTGGATGTGGGCGATATTAGATTAAGGACTTTAATGAGATGGTGATCCGCGTCAAGCGAAGATGGATCGGCTATTTTTAAAGTCACATTTTCGTTAGCGATCGTGATCTTAGAATTAAACAACCACGGCAACAAAGGCGAACCCGGCGGGGGCACAGCAGTATAGCCAGCTAGCAGACTGCTAACGGGACTCACTCGGACCCAACAAAACTGGGAGCCTTAGCCCGGATGCCAACATTGAGCTACCTAGACAATATCATATTGATTGCAAGACACGTGGTGAAAAACAAAAGGAAAAGTCACAATCGCATACCTAAAAGGAGGCGAAGGGAAAAAAGGGAACACACACTGTACAAGATGACATGAAGCTTGAGATCATCAAAGCGCACGTCCGGGACAAAACGATCAGAATATCTCAGCGACGCGGAAAGTAAAGTTCCCATTACTCCAAGCAAAAACGAGCGCTACGCATTTGTTGATGACCACAATCGCCATCTTTTTTCAACGAGACCAGCCATTGTTATGAGCCTTTGTTCTCACCTAAAGGACATGACCCTGTCAACTTTGAGACGTCATTTTTTCGAGTTCCTATGTGCGTTGAATCATTTGCGACATATATGCAAAGGGCGGTGGTTAGCGCGTGTGCGGCACAGTTCAGAGGTCATGGGTTCAAATCCAGCGACCAACCTTCCTGTGTGGAGTTTGCATGTTCTCCTCGTGCTTGCGTGGGTTTCCTCCCACATTCCAAAAACATGCATGTCAGGTGAATTGGGCGGTCCAAATTGTCCCTCGTGAGTTGCCTGAGCCTGTGTGCCATGTGATTGGCTGGCAACCGGTTCAGGGTGTCCCCTGCCCACTGCCTGGAGATCGCTGGAATGGGCTCCAGCACCCCCGTGACCCTACTGAGGATAAGCGGTGCAGATAATGGATGGATATATTTAAAGGACAGTTCATTTAAAGGAAGCAAGAGTGTGTTCTAGGGATAGATGTGAAGAGGGGAATATACTTAAGAATGACTGCTATGGACGCATATGATGCGGAGGGGGTAAACCAGTTTATGCTGTCGAATCTCTGCTAATGAAGGGTTGCGTGGCACAGCGACTCAGCCCTTGATGCGATGTGGGCTATATGTTTGTCGGGTTAGGAAGAGCATGGTGGGATGAATGTTTGGTGAAGATGAGTGTGTTTTTGTCCCCCTCCCACTAGGGGGACATGGCTTTGGTAGATGGATGGAAATATATATTTCTATGCATGATTGATGGAAGGCCTGATTAAAAAAAAATGCATATGCTGGTTAACCAGCTCAAAAAGTCCATATAAGGGCATTGTGTATAAAGGAACTAGTATGAGTGTAGACCATCATCCGCATTAGATTATTTTTGTCATTTTCACCTCTAGGATGACCTTCCTGATTCCATGGGAAAGATTGTGATCTGTCCTAGGGAAGTAAAATGGATTCATGCGTCAGCAAAAACAAAAATAAAAAGTGGTTGTAAACGATGGTGTGGAGAGTGGAATGTCTTTCTGGAAAAAATGCTGAATCAGGAAAAACAAAAGTGCTGAATCAACTTTTTTCAGGCATTTTTCACATCTAGGGTAACCGACCCAAATGCCTATGAATGCTTGACTACTGATTGTATTAATATTCATAATATCATTCTAAAATTGAGAAGCTAATGGCAACACTGAAGAAACGGAAGGCAGTAACCTGTAACTTCTAGCCTGACAAAAAAAACCCTAGCAAAATCATCATCATAATATATCATCACACTTGTGACATAAGCGCATAATTGACTATTTTGTGTTCAATATTATATTTGCGATCTTATTTCAGATAAGCGATGGATAGTGTTAGGGAGGTCCTCAGTCGCCGGGGCCATCGCATTGCTCTTTGTCACTACGGAGGTGAAAAATACAATCCATCGATAAAGCCTGCGTGACTCCATCTTCAAACGAGTGCGACCGGTGCCGCCTCATTTGGCCCTGGAGGACGCCCGTGTGTGAGAGCAAAATTGTGTATGTGATCCGCACATCCCACATAGTCTCTCTCTCTCATGAGAGGCTGTTGCTCTCACATATAACGTCATACTCCCACACGTGCACAGCTATACAAACACTCGTGCACAAACACGACTCTCACGTACTATTGTACTATCCCACATAGTACTATACTCTGTCGCACATACCATTACACTCACACACACACGCTACTATGCTCTCTTGCACGTATTACCATACTTTCAAGAACACATTATTATACCATACTCTCAAACACACACTACTTTACTCCCACACATGCACATACATTGCTCTCTCACACATATGATCACACTCTCACACAGTACTATGTTCTGTCACACATACCACTACAATCTTGTACACACACACTACTCTGCTCTCTTACACATACTTTCAAACACAGACTACTTTACTGCCACACGTGCACAGCTATACTCTCATACAGACCCTCATACCCATGCACATACACAGCTCTCTCACACATATGATCATACTCTCACTCACACAGTACTATGTTCTGTCACACGTACCACTACAATCTTATACACAAACACTACTATGCTCTCTCACACATACTTTCAAACACACACTACTCCCACACATGCACAGCTTTACTCTCATATAGATTCTCAAACCCATGCACATACACTGCTCTCTCACACATCATACTCTCACACATACCACTACAATCTTATACACAAACACTACTATGCTTTCACACACATACTACCATACTCTCAAATACACACTACTTTACTCTCTCGCAGAGATAACTCTACTCTCCTACATAGTACTATACTGTCAAACTCATTTTAGCTGGGGAGCCACATGCTAGGAGAAAGAAATCTCACAGGGGCCAGAATAGTAGGTTAAGAAAAAAAAAGAAAGAATGAGAGTGGAAGAAAAAGAGACAAAAGAAGAGTAAGAGATTAAAAAAGAGTGATCAAGAGAGTTGGTGTTTGTGAGAGAGAGAGAGAGTGAGAGAAAAAGAACCAGAGAAAAAAGGGAAACAAGTGAAAAAGAATAGAGATAGCAAAAGCAAAGTGAAGAGGGAAAGAAAGTAAGAGAGGGGGATAGATTAAAAACAAGAAAGGAAATGTGTAAGGAAAAGAGAGAAAGAAGTAAAAATGATAAAGAGAGAAAGACAAATATGAGTGAGAAATACAAAAAAAGAAAGAGAAAGGGTGAAAAAGAAGTAAAAAAAGAGAGAATGGAAGAGAGTAGGGAGTTAAAGAGAGTGAGAATAAAAGAAAAAAAGAAAGAGATCGAGAAGAGGGTGAATGGGGAAAAAAAAAGAAAGAAGAAAAAGAAGAGAGAGAAATGCTACTACAAATGCTTTGCGAGGGGTGCCTGGCTTGGGTGGCATCAGGTGGATATGTGTAAAAGGATAGAACGGGTGATCGACAAACGGATCGGTGCAGCATCTGCGGTCGTGCGGACCTTGTACGGGTCCTTCCTAGTGAAGGAGGAGCTGAGCTGTCCATCTAGGTTCCTACCCTCGGTCACGGTCTTGGTCATGAACTCTGGGCCGTGACCAGAAGAACAAGATTCTGGATACAAGCTGCTGAAATGAGTTTCTTCTGCAGGGCGGCTGGGGCTCTCCCTTAGAGATGGGGTCAGGTCAGATGATCTGCTTCTCCTCCAAGTGAGAGGAGCCAGTTGAGGTGGCTCGGGCATCAAATAAGCCCGCCTACCGGGGATCTCGTCAAATGAGCCGGATGAAGTGGCTGGGGACGGGGAGATCCGGGCTCCCCCGCGGAGGCTGCCGGCCCTACGACCCGAAAGGGATTTCGGAACACTAGGTCCTCGACCCGTGACCTGCTATCGTCCTGTGCTGACTGAGCGATCTGCACTTGCACAAAGTTAATCCCCTGAAAGTGAAAGTGACCTAGTATGGCAGCAGAAAGTCCATTGTACACTCCACAACTTTTTTTTTTTTTTTTTTTTTGACCCTTTTACGGGCACGTTCTATTTCCCGACGCGTTTATGCAAGAGTGGTGCACTTAACCACATCCAACAAGAGCAAGAGGACGAATTACCGTAAATCCTGGACTATAAGGCACACCTAAAAACGTAGAAATTTAAAAGTGTGCCTTATATTTATATTTTTATATCATATTGTTATTATATTATATTATACCATTTTCAGGTCAATTGTACATGTTTTTATACTCATTATTGTTTAGTCGAACGCCATTTAGGCTCGGGGCCAGACAAGTAGAATCAAGTGAAAGACAGAAAAATAGATAGACGGACAGACGAGGAGGAAAAGAGAGGAATAAAGTGAGAAGGAAAGTGGAAAAGAGAAAACGGGTGAGAAAGAGTGAAAAGGGAGAAAAGAAGCAAAAGAGAGGGAAAGAGCAACATGGAAAAAAGGGAAAAAATAGGTTAAGAAAAATAGAACGCATTAAGCTTATTTCTATTTTCTCATATGTATAAAAAGGATCAAATTCAGACTACAGAAAAATATGTTGAATTCATTGTAAACGTTTAAAAAAAAAACACTATACGATCTCTTGTTAAAAGTATCTTGTTAAAATGGATGTAAAAATGTATTGTGATGGTTGATATTCTAAAATGTATTTGATGTAAATATAAATATATATTCTATTCTATTCTATTTGGTTCATTGTGCATGGTTACAAAAGAATAACAATAAAAGTAAATTCTATTCTATTCTATATGCCGTGGAATACGGTGGATACAACTAGAAAGGCATACAGTTTTACAAGATGTGTGTCGGGAACCTCTGGGTCTTTTCACGAGTACGTATGGCTCCATCAAAATATGTGCAAATTCCATCACAACTGTCCAATTATAAAGCTCTACGTCACTATTTATGCAAATTTGTTCAGACCATTCCATAAAGGGCACCTACAGGTTACAGTCAAAGTGTCACACAAAAAAAACTTTATACAGGAGCTCATTAAATAATGTAGGTTCGCAGTTGAGACACTTTAGGATTAAAAACCCACGCAACAAACTTGAATTACCCACAAACGCTAGGCGGGCACACGGAACAATTCGATGGGGTGGGCGCATCTATGGAAAGCGGCACGCTCCCTTTATCTCCACTGAAGAGAAAAAAATACATCCATGAACTTTCATTTGCAGTTTTTGGAGTCATATATCCCAAAGAACTCTGCTTGCACCTTGTTTTACAAAAACGATTTTATGATGAAGACATTCTCCAGAAGAATACTTTTGCTAAAGCGTGCTTACCCACTTCTGAAGGTACCTAACATAGTTGGATCTAAAATGAATCGTGTTTCGGCTCTGCTTTGATTTCCATTATCACTCATCACGCGATGTGAGATAATAGCAATGTTTGTGTGCGCGCAACAGAGGCAAGCTAGCAGCAGGACGACGTTGCGGTTTACCGGCGGCATTTTGCCGTGACTCATGGCTCTGTGTGCGCACAAGCGGGTCAGGCATGATGAGTGGTGCCCCAATGCATCATGGGAACACACAACAGGGATCATTCTTAGTCTGCTGAAACCAAAATTTCCCTTTTCATTGTCAAGACGGTATTTTTGCGGGGGTTATGTTCCAAAAAGGACCTGCCGGTCTAAATCTGTGACGTAGACACTGTATTTATTTATTTGTTAGCTGTTCCCTCTTCCTTTCTTACTCTTTTGTTTCTCTTTCTCTGGGTCTCTCCATTTTTCATGTCCTTTTCTTTTGCACTTTTTTTCACTTTTCTATTCTCTCTTTGTTCCCTTTTTCTCTCACTTTCTCTTGTACTCTCTCATTTTCTGCCTTTCTTTTTCCATTTTCTCTCTCTCTCCCTTCAATCTACTTGTGAGAGTTTATTTCTAGCACCTGAGTCTGACACCCCTGCAGAATTCATGCATTCCCTTTTGGGATAATGGCGCATCGTCAAATGTGGAAATGGTTTTTCCCGGTACGGCGACAACGTTGCAGAGCTGCTGAATTTTAGGGGCCGAACGGTGGTTTTGGAAGTGGGACGGCCCCCGCGTGATGGATGGGCTTTTGTGCAGAGGAGGCTACAAAAATCCATTCCTCGCAAGCAGTGTTCCCTCTAAGCTGCGCGCGCGCGCAATTCTCAGCGCACAAGAAAATCGAGCCAGCGCACAAAAATCAGGGCTCAAAATTACTAATTAAGAAGCGACTTAAGTCAAAGTTACAGTGCATGAAGGTCAAAATACACGGGTTCCCCCGACGTTGTGTCCTAAATGCGGTATTTGGAAGTCAATGTCGAACAAAGTTGAAAAGTAAAGTTAGAAGAGTTTGTCGAGAACCGGCTTCTTTGGCTCGGCTCACTAAAAGGAACCGGCTCTTTCGGGTCCTAAACGGCTCTTTGGGTTGTTTTTGCTTCTTTCATCCCAACATTCCTAAGACTTAAAAAGTGGTCGGCGGCGCCCTCTGTTGGCTGCGGCTGCATCGGCTCGCTACAACGGGTCAGGTGCAATCGACATTTCGTTCTAACGGGTCAGGTGCAATCGACATTTCGTTCTGTGTACATTGTTACACAGAATGACAATACAAGGAAATTATTATTATTATTATTATTATGACTAAATATTATGTAAAACTATGCACAAAATGATTTAAAAGAAGGAAGGAAAAGAACAAAAAAGAATAAAATACCAAAATGAAAAAGTAGTGAAAAGCTGAGAAAAAAAGAAACAAAAGGAAGAGAAAAAATGAAGGAAAAATTTAGAAAAAAGCCAGAAAAAAAGGAAAGAAAGAAATGTAGGAAAAAAGTAAACAGGACAAAAAGAAAAAAGTAACAGCTCGGAAAAAATAAACACAATGAGATTTGTTTTTAAAGGAATTTTGAAAAAAAAGTAGAAAAAAACAGGGAAAAAGAAGAAAGAGTTTGTGTTGCATTCAAATCATTTCCAATGATACCGAGTGAATCTTGTTGCCAACATTGTACTTCCACTCAAAAATATGATTAAGTACAGTTCTATATCTTACAACCGACTCAATAAGGCCCCAAAAATGTGAATATTATGCGAGAAAATATACCAGGAAATAAAAAGAAATGGAAATCTTGTGAAAGAATTGTAAAAACAAATGACGTTTACGTTTGTAGGCCATCGTACATGAGTCAATTCATTCAAAAGAGAAAACTCATTTTGCATTGCCGGAAACTCAGCAAAATGTAACGTGATGTCAAGTTCTGGACATGTTTGATCATGATTTAGTTGCCACACTTGGGATTGCCGTTGCTCACTGTTGTTTCAAGCGCAGGCAAACGGACCTTTCCATTCTTTAAATGAAGGAAGCATACTCGGGTCGTGGGACAAAGCGGCAGCCTTAAAAGCTTCCGAATTTGTATTCTTTGTACTTGAATTTTCACTGGCAAAAATATCGACCTTTCAATGGGTACATATCGAATAATCACGACACGAGAAAGAGATGTTTTTGCTAGGTTTTTTTTGTCAGGCTAGAAGTTACAGGTTCCTGCCTTCCGTTTCTTCAGTGTTACCATTGACTTCTCAATTTTGGGATATTTTTTTCAAAATCTCAGAATTTTTGAATGATATTATGAATATTAATACAATCGGTAGTCAAGCATTCACAGGCAGTCAGGTTGGTTACCCTAGATGTGAAAAATGCCTGAAAAAAAGTTGTTTCAGCACTTTTGTTCTTCCTGATTCGGCATTTTTTCCAGAAAGACATTCCACTCTCCACAACATCGTTTACAGGCACTCTTTATTTCTGTTTTTGCTGACACATGAATACATTTTACTTCCCTAGAACGAATCACAATCTTTCCTATGGAATCAGTAAGGTCACCCTAGAGGTGAAAATGACAATATCTTTATTACGCTAAATCAGGGGTCACCAAACTACAGCCCGTGGTCCGCATGGCGCCCACCAAACGATTCAATCAGGTACGAGGGGATGCTGAGAGAAGCCTAAGACAACAAACGAGCTGCTTCTAGTCAAAAAAACGACCTGCAGTGTTTGAAATATCCACTGGATGGCGCTAACGCATGCCATAAAACTCTTGTCAAGTCAAGTCTTATTTATTTGTTTGGCCCTTCATCACAAAGAGTCTCAAAGGGCTGCACAGATCAAAGACTATTTCAAACTACAGACTATTGTGACAGCATCCCCTGATCTAAAACCTACATGAGGACAAGGAAAAACTCAAAAACCTCAAGTCATGTTAATTTGTGACGCCCTTAATCACAAAGAGTCTCAAAGGGCTGCACAGACCACAGATGATTGCAAACCACAGACTACTATGACACCATCCCCTGATCTAAAACCCACATGATACCAGCTCAGTAGCCTAGATGGTAGTGTGCCCGCTTTGAGAGTGGGAGGTTGCTGGTTCGCGCCTCGACCGAGACATACCTAATTGGTATAATGGCGGCGCCCTCTGGCTGCGGCTGCATCGACTCGCTACAACGGGTCAGGTGTATCGACATTTCGTTCTGTGTACATTGTTACAAAGAATGACAATACAAAGGAAATTATTAATTATTATTATGAGGGCAAGGAAAAACTCAAAAAACTCAAGAAAACTAAAATGGATGCTGCAATAACAAATAATACACAGATATTGTTTGAGTATTTCAATGCAAATGATTAAATGTGCTTAAAAAAGGGAGATGTTGTCTTCCTCTATTTGACTCTTTTTCAATTCTCATTATTTTTCTCTTTCTCTTTTTATCTCCCTTTATCACTTCCGTTCTTTCTTTTTTTCTTAACCTATTTTTTCCATGTCACTCTTTCCCTCTCTTTTACTTTTTTTCTCCCTTTTACTCTTTCTCACCTGTTTTCTCTTTTTCACTTTCCTTCTCACTTTACTCCTTTCTTTCGGTGTCTTTAGTTGTCTTTTCCTCCTCGTCTGTCTGTTTCTGTCTTTCTTTCCGTCTTTCACTCGATTCTACTTGTCTGGCCCCAGGCTAAATGACGTTCGACTACAGTCAAAGAGGAAAAGTGCCCGAAAAAAAAAACTTCGGCTGAGTTTGCTCACATAACCCAGCGAACGAGCACGTTGTCGACGAGGGAATAAAGGCGAGGTGCCCGTGGGGCTGATGATGTATTCTTGTGCCGGCGTGCCAATTCCACAACGTGGCTTTTGCCCATTTGTGCCCGAGTCAAAGGTCGCTAACGAGTCGGCTACGTGCTACAAAACGGTCTCCGGTTGCGGCACTTCACAAAACGGATTTCGGCGGAAGGAACAACCGAGCAAATCAAGTGTTTACCGTCCAAAATCTGCCACTTCCCCTTCTCCTGATTGAGTATTGAGAATGTTGGAGCTCAAGCTGCTCCTGACTTTTCATGCAAACATCTGTTAGCTATTCAACGGATGCGCTCCAATTTGGAACTCGTCTTCTCGGAAAAATAAACGCTGCCCCATGTGGTTCGGAGGGTGAAAGGTGTCAAACTTTGCCAAAGAAGTATCACCCAGCTCAAATGGAAAGTAACTTAGAACGGAATTTATTGTTACGGTTATCGACGTAGCATGCATTGTGTTCTACAGCAGACAGCAGACGGCAAATGCAATCACGGGGGCAGGTTAGGGAGGGTATGCTGTTTGTCAAACAGCGGAGCATGGCCACAGCTCGATTTTAGCACCTCGTTACATTGAAAAAAATTCATCAGTTCAATTGAAGGATTTCAAATGTCTTCTTTATGTTTTTGTACTAGACATTTCCCCAAAGAATGAAAAAAAAAAGTAAAAATTGGGACGTTGTTTAAGACTGCGGCTTATAATCGGGTGCGGCTTGTACAAAAGCAAAGTTGAGTTTCTTCTTTGTGGATTTAATCATCCTGAATATCTGGTAGGAATAAGTGACCTGATTTTGTTCGAGATAATCCTGCACTACAGCGGATGCCGCAAAAAAAATCTCATGCTGTAGAAAAAGATATTGTCACATCATTAAAAATGGAATAATTTAACAAAATACTACACATGGTCTCTTACACACATATACTATCAAAGTGGAGAGACTGTTAAACCTTTTAGAATGCACTATGCACAAAAAGGGATGCAAAGCGTAAAAATATTGTGCGAGGTCTAATACTTTTTTGTCATCCGTTCCACTGGTGGAAAAGTGGTGGCGCCCTCACTGCCGCGATCCGGGTTCGATTCTGGTTGCATACAATGTTTGGCGATTTTAGGTCACGATTGTTTTTGACGGATTCGTTTTTGGACTATGATACGTTGTAAGTGTACACTTACAATTTCTTACATTTCTTGTGTCCTATAGTTCGGTACAACTTATGTATGAAAAAGTATGAACATTTGATGAGGGTGTGCCTTGTAACGCAGAAAATATTGTAGTTACAGTTACTAGTTACTTTATTTAAGATGACCTTCTCTCACCACCCAAAACCAAGTACACCAACGTGGACAAGCAGTACGGCCTTCATATTTCTTGGGAGCTCAGAAACACTTAGCTGAAAAACGATATTGTCTTTTTCCATTTCTAGGTAGTACCATTCGCTACTGGTGACACGCAACCAAGTATGCGCATATAAAATGACCTCATTCTGTGCGGCACCGTCACTCTACTTAATTATACTATGTTTACCGGTTGTTTACGTTTCTAGTGACGGCCCCAACTGTGGTTTGAACTGAGCACAGGGGTGTTCAATCCCCACACACCTCTGCCCAATTATCCTGCACCCTTTAAAAAGGACATTTTGGGTTGTTGTCCATTTTCATTTTATCTGCCATTTTCCTCCTGGTTTTCATTCGCATTTATTTGGTTTCTGGTTACTTTGTTCCCTACGTCAATTCAATTTTCTAATGTGGTCTTTGTCAGGTTAGATTATTATTTCCCTATTTCTTTTTTGGGACATTTTTGTTGCTTTGAGCTCGATTGTTTGTTTGGTTCTTTGGTCTTAATTTTTGTTCTTGAATACCGTCTTTGTTTTTGATGCCTCCCCCACATGGGTCCATTCACCCCAGAAATGAACACGGAGGAGGACCAGTTGGCAATCACCTATCGCCTTAAAGTGCAGGAAATACGCTACTGAGCTTAAAAGTATCTAGTATATTGTGAAGATACAAATTTGTCAGTAAAAGCCTCCTGCAATGTACACGATGTGGGGAAAAATAAATAAATATAGGACATGATCTCATCTGCAATCATCCAATTAAAGCCGGCCCTGCTGTCATCTTACTTAATTGCGCAATTAAATTGACTGTAATTGAATTTCCCGCTTGACTTTGGGGACTCTTTAATGTCACCGGATGGAAAAAAAAAAATCCCGTATTAAAAAAAGCGTCCTCGGCTAATGAGACCGGAGTCACGTCGATGGCGGCTCGCCTCCCCCCGTGACCCTCGGCGGCCGACAAACTCATTGTTAATTTCATGTTTCAGAGGTTTTATCGCGTGTGGAGCGAAACGCGGATCGCAACGCCGGGAAGGGACAAAAGTCGATACTTTCTACACACTTCGTCGGGCTCGGCGACGTGATTCATCAAAGCCGGTGTTGAAAATAAACAATTAACGTTAGTCGATTTCAAATGACTCCTTAAAAGTTATGAAATGCCTATTTACTACTTGTTTGCTTATCCACAAACAGCACCGGTTTCTTTTTAATATATAGTACTACAGCGGAACCTGGGTTCTCGACCATAATCCGTTCCAGAACCCTGTTCGAAAACCGATTCGTTCGATCACCGAAATCATTTTTCCCATTAAAAATAATGTCAATCGTTTTAATCCGTTCCAACACCCTGAATGTTTACCCTGAATGTTTAACGTAAACATAAAGCTAACCCGGGCTCATCGTACGTCCGCGTTATCGTCATCTTCCGTACGAAAGATGACGCTAACGTGAACGTGTCAAAATAAAAAAATCAGGTCGTTTACAAGTCATTTAGCACCCGGGTCTCCACAACAAGTGGTGAGGGCTTCATTGGAAAGGGGGCTCGGTTCCAACACCCTCAATGTTGGGCTCCGTTCCAACACCCTGAATGTTTAACGTAAACTTAAAGCTAACCCAGGCTAATCGTACGTTCGCGTTATCGTAATCTTATGAATAGGATTTCTTACCTTTGTGGTGGTGAGCAGAAGGCGCTCGCACACCTCCTTCATATTTGGCTATTATTTCTTTCTTAAATGCAATAGTTGTACGCACTACTTTTCTTTTTTCACCTGTAGCAACTTTGCTGCTTGCACTGACTTTCTTCGGAGGCATAATAAGGGGCTAAAACACCCGTACGCCGCTCAGCACGGCACCCTAGCGTACGCACTCACGCATTACCGGCGTTGGAACTCCGATTTTTGGACCGAACAGCGAAGCAAGAATTTCTCCAAATTTTTGGTCGGACTCCGATTTGTTCGAACCGAGAGGCGTTCGAAAACCTAGGTTCCACTGTACTACTACTTTGTCGTCCATTTGCTTGGATTATATATTTATAAAGTTTGAAAAACATCTGTTCCATGTCTATAGAAATGCCTGAAAACACGAAACAAAGCATCAACATCGACCGAACGAAGATGAAAAAGGGATATTCCATACGGGAGACGATTGGTATGGCCGAAAATGACCGCATATGTGTCTGGATTCAAACGGGCAATTGGACTCCCCTAAGGGTTTGCATCTATCCTAACATAACTTCCTTAGTCTCTTAAAGGGCCGGTGTTATCAATAAATCAAAAATACAAAAACAAATCAGACACCAAGACAAGTAGCCACAAAATAAAAGAAATAGAATGTGAAATGAAATGATCTGCATCACACACACACTCACACACCAATAGGGAGTCAAACATGGTTATTGGGGGCATTAGGGATTCAGTGTCTTGCCCAAGGACACTTCGACATACAACACGGAGGAGCTGGGAATCGAACGAGCGCTCTACCTCCTGAGCTAATGCCGCACATAGATACACTTTACACTTCCTATTTCTCGAGTTGCGCAATCTTGAAGTTGCAAACCAGCAGTTAGCCGAGACACTCCATACTTCAAAACATTTGTAGATCTCCTTCTCTGTTTCTGGGTACTCTTCAAGATGTTTTCTTTTTTCCTCCAGGCATAATGCATTTTAAAAATAATTTTACGAATGAAAAGACCAAAATTCAAAAGACTTTGCTCGTCTTTGCCCCGTTGTTTTCCCGTTAGTATGCTGTTCCTGTGTGTCATGGCGGGCTCCGTAAACATAGTCCCAGAGTCAACAAACGAGAAAGCAATGAAGCTTGCACCGAACGTGTTAGAATACTATTGTGTTCCAGGAACGCGATCCTTTGTTACGTGTTAGTCACAACCAAGTGCGTAGTTTCAGCATGGACGCAGGGGATGCGTCCCCACTAATATTGGGCAACCCTTGTTTTGTCCCTGCCATAATGCTGTGATGACTAAAAAATGTGTTATGTTCCCAACAATGCCAAGGCCAAACGTTCTTGGCTTTGAATCCACCTTGTAGCACCTCTATCCGACCAACGCAACTCGTAATGAACGCAAAGACCCAATCGTGTCGGTTTATTGAAGGGACTTGACGGAAACCGTCTATTTTTGTTTCCCTCCCGTGCGTCACGATGCCGGACGACCAAAAGTGTGAGGCGCCTCGTCGTGTTTGCGCCAGAAAGCGACAAATCGGACACGTTGCGGCAGCCAAGCGATGACGCCCGAGACTATTGTCCTCCGTTGGGACTGACGTCAAGTCCCGTCCTTCAAAAGATCCTTTCAAAAACTTGGCCTCGCTCTGTCACTTATCAATCACTGCCTGTTCGCAACGGGAAAACAGAACGTAGGAACATCATCCGTCTTTTTTCTTCAATAAAGAAGTTACTGTGTTTGAAATGCAATACAAGGGTAAAAACGGATGTACCGTATTTTCCGCACTATAAGGCGCACCCCCAAAAAATAGTTTTTGGTCCTATATTGTCCATACATAAAGCGCACCGGATTATAAGGCACTCCAATGGGAACGTCGACAAAACAGTCAGATAGTTCAGTCAAACTTAACATTCCGAAAGCTTGCAAAGAAGCAAATACGTGTCTCGGACATGTACGGAAACAGTGTCTGTACGATGTCACTCAAATGCATCGTTCTAAATATCATTCGGAGGGTTAAAGTCTAGGGATTCAAGAAATGCCAACCATTCCTTAGTTTCTTTTTCGCTCGCAACTCTACTGTGCATATGACAATAAACACTTGGAATTGAGTTTAATTTAAAAATAGATATCACAGAAACATTGAGATCAGTCTGAAACAAGATACTGGGAAAATATATAGCCAGAGTAGCTCACCGAAGTCGTTGTGTTCAAAAATAGAGTGCAACCATGGTCCTCTTATATCCGTGAGTGTAGTCAATCCAGGAGAGTAAAATATTTACAAATACAGTACAGAATAGTAAAATACTGTTTTCTCTATGCCATAGTTCAACCCAACATGCTATTCACATTCATCTTTTTCGGCCAATTGCAGGCTTTGTTTCGCCCCTTTAGCCTATGCCAGCCTGTAAATGACAAAAATGATCCGCCCCCTTTACCTCCGAATAACTTTAGCCAATAGTGATCGATTCAACTGATGATTGACACATCTTTTTCGGCCAATTGCAGGCTTGTTTTACAGCTTAAGCCTATGCCAGCCTGTAAATGATAAAAAGGATCCGCCCCTTGACCTCCGAATATCTTAAGCCAATAGTGATCGATTCAAATGACGATTGACACATTGGTTAGCCAATGAAACGCCGGTAAATAAATCCCAGCATACACCGCGGACTAATTGGCGTTCGGGGGGAAATCTAGTCGGCGCCTGCTTGCATTAGTTGACTTTGCGACTTAATATTGATCCATATACAGTATAAGGCGCATTGTATTATAAGGCGCATGGTGAGCTTTTGAAAAATAAACAAAGGCTTTTAGGTGCGCCTTATAGTGCGGAAAATACGGTGAATTGATTAGGAATGAATATTTTGTGTTTTTTTTAAGCTTTAACACCTTAACAATCCTGTAAATTTGGCGTACAATCCTAATCCAAGACATATCAGAAGTCAATTGAATGTTGTTCTTAAACCCTTTGGAGAATATGGTCTCTTTTGAAAGGTGGCGCTCTCAGGTTTTGTCCAGAACTGAAATAATCACTGCAAGTACTACTAATATTCAGTGTCTAAGTTGGAACACACAGAAACGGAACGTTATTATTCTATTATATGCAATAACATGCCTGCTAAGAGCATGAGCATCTTAGCTGGAAAACAGCTGGGACAACAGCATGAAGACTTACCCAGTCCAGTGTTCTGGTTTGCTCGCGTCCCTGCGTCCTAGACGCATCATTTTTGCCGGGGACGCATCGTGTCAAATCAACGTGCGTCCCCGGGACGCAACTTTTTGGACACAAAATTGTCATTATTACCCGATTCCTTTTTTTTTTTTAAACAAAGATTTACCGCACTTCGAACTTTTCGTCAGGCAGATCCGCCATTGTCGTTTTGGTCTCGCGGTTCGAGTTTTCGCCGATTTTGGCAACCGAGATCTCGTTGCTTCGACGTCATTGTTGTGGTGCTTGTCGTCGAGTGAAGGTTATGCCTCCGAAAAAACAGTTAGTATTAGGTGAAAATCAACGCAAAATTGGTCATTTCTTCAGTGTCAGTAATAAGTCGAAACATAATGCAGAAAGTGGTAACAACAGCAATAATTCCGGCACGAAAAAACGAGAAATTCTTCGGAAGATCGCAGAGGCAAGAAAAACACGCGTGTTGAAGCGAACGATTTGACGAAAGACAATAAACAAGAATACTCCTAGCAAGAAAAAGACTTTTCTGCCAAAATGGACTCAATTATATTCCTGGTGATGCTATGAGGAGGATGATAATGGACCTTGAGAAGGCATTACAACTGTGGCGGGACAGCAAACCACGAAGAATTTACGAACTGAAAAATCTGAAGTGATAACTGCTTTGTATTACCAATAAACTGTGATGATAAAAACTGAATGAAAATATAGATTAATATAATTATTTCAGCAATATTATTTTGTATAACGTACAATATTGTTGTGAACTGCAAAATCTTGAAGTGATAACTGATTTGTATTACCAATAAACTGTGATGATTAAAACTGAATGAATACATAGATTTATAGATTTATATTATATATTTGTCGCCGATTTACAATTTCAACCTAGATAACACTAAATTTTGGGGAGCCATAGATCTCTGTTGGGACCTATAGATTTTTGAGCATGCGAGTCCCCGGGACCCATCACTTTTCACAGCTCAAATGAACACTGCCAGTCCCAGGTCCAATTTACAATTTGAAAAATTTGAAATACTAAGCATTATATCTCAAACGTGTTTTTAAAGGTATGTCAAAATGTTTCCAGCTTTCAGAAACTCTGCTACTGTGAATGTCACCCTGGCCCATTTTTAGACATTGTGAAAGAGTTGTGAAAGTCTGACTTTCCAGAGGTCTGTAATCACAGGAAAAAGTTTCTTCAGAACATTGATAAAAATGTAATTTTTTAGATGCAAAATTGTCCTTGACACAAAGCAAAGCAGAACAACTGCACCAAGCACTAGCGAGGTGACCTCCAAACACAGAAATGAGTGTCTTAACGGCCGCTCTGATGAGAACGACGTGGAACTTCCACGGGACGGAACCGCAAAGTTGTGCGGTGAAGGTAAAAGAATCCAAAGGCCCTTTTCCTGCAGACTTTCCCGTCCGAAGATAAAGAAGCGGAATGTCACGGCGAATCGATGCGGCGCTATCTTCAGGGCGAGCGCTATCCCGCTAACCGATGTTGACATTTTGCTCAACGTCTATCGATTCGACGGCGAGGACGCTGTAAAACAGGCCGCTCTCCACTTCCAGACTTTGGCTTAAAGAGCTTCGCTTTTTGCTCATCGGCCATGAAAAAGAGAATCAAGGAGAGAATCAATGGCGCATTGTGAGCCGGGCGCCATCGTGACTCGCGCGGAGGGCAAAAAAATATATATAACGTGGCGGATAAATACTTTCAAGGACACGCTCTTCGCCAACTTCATCATTGAACCCGAGGTGCGACTTTAGAAAGTGGAAATATTTCACGTCCGGGGATCGAGAAAAGCTGCGCGGAATCAAAGTCTGATTTCTTTTCTGATGCGGGAACCTATTTTATCCACTGCCGGCTCGGGTCACCCGCGAAGGCCAATGCCATTCTTCTAAAGATATTCAAGTCGTCAAAATGAAATGTACCCATCTACTCAACTTTCTGCAACTCACATTTGAGTGTTTACAGTAAAACAGAGGTCTCAAACTTGATAATGATAGTTTGAGGCCCCGCCCCAATGAATCGCAGCAGATTTTTCTGGATAGATTAAGCCTTCCTTTTCTGGTATTTTGTGTAGAAAATGTACTCAATTTCTTAGTTATTTTAAAATTGATGGAACTGTATCCATGGAAACTCAACCGTTTAGTGCAGGGGTGTCAAACTGATTTGAGTTCAGGGGCCACATGGTAGAAAACAGACTCACGGGGGCCAGAGTAGTAAATTAAAGATAAATAAAGGGAGACTGAATATTACGGTTCAAGGTGTCACAGCAACATACCCCGCTTTGGCTATAAATCGCAAAAAAATTCTGCGTCGGGAATCTCAATAAATAATCTGTCCTATGTTGGGAAACATTAGGATGACAAAAAACACAGGAAAAAAAAACTAAGCACTGAGGAAGCACCCAGAGCAATTTGATTGGGTGAGCGGGCAGAGCGGGCAGAGCTATAAACATAGCGCACTCCCTTCTCCCACTCACCGAAGGTAAATCTGTCAGTGCCGCCATTTGCAGAATTTGGTGACATATAACTGAAAGAACTTTGCTTGCACCTTGAAACCTTTCTTCATGATGGTCAAACAAGTCCTAATATTCTTAAGTAACTGCGAGAGGGAGACAAATTTTAGGTGGTATATATTTCTATTGATTTAAGACACAGGCTCCGGCATTTTTCTTATTCTATAAATGTTATGAAATGATCAAACGTCACCCAGTGAAATAAAATGCGTGAGGGAAAACTCTTTTGTCACAAGAGCGAGTTTGCCAATTGTGTCGAATTTTATCTTAACATATATGGTGTGGCTGCTTTTTAAGGCTCTTTGAAAATGTTCCGGATCCCTGGGTTAGGGGTTTTGCTTGAAGGCTTCTCGAGGATTAAAGGAAAGTTCAGAGACCTGATATTGACGCTGATGATGTGCAAAGAGAAGTGTAGCTTTTTTGATAGATAACTAAAGTAGGCCTAAACATATTTGCTCAAGGTGTGTATTTCTAATCAGTTTGATGCTCTTAGTCTCCCCTGTCTTTTTTTGAAGGTGTTGGTATTTTTCCAGGGGAGGCGGGTGATATTTTATCTTTTGTCTTTGTCTCAACATACCAGTACTCTTCCATGTCGTGTGATCTCAATAAAACAACAAGGCAGGCTGGGAAAGAGCCAGAGATAGATATAAAGAGAGAAAGACAGAGAAAGACAGAGAGAGACAGAGAAATAGATAGATAGATAGATAGATAGATAGATAGATAGATAGATAGATAGATAGATAGATAGATAAATAGATAAATAGATGGATAGAGATAGTTTGTGTTGTACTCCAATAAATACACTAATTGTGTTTTAAGATAGAGATAGATTGAGAGATAGATTGAAAGAGATGGAGATAGAGATAGATAGATAGATAGATGGATAGCGAGATGGATGGATAGCGATAGAGATAGGTAGAGAGATAGAGAGATCGATCAATAGATAGATACTTTAAAGACACAGTGTTTGTAGCCAAAAGGTAAGGGCTTGTCGTCCGATGCTTACGATATTTCGCAGATTTTTTTTTTGTGTGATTCTCCGAGTGCCGGCCTTCCTTGGCGAGATGAAACCTGATCAGAAAACAAGGTGAGAGCGAAGGAGGGAACCTGATTGGGGAATATGCAAATGAGGACATGAATACAGATGAGCTTGCATACATTTAGCTCTCATCTCCATGCTGCTGATGTAGCGCTGTCTTTTCTGTGAGTCTGCCTTGTCTCCATTATCCCCCAAAAATAATAGATCAAAATCAACTGCGTTTGCATGTCGTCTACTCCTGAACCGAGCTCAGGCCACACGAGTGTGCCCCAGGAAATTGCCCAATTTTAGATTTGCAAAAAAGAAATTCATTGTTCGGTATCTTTTCTTTCTTCCATTGATCCGCCGAGTATCTGTAACATTTATCCAGGTGCCGGTGTCAGTATCTTCTCGTCAAGTAGTAAGGGTAAAAAAATAAATAAAACTAAGATATTTGAAACTACTGGCTGACACCATCTTCTGGCCCAAGTGATTATTGCAGCCTCTGTTAAGCTCCTCATGTGGCATGTGCAAGTACATGCATTTGTTAGACGTGGCCGATCACGCGCTACTTTAATTCGTCCCTTTTGGGATGGCGATTGGACCGTACTTGAAACGGCCCTTCTCTTACTTTCGTCATTTTCACACTGCTGGCGAATGGAGGGTTGTATGTGACCACTTGAGTATTCAGCAAACAGAGGACACTACAATTCTTCGTTTTCATTGAATAAGTGGCTGAAAAATGCAGTCATGCACCACATAGTAACGATGGTAGTTACTAAAACTACGTTACAGTACGTGTTACTGAGAAAGTCCTTATTTCTGTGTACTCATGTATAACGCGCATCCCTAATTTTTGATTAAAAATCAGTGTAAAATGTTGTTTTTCTCAGCCCAAACGAAGCACGTTACAAACATTTCTAAATACGCGCCGCCATGATTAAAATCAATATTGACACAATACTAAATTAACAATCTATTTATTTAATTTCCTTCAATTTTTGATTTATCAGGACTCCTTTGTTTTCTCAATTTGATAGCATTTGTCTCTGTTACTGTGAGTAAAAATAGTATGATCATGAGATAGATTTTGATGCCTTTTCATATGTTATCTGTTTGGATTGTGACGTCTTGTGTTTCTTTTGATTTTTGTTTTTTAATCCTGTAGAAAACGTTGAGCAAATTGGTTTTGAAACATTCACATTCATTCATTTAGCATGACTGCGATAGTATTTTTGTAGTACTTCTATAGCTGCCTTTCCAGCAGCTCTCCCTGTTATCTCTCACTTTCTGTGATTTATTGTCTGCTTCTATCTTCTGTGTTTTTCTTCCCGTTTGACAACTAAACATTTGGATGACTTTCTATCCTATGGACATGGGTTTTAGCACACAAAAATGCAGTTATTCGAGGATTCAACTCCTCGCCCTGAAGAATTCTCGTGCCGGCGTGATGAGGGGCCTATCGTGGAAGAAGAGCCGGAGCTAGCGAAGCGGCTAGCGGCGTTATAAGTCTTCGGTACCGTCCGTAATCGTGGTAAATGTGAACTCACTACCAAATAAGACCAACGAGTGCTGGTGGAAAACATCGAAGCGCACAGGGAGCGCAGTTACTGTGTTTTGCAGAAACGTGGCTCACGTTTAGGACCCCGGACACTAACGTGTAGCCACCCGGAACTACCCGGAGCGATCTGGCTTCTGCGCCGCTATACAGAGACACGAAAGCCGGGGGGAATCGGAGAGGAGGCGGACTCGCTAACACAAGGTGGTGTATCCCTGGACACAAAGAAAAGATTTCCATCTGCCGCAGGGATGTCGAACTTTTGGACTAGCGTGTGACATCATCCACTCCGCTACAAGCACCCCTAGGGCATCATGTTAATCTGTTAATAAACAAGAGGGTAGACTGCTGGAGTGTAAATTTCCCTACGGGGATGAATAAAGTATCTCTCTATCTATCTATCTATCTATCTATCTATCTATCTATCTATCTAGTCGTTTTTCTGTAGTGGTATTTCTATAATAGTCATTTTGGATTATAATATGAATGTAGTAGTATTTTCTCAGAATTAAAACATAATATATGAGGTCCCCGTTTTCAAGCATTCAATATTGTAGTTTAGAATTTAGTTTGGTAGTATTTCAATAGTTGTATTACTGTAGTAGTACAGTCCAAGACGTGATCCTTTGAAGCATATTAGTCCCGACACTGCTCGGAGATGCTGCACTGACGCACTTTGCCTCATTGTTACGCGCTAACAAAAAGATTTAATGACGTTGCCGTGACGACCACAAAACCATCACCGAGCGGTGGCGAGCGGCCTGAAATTCCAAGTCTGCTACGGTTTTCGTGCACCTTTTGGAATGGCCAAATTCAAGCACTTTTTAAGGGATTTCAAAGCTACTTTTTGAAATTTTCCAGTACTAAAAGGAGTCTGGTGTGAATCATGGATTTTGCAGAGTTTTGACATTGCCTTTGCATTTATCAAGATATATTGTTTATAGATCCTATGAACAAGTGGTTGGTAAGTTGCTTCAGTGCTATATTTTGTATGTTTATGCTTTATATAAGTATGTTTAAGGCTTGTATAAGTAACCTGTATTGTTTTGTATTAGAAAATAAACATCTCATTAAAGTTCAACCTACTTTTGGAAGATGCGCTTCAAGAGGTCCTCTTCCGTGGTAGAAAGTGGGCAATGAAATGCGATACAACCATTTTCTCAACCGCATCAATCTTTCTTATTCCACTTTCATTTCAATTGAGACAGCTCGCCTCTTCTTTACACATTACACCAACCATATCGAATGGATGCACGCGATATTAAACAATGTGTCATTTTTAACCCTAGTGGCATGCGTTGTTTTTTTTTTTGGGGGGGGGGGTGACACAATGCATGTCGGTGTATGTTATTTGGACGAGAACTTAAAATGTGAAAATTCAGCCATTTATGAACATGACTTCCAACTATTCGAAATGATCGGTGGCATCAGACCTATCCATACACATATGGTTTTTCAGTTATTTAGTTATTGATCTCACCTCTCAGGATAGTACAAGTCCTAAAAGTAGCTAGAGAGAAAAATAACTGAGCTGCATATACAATGGCCATTTCTTAAAGATATCCATAAACAGTGTCATGTAAAGTTTGCCAGAAGCCACCTGGGAGACACACCAAACATGTGGAAAAAGCGCAGGCACTCACGCATTACCGGCGTTCGAACTCCGATTTTTTGACCGAACGGCGAAGCAAAAATTTCTCGAAATTTTTGGCCGGATTCCGATTCGTTCGAACTGAGAGGCGTTCAAAAACCGAGGTTCCACTGTCTATAATATGTACCTGGATGCCATGAGGGTTTAGCAGACATCCAAAAAGGTCAAGCTCTACATCCCCAAATCAAGTCCTTTTCAATCCTTAAAAACAGAACATTCCAATTCAAGCCAAGATTTCAAGCCCTCGTACCTGCTACCACAAGGTTTGTTATGATACCTGGATGAGGGATGCTTTCTTTTGCCGGCTGATTAAATGTGATCATGACTCGCATCGCTACCTGTCAGCGGCAAAGACAACAAGCGTGTTGTACAGAAAGCTATTAGCATCCGTGTCCACATCCTGAGTGAGAAATAGAATGAGCTCTGCGCTAACAATGTCCATTAAGACTGATCGGTTCTGTGGGCTGGATGTGGTAGGGGGGGAAACACAAACACTGTGACCATAGAACAAAAAAATATATATATAAGATACCCAGCGGCTCGAAGCGTCGCATAAAGGTCGGTAAATAATTCATACGTTCTGCGCTTTAATAGTTGTATAATATAGGGAGGAGCACCTCCGGGCGTCGTATGAGGAGCTTCAAGTAAAACCTGGCAGATCTACCAGCACCAAAAATAGTCCAGCTAAAAAAAGGAGGAATAAATAACACTTTTCTAATGTAAATGTTCTGCATTTCTCTAGCGCTTTTCAAGTCAATGAAGACCTCCCAAAGTGCTTTACAATGTGCTTCACACTTACCTTTTTTACACACACTAACTAACCGATAGCGGCGTCAGCCATGCAAGGCAACTACCTGCTCATCAAGGTTTGAAGGGTTTGTCGTGAGTGATGGAGTTTTGGCCAACCACAATTGTTCATGTTCGAAATCTAAAAGCACCGACCAATCAGTGGCAAGTTTTCATAATAGCACAAGCCAATAAATGCGATTCAAATTTTGCAAGCACCACACGATGCCACACCCACCGTGCGAGCTCATTGAGTGTCATGGCGGACTCCGTAAACATAGTCCCAGAGTCAACAAACGAGAAGGAAACGAAGCTTGCGCCGAAGAAGGGCGGTACATCATGTCATGAAGCGGACCAGGAAGCAGGAACTCATTTGCGTAGCCTATCTTTCACTTTAATTGAGAAATAAAAGTTGTCCAACACACAAACGGACCAAGGACAAAACAAAACAGGTTCAAAGGTAATCAAAATTACAAACCAGGCATTACTCAGAACAAACAGGCATGAACAGGTTTTCCTCAAGGTTAAGCAATGGTCTGGCCACGGGCAGTCCCAAAAGGAGCATTTAAGTACTCCACAAACAATCAGTTCAATGCGTCTCAGCCGGTGTCAAGGGGAGGTGCCAGCTGGGCGCCATGACAACCGTGCAGGACATGACACATCACTTGTTTGGACCTTTTTTGGTTTTGACGAAGAGGACGTGAAACTGAAGAAAACGCCCGTTGCAGAATTTGCAGTAGATGGGGATGATGCCAATGAAATGTCATTTTATTTCTTCTGTTGGTAGTTCGTTTTGTACATTTTCTACATGTTACTTATTATTGGTTTGAGTAATCCAGTTCACCCCTCCATGACTGACACCGAAAAGTTACTTGTAACAAATGACAGTAAATACACGCTTCGAAACAAAAACAGTCTACATCGTATTCAAAATAAAATGTGTTTAAAACTGAAAGTGGCAAAAAAGGTCGAGCAGTTTATTCGCACAAAATACGAAGTCTTGCTTCAAAATAAAGCAACCGTAGGCTAAAGGATGAGTCTCCGGTCATAAGTTCCTGAGTTAAATTTGAAACAGTGGTCGAAATATTGATTCTATATATTGGTCGACGTTCTTAAGGGGAAAAAAGCTGTTGCTTTGGCGGGTATGCTGCTCATTGTGCCATCAAACCAAAATGGACTCCATCATGAGTCAATGTCCTCCCCATGATGGCTTTACAGGTGACTCGGGAATTAAATATTCACGTCAATTCTCCAGCGCAAGAGGGCAGGAGGATCCAGGTGGGGTGTCAAGGACGAGCGTGCCGACGGCATCCATAATTGAACACCCCGACGAGGAAATCGGACCAGACGATTACGAATCAGCCCCGTTTAACGGCTTGGAAATTGTTACGGTGTGAAGCGTTTTCAAAAACCAGTTCCTTCTGTCATTTAAATTCAATGTAAATTTAAATGTTTTGCATTCATATAGCGCTTTTCAAGTCAATGAAGACCTCCAAGTGCTTTACAATGTGCTTCACACTTACTCATTCACACACACACCAATAGGGAGTCAGGATCCTAACGTTTTGAGGATAATCAAGATGCTAAATGGTAAATGGTCTGCATTTCTACAGCGCTTTTGAAGTCAGTGAAGACCTCCCAAAGTGCTTTACAATGTGCTTCACACTTACCCATTCACACACACACTTACACATCAATAGGGAGTCAGCTTCCAAACGTTTTGAGGATAATCAAGATGATAAATGAAAAATGGTCTGCATTTCTATAGCGCTTTTCAAATCAATGAAGACCTCCCAAAGTGCTTTACAGCGTGCTTCACACTTAACCCATTCACACACACACACCAATACAGAGTCAGCCTCCAAACGTTTTGAGGATAATCAAGATGCTGAATGGTAAATGGATAATGGTCTGTATTTCTATAGCGCTTTTCAGGTCAATGAAGACCTCCCAAAGCGCTTCACAATGTGCTTCTATTAGGTTTAAGTCCCCAACATTTTTAATAAAACGCTCTGAAATAAAAGAAGACATAGCTGAAAACTCTACAAAAAGGGCTGAGAATACTTATAACATATTAATGTCAACTGTAGGATAAATATATGTATATAATTCCAACAGCTTCACACTTACCCATTTACACACACACTCACACACCAATAGGGAGTCAGCCTCCAAACGTTTTGAGGATAATGAAGATGCTGAATGGTAAATGGTCTGCATTTCTATAGCGCTATTCAAGTCAATGAAGACTTCCCAAAGCGCTTTACAATGTGCTTCACACTTACCCATTCACACACACACTCACACACACCAATACGGAGTCAGCCATGCAAGGCATCTACCTGCTATCGGGGCATTAGGGATTCAGTGTCTTGCCCAAGGACACTTCGACATATAACACGGAGGAGCCAGGAATCGAACCTGCGACCTCTGGATCCCAAGACCAGCGATTTACCGCCTCCTCCTTCTTAAATATGCAACAAAGATCAGATGGACTAAGCTGCTTGGCTTTGATGTTGTTCAAAGTTATCATAACTAATATCATTGAAGGTGCACAGCGAATGCAAATCCCTGGTTTTTAGCCTTATGGTCTGTTTGACTGCCAAACCTCCTTTAAATGAATGAATGAATGAAGCTCTCCTTCCCCAAAATCTCCTCAGGTGTCACCGCTCTGGGAGAGACCATGGACCATGGCAAAAAGAGACCTAAAATTGCTCTTGATGAGCTGCACTAGCGATCAGTGTCAGCCGTCACTCACCGTGTCAGCCATGACGCCTTCGAGTCAATCCGATCACTCGGCCGTCACCGTCATGACGGTTATTCTATGACGACGACGAAAAATCTGCTGTAGTTAAAATCACGAAACCGACTCACTCGTGTTGACGGAACACTTTTGGGAATCCTCATTTGGATTTATGTCCGCTTGGAAGATTTTCAACTGCCTTTTTTGGATTTCGTTTCAAAACCAAACACAGACTTTGAAAGCTTTATCAAATCGGATACCTTATTTAAAAAACAAACTGGAAGAGCAGCTTCAGCGACAGACTGCTGTCACAGTCTTGTTCCGCGGACAGACGGAGCAGATCATTTCTTCCTCATGCCATGAGGCTCTTTAACTCCACCCGGGGGAGTAAAAGCCCACATGAAACCCCACCCCCACATTGCATATTACCCTATTTGTGTTAAGTGTGTATTTTCCGTAGCACTTTTTAAATACTCTATAGCAAAACGTTACAATGGGTATTTATGTATTATATTCCTTTTACTTCATTATTGTTTTATTTTCAACACAGGGATACTGCTGGAAGTGTGACTTTCCCTACCGGGATGACTGAAGTATCTATCTATCTATCTGTGAAATGAAACCCTGACAACCTTAACCTTGGCTGAACCTTTGAACCACAAAATGACGGGAAAACTTCTGCTTAAAACCCTGACAAAGGTCTGGACCATTTACTTCCGTAACCCAGGCGTGAACCATACTTTAAAAACCGAATCCCACATTGAAACCCTACTTCATTATTTTAGGGATTGGTGGGGAACCTGAATTTTTCAATAACCTTAACCTCTTTCAATGGCGTCAAGTCCCACTTCAATCCCTAATCTTTTTTCTCAGAACCAGGTTAACCATGACACTACCTTTTGGTAAGAAGACAATGCTCTTTACTTTTCAGCCACGGCTGACCTGAAAAGAGGTATTAGGGTTTACTATGCGAGAACTGAGAATCACCTAGCCAGGGAATCCAAAGGATCACAAACCTGAAGGGCCACAAAATGGTGAATGTTGAGGCTGGCATGTCTAATCTTGTTGCATACAATGTTTACTACGTTGTTATCAGTGACAATAAATACAATTTAAGGCTACCAAAGGTATCCAGGGTAGGCTACCAGCAGCCACACCACACCCACTACAAATCACCAGCAGCACTAATGATACTTCAAAATCAAGAAGTGAGACTTGTGCTGAGAACTGTGAACCCCTGGAAGGGAGCTGGCCTAGATGGAGTACCAGGGAGTGTGCTGAGGGAAAGTGAAGATCAGCTGCCTGGGGTCTTTGCCAAATTCTTCAATTGGTTTCTCTCGCAAACTTCCATGCCACCCTTCCTCAAGACCTCCACCGTCAGCCCCATTCCATAGTAGTCATCGGTGGTCAGCCTCATTGACAACAGACCTGCGGTGATTTAGTGTGTTGAGAGGTTTGTGTTAGAGCAGATTAGTAGTTCCCTACCACCCTACCACCCAGACTGAACCCTCATCTGTTTGCCAACAGGGCAAACCGCTACACTGGTAATGGTCTTCATACTGCGAAGAGCCATTTTGAGAAACATAGGGGCTATGTCAGGATGCTTTTCCTGGACTACAGTTCGGAAATCCTGGTGGAGAACTCTGCTCCTCCATCTGCAACTGGATCTCCAACTGAAACTGGGCCACCACGTCTCTCATGCAAGCACTTAGCACCGGATCACCCCAAGTGTGTGTGCTGTCCACTCTGTTGACCTCGGACCCATCCTAGGAACACAACTAAGTTCTATGACAACACCGCCTTGGTCAGACTCGTCTTTGATGGTAATGGGGCATAATATTGAGCACTGAGGAAGACTTTGGGTAAAAACCTACTTCCCTGAGCATCGACGGGACATAAATGTGGCACGACCGCGTGAAATGATGAACTGTCAGGTGCTCCCTCCCCGTTGTTTGTTATTTTGAGTTCCCGGGGCGACTCTCGCCTGATTTGCAGTGCCTTCACTCTGTGGGCCGGCTTCCTTCATCTTCTTTTTAAAGCCCTCGTTCAATTCTTGGCCAGACTTCCAGGGGTTCGCTTTCATCTCTGGACGCGGCTTGCATTTCGGCCCACGCTAAAGAAACTGGCTGATACGCCAGCTCGAGTGGAGTTGACGCTACGCAGCTGTCGTACAGATTTGACTGCGATTTTTTTCCCCCCCGCAGATGTCGGACCCTCAGAGCACACGAGTGCTTCTTAATTTCAAACATCTGCAGGGACACGAGTCGATGGTAGTCGAAGTACGGGTGAGGCACACATGCCAACCTTTTTACATCGAAGATCAGAAGATTTTATAACGCACTCTGTTTTTATGAGCATAACACAATCTGTCCCCAGAATATGTAAAACAACAACTGTGCTTGTTTAAAACCAGAAGAAGTGGTAAACTTTGACTAAAACGCAGCAGTTTATTGACGCACAAAGACTTCAAAATAAAGCAGCCGGAGAGCAAAATACTAGTCTCCAGTCAAGGTTTTTGTTGTTTAAATTTGAAAAAAAAATGGTATACAAAGTTGGGCATCTTGAAGGGGATAAAACGGTATGGTGAGGTGTAGGAAATTGAGAGTTAATTGCTTTGATTTTAGTATTTGTTACACTAATGTTCCATATTTTTACCATTTATATTATATCTATGAATAATCCATCCATCCATCCATTATCTGCACCGCTTATCTTCAGTAGGGTCGCGGGGGTGCTGGAGCCCATCCCAGCCATCTTCGGGCAGTGGACAGGGGACACAGGGACAGACAATTCGCTCGCTCATTCACACCTAGAGACAATTTTGACCGGCCAATTCACCTGACATGCATGATTTTGGAATTTGGGGAGGAACCCGGAGTTCCCGGAGGAAACCCACGCAAGCACGGGGAGAACATGCAAACTCCGCACAGGAAGGTTGGTCGCTGGATTTGAACCTATGACCTCAGAACCACACGCGCTAACCACTGTTCCGCCATGCTGCCCTCTATGAACAATATGCATTTAAATAGATCAACTCTCCCGTGTTATTTTCGATTGTTTTGTTCTCAGGGATGCTGCTGGAAATGTGAATTTCCCTTCGGGGATGAACAAAGTATCTATCTATCTATTTATCTATCTATCTATCATTGATTATGGATATTTTTCTCTATTACACCCATTTTTTGATATTCTTTTGTTACTTAAGAAAAACTGTTCAATTCTACACAGATGGTAGTGTGCCCGCTTTGAGACTGGGAGGTCGCTGGTTCGCGCCTCGGCCGAGACATACCTAATTGGTATAATGGCGGCGCCCTCTGTTGGCTGCGGCTGCATCGACTCGCTACAACGGGTCAGGTGTATCGACATTTCGTTCTGTGTACATTGTTACAAAGAATGACAATACAAAGGAAATTATTATTATTATTATTATTATTATTATTATTATTATATAATTGAAATGATTTAAACCGTTCCTTATATTTTTTTAATGAACTCTCATTTTTACTTTTTAAAATATACATTTTAGGTGAATAGTTGATGTATTTTCGAATTGATACAAATTTGTATCAGATGTCCCTTAATGTCAAACGACCTGCCTTATCATTGAAAATTCTTAACAGAACATAATTAATTGTACATTCCATTATTAATTCTGCACAAGAATTAAAAGCAGGTATTTTTATGCCTTTCCTGTTTGGTTATTTCTTTTTTTAATATCCTTTTAATAAGATATTTTTTCACATTTATAATCATTTTTACTCACAAAATGGCTCACCGACCATGGATTGTTTTTAAATTACAGAAGGTTATATTATAACCATTTAATTTGAATGGAAATGTTACTTCTATTTCTGTATTATTAGACCATATTTTTATAATTTCATTCATTCGTTCGTTTTCTTTTTAGAAAAATAAAGTTTCCATTCATTCATTCATTCATTCACACTTGATTTTCATAACTTTGTGCGGTGGAAAAATAATTCACTTGTCACGTTGACTGTTACAGTTTGAAGTGCAATATCACGGTTGTATATAGTCCTTGTACTCTAAATTATATTATATTTAATTTTTTTTTTTTCACGAGTCTTTATATTGTATATGTTTTGCCGAGCGGAGTGCGACCGTAATCCTTTTGTAGAAATACAAGGACGTCCATCACTCGGACGTCGCTGTCACGCGAGTAGACGGAAGCTCAAATAGACAAATAAGAGCGGCGAGTCAGTCAATATGGCGGAAAGTGGGACGAATATCAGCCATCTCGCCGGTTCAAAAATTCCATTGCGGCAGAGCCGGTTGAAAAAAGAAAATGTAAGGAAAAAAAAAAAGAAAAAACGCATCTGCCCGACATTAAACAAGATTGAATTTTGGGGGAATGGGAGGAGATGGAAAGAGTGGGGATCGCAGGGCATGTAACTACTGAATTTTGATTGTCTGGGTTGGATAGAGGGAAGCCTGCCTTTATCTTCTTTTGACACACCGTGTAGGGCAGGGGTGTCAAACTCCTTTTAGCTGGGGGCCACAAATACTATCAAAAATGTGCTAATGTGCGGTCCCTTCTCAAGGTTTTCTTCATTTCCTCATGTTGAGGTTTTTGAGTTTTTTCTTGACCTCAGGGATGGATGATGTATACCATTAATATTAAATACACAACAGATTTTTTATGAAGGAGTCATTATTTTATAAAAATAAAATAAAATAGAATGGCCTCCTCTCTGCTCTTTTTACCTCACTCAATTTTAGGTTATATTTGAGAAAACTGTTATTTTCCCCTGTGAGGCAAAGATGAACATTGCATTTGCTACACTGCAGGCTGATTTACTGTCAGGTTCAACCCAACACTTGTAACAAAAACCTGCATGCAAAAGAAGACACAGAGAATTATGTATGTTTTTCTTGCAAGGAAAGTGAACGGAAAACTGCTTTAGTTACAATTCTCCAACTCACTCCAAAGCAGTCTCCTTCTCCTGGCCTTTTATTTAGAAAAGGGAATGCCCTGTTTACAATGTGATTTCAACACTAAGGGTTTAGGGGATGGTTGAAGGTTGAATTTCCAGTTGAAACCAGTTTTCATACCAACACTTGTTATTTGAAATGTGACTGATTAACTCTCTTTAGCTATACTCAAGAAAAGATCCTTGGCCTTCGGGTCAAATCAGTCACTTATTCACACCATTGGTTCGCTCTAGAGTGCAGTGGAAAACTTTTGCTTGTGAGAACATCCTATTTCGTAAGCACAAAATTTCAAGCAAACATATAACACACATAAATGATAGTAAAATTGAATAACTTATATACATTATTCCAACATGTACCCTTTATCACAATGCCTGCAGCTCTCTTTATTTGTTTTATTGGGAAATGTGGCACTAGGAAAAAAAGATTCCGTAAACTTTTGGACTTCCTGCAAGCATCTCTGGAATGTTCACTAACTCTGATTAATACCCTGTGGGAGAATGTCTTTTTTTAACAAGGCTGGTTCTAAATGTATGCTCTTGAAATCATTTTTCAGGGAACGTAATTAAGATGTAAGAAGGAATATTGTGTAACATCTGGCGGGGAAACTTTTTGAGAAGGATGCAAATGCGTAGCATGCGTTCAGGGTAAACTCGCTCTTTGCAATTTCGCATAACGACCGAATCTGCTGCGGGAAACGTCAGGATGACAATTGAGTGAAATATTCATGACATTGTGCTACATATTAAAACGAAGAAAAGGCGAGCGAGGTTAAGAAAAACGCTGCCGCTTTTAAGAAGTGAGAGAAAAATGGGGGCAATTATTTTGAAATTCTCAAGCGGTCTTCAGACTTTTAAGAATATGCGGCTGCAACGTCGCAAGAAAGACTGCCAAAGTCCAAATTATACTCCTGATAAATGAGTTGAAGACATGTCACACATTTTCATTCTCATTTCATCATCGTTTCCTTTTCAAGTCCATGAAAAATCTTAAATTATATTCTGTCACGACCAGCACACAGGGTAGACCCAATCGCGTAACGTTTTCTCACAATTTTATTGAAAGAAAGAGGAAGGGCAGATCCGATGCTCACTGGACGCGGGAAGCAAGTCCATGGCTGTGTCAGGGACGGAAAATCTAGTCGGTAGCCGGAACTGGGAGAGCAACTCGTGGTCGGGTTTGGAAGCGAGTCGTAAGCCAGAACGGGAGAGTAGACGTAGTAAGATCACCCAAAGTCTCTCAGTTAATAATGTATGTGTTATATTTGACCCCGATCTGTCCTTTCAAAAACACGTGAAGAATATGACTAGAACAGCTTTCTTCCATCTTCGCAACATTGCTAAAATTTGTCCTATGCTGTCTCAGTCAAATGCGGGGATTATAATTCATCCCGTCTCGATGACTGTAATGCCCTACTCTCCGGTCTCCCGAAGTCCAAAATCAAAAGCCTTAAGCAGGTACAAAATGCTGCAGCCAGGCAGTTAACTAAGACAAGAAAGTTTGATCACATGACCCCGACTTGAGCTAACCTGCATTAGCTCCCTGTTAGCTTAAGATGTGATTTTAAGGTTCTGTTGGTAGTATAGAAAAACATGCATGGACTTGCTCCCTCAGATTGAATTTCCCCCTATGTTTTGGTCCGGAGCCTTCGCTCTAAAAACGCTGGCCTACTCGTGATCCCAAGAGCCAAGAAGAAATCCGATAGTGTTTTCCATTGGAGGCCTTGGTCCTGTGGAATGCTCTTCCCCCTGAAATTCGATCCGCAACCTCAGTGGAACCGTTTAAATCCAAGCTTAAAACACACTTCTATTCTAAAGCATATAAATAACCTACATTTTATGTTGACAATATCTGTGTATTATTTACACTCATGTAGGTTTTAGTTTAGGGGATGCTGTCATCATAGTACGTGGTTTGCAATAGTCTTTGATCTGTGCAGCCCATTGAAACTCTTTGCGATTAAGGGCTATACAAATAAACATGACTTGACTTGACGTAGTCGGGGACAAAAAAAGTCGTAAGCCGGGACGGGAGAGCAGACGCGGTCAGGATAAAAAACGGGTCAAAGTCGGGGATAGACGGGAGCAAAAAAACGGGACAGGTGGGCGTCAGGGTCGAAAAAGGCTTGCCTAGGATACACTGAGGTTCGCAGACGGACTGATAACAGGGGACTGACAGGACTGGGTTCAAATAGTGACAGGGAGCCAATCAGAACCTGCGGCGGATGGCGCCAAATGAGATTCAAATCTGTAATCGTGACATATTCAAGCTTTCACAGACCGGCAATTGCAAACATGCGCCGAAAATTGCCTCGGTGACATTTAAGGCGTCTTATATATTCTCGACCGTTCTGAGTTGACGACGCCGAGCGGCTATTCACGATTTCAGTGCCCCATTACAGCTTTTGATTCAAAGAAATCCGGAGCGGCGGCGTAAAGTAAATAGTCCGTGTTAACAAGTTCAGGCACGAGCGACGCTAACCCAATAAACGGGCAACGTTCGCATACGCGAATGGAATCGCGGACCTGTGTAATTACAATCAATAATTCATTTTCTCCTTTTTTCAGCGCTTTCATTCAAACAAAGCTATCGCAAAAGCTTCCAAACTATTCGGCCTTGCTGGAATTGGACGCGGGAACGCCGCTTTCTTATCTCTGGGCATTCCGTCAAAATCTCATCCCGAAGGCACAGGAAATGTTGAAAGAGCCATATTGGAGCCGCAAAAAATATGTAATCCTTTCATAATAAGCCTTATATAGTATGCAACGCACACTATATGTATTACGTATTAGCAGCAGGGTTGGGAAGGGTTACTTGAACTTGATTACTTTCAATGACTTTTGGATGACTCCAATACCAAATATGCTAATAAAAGACAAAAGATACGAAATAGGAATATAATGATGACTCACAACACGCGGTAAGCTTTCTCTCCTGGCTTTGATCTCCGGCAAAACGAACATCAAATGCGACAGAAACAAATAACAAATTGTTGTGCAAGAACTGGTTTCAACTGGAACATTTAACTTTCAACCGCACCCCTTTCCCCTTAGCAGTTAAAACCACCTTGTAAAACTAGGGCGATCCTTTCTAAATAAAAGGCAAGCGGAGGGAAGGCTGCTTTGGAGTGAGTTGGAGGATTGTAACTGAAGCAGTTTTCCGGTCACTCTCCTTTCAAGTAAAACCATACACAATTCTCTGTGTCTTTTTGTATGCAGGTTTTTGTTACAAGTGTTGCGTTGAACCTGAGACATACACCAGACAGGTTCACCTTGCGATCAGGGGCTTAAATTTGAGGCTGCCTCCGGAGAAGAGCGCTCGGTATTGATCATCAGCACGGCACTCGGGCCTGTCGGTTTCGTTTTGACTCCATTGTTCAGAGTCCGCCGTCACCGCTGTCGAACGCGAGAGTCGGTATCTCTTTAAATCGCTCGGGGACGCCGCCAGGATCACAGCTCGCTAAAACGCGCCCCGTTTCTACATTTCTATCGCGTCATTCGGGGAGATAATGGCGGCGGCGAACGGGCCGCCCTGTCACCCTGCCGATCCTTTCTCGCCGGATGGGATTTCGCTTGACACGCGTCGCCGTTCCGCGGCGAAAGGGCCTCTGCCTGATAGCGAGGAAGCGAAATGAGATTGTCATGTGTCAGACAGGAACGTCAGACCTGCTGCCAGAACGACACCTGAGAGAAACAAAAAAACAGCCTCGTGCCAGCCACTTTTACAAGGTCCCATTAGAACATTAGATGATTAAAATATGTCAGATTTTCCAGTTATATTACTTTTAATATGTAAGCGAGTCATTACTTTGATAATCGTATTATCAAATTCGTTGTAATAAATGCACTGGGAAGTTTTGCCGGTGATGGACCCATGTGGGGGAGGCAGAAACTATAGGGTGCTCAAAACGAAGACATCGCCACAGTTTTTCGTATTGGCTCGGAAGATTACAAATTATTTGACATACAGTAACCAAAATGGTTACTTTCCCTGGTAACTATTTATCTTTACTATGGAGAGATTCAGTTCCTAGCTCAGTTACTATATAAAAAGGTAGTGATTAACTAGATCCAGATATTCTTAACATGTCCAACAGTAACTACAAGTAAGTTTAAAACCAAACAATAGACAGTGAAAAAGCACCCCTAGTGTCGCTATCACTTACTGCCATGGATACAAATAACTGGCTATGGCTTCAAATCTGCCTGGCAGGACGGTTTTCGGCAAGATAGTGGTTAGGAGGACGCAGCCATCATTCAATCAGCCTAAGAATTTGTTGAAATGAATCACCTGGAAAAGTGTTGACAAGTTGGGCTACGGCTGCCTGGCGCATTTCCCACGGATTGGCAAAAGCCAGGAAAACAGACGTCGTTGGATCAGTTTTTCAAGAAATGCCAGGCAACAAGGTAAGTAAATATTTTGATGAATTCCTTTATTCTTAGTTTTTTTACATGATGTGCCTTTCGTTTCAATGTAATTTTAAGATGTATTCGTTTCATGTTCTGACACTCTTTTATGATTTATTACAAAATATATCATGCTGTACTTTTGTGGAACTTGGATTAGTGCATGAACATACAAAATGTGTCTCTACTTACAAAGTTCCTCAAACAAAGTCTCTCTCTCTCTCTCTCTCTCTCTCTCTCCCTCCTAGTCCAGCCCCCGACAGAATTTTTGTTCTATCATGTGGCCTCCCGTGTTAAAATGAGTTTGACACCCCTGGTATATACACATATTCATGACAAAATGAGGATTTCGAATGATTGTTTTAACAAGATTTTCAAGAAAATATTTTGAGAAACAAGAGAAGATGCCTGGACCTGAACGGGGCATATGCACGGAATGTTTTCTATTTTGTTCGGTTCATGTTTGTGTCAATCAAAAGTAAACACGGACATAAACACGGTGTTATTCGGGCCACGGCGAACGGAGAAGGCATACGTCGTCAAATGACAGAACAACATAAAATTATACTGTACGGCGCCTGCTCTGTTGATAAACGCTGTAAAGCATTTTGACTGACTTTTAAGACCTATAAAATATTCTTATGTGATAATAGAAGCGCTGAACCTACAAAACTGTCAGTCTTTATCCGTCAGCGAGAGCTCGAGTTGGTGACCACAAAAGCAGACGTTTCTGATCGAAAAAAACTGGAAAAAAAGCTAACCTAATATTCAATTCATTTGAAGAAATTGATTTTGTGATTAACAAAGAAATGACAGGAGGAATGATTCCTTGTCAAAAATGATTTCTTGCACAAAAAAATGGCAAAATTAAAGGTGGCGTCCGCAAATTATGGTACTCTCTGCCCCTATCTCCAGGTTTGAAGTCATGACCACAGCCTCAGTCAACTCATTCCTAAAATACAAATAAACTCTTATTTTGCTCATCCTTTTAGGGCGTTTGGATTGGTGTTTGGACTGGATATGAAACATGCCTTTTCTTACTTTTAACATTTTCAGGCTACACTAACAAAAACGCTTAAGACACACTTCTCTTCCAAAGCTTATGATTGATGCCCGCCTCATATTCTGTATTGTCCTGTCTTTTTCCGACCGCCTGCCTGGTGGTGATACGAAGGAGAAGGACCATTTGGAGAGGAGTCAGCGGACCAGCGTTGGACCTGAAGCGTGTGAACGCCTTCATGGACCAGCCGGCAGAGATGGCAAACTGCGTCGTGGCCGTCATAGACTTTCTAGATTAGTTTACAGACTACTCAATAGAGAACATTTTCTGCTTTTACCTTTTTAAGGACAGCTTAAACAACCTTTAAGGATTTTCATATAACACCACCCGTGAATTTTCTGCAAAAATACTTTCGGTCTATACTTTTGTTAAAATCATAACATAGATGCAGGAAAAAGAGCAATACGGATAAAGATCGACTTTTCTGTATTTTTCCAACAGCTGGCTGACCAATGAGGTCTGAGTTTGGCCCTCTTTGCGAGGACATTTGCATGACAATAAATCAAGATGGGGAAAGACAGCGGTCAGAGGAAAGGTGGGGGCAAGGAAGGCCATGGATTTTCTGCCTCGGGAGGTGGCACGCTGTCAATCAAACGCCCTGAGAGAACTGCACAAACGCTCATAGACACCCACGCCGGTTGATAAACTTGCACGTAGCGCAATAGTGGCTGTACTTCCGTCAAGGCCGCCCACGTGCTCAAGAATAAGAAATCATCCGGTGCGGCCCAGTCAAAACGCCCTCATCCATATCAGATGGCAAAAGACGTATCAAGCTGTGAAAAGGCATTTTCCCCTTTCCTGACTTCTGTGTTTTTTGCATATCTATCACTAACAAAGGTTTTAGATCATCGAACCAATTGGAATAGCACGCAGACAACTCAAGGAAATATTGTGCAGAAGTCTGGGGCAATCATTAAAGTTCACTAAAGCCCCGTTTTTTTTCTTCCAAAAACGTTTTATTCCTGCAGTTCAAATGATTAAAATTGGATGATTTAGTAATTTTTTTTTTCACTGCACAACTGCTATTTAAGGTCAACAAAAACATAGTGCCAAAAAAAATCCAAATAAGAGACTAAGAAGGAGAGAGAGAGAAGGAGAGAGAGAGAGAGAGCGAGTGAGAGCAAGAGACAGAGCGAAAGATAGAAAGCGAGAGAGAGAGAGAGAGAGAGAAAGCGAGAGACAAAGCGAGAGACAAAGAGCGAGAGAGAGACAGAGACAAAGAGACAGAGACAAAGACAGAGAGAGATAGATGGATAGATAGATAGATACTGTATTCATCCGCGTAGGGAAATTCACACTTCCAACAGTATCCTTGAAAAATAAAATAAAATATAGAGAATACAAAAATACCCAATATAACGTGTTGATATAGAGTATTTAAATAGTGCCACGTAAAATAGTGTAATATGCAAATGTGGGGTCGGGGTTTAATGTGGGCTTTTACTCCCCCGGGTGGAGTTAAAGAGCCTCATGGCATGAGAAAGAAATGTTATGGCAAATTGAAAATACATTTTGGTGCTGTGAAAGCCTCATCACCAACTTTCAAAAACGTTTGATTTATCGCTGCCGAAGGTGGCCCATCGGGCACATAGAGCCCGATAAGTTTGATTTTTTGGGGTGCATTCATGATTGAAATTGAGATTTTAAAACTTGATTTTCTATTTGCTGTGAATACTTTTTCCACAGCACTGTATCCGTATGGTACGTAATGCATATGTGTTTGTATAGGGCAGGGTGGGCGAGAGGGATTCGGGGGGGAGTCAGCCGGTAATGAGACGGTCTAATTAAACATCCCATTGCAAATGAGGATAACTGCAGAGGAAGTGGACTAGGAAAAGGAACTCCAGGGATGGCCACCGTGCAGTAACACACTCTAATTAAGACCCAGATATAATTGGCAGTATTGGGCAGAGTGTGAAATGTACCCACAACAATGTTTATTCCCGAGTGTTTCGACGCAAAAATGGCGGAAGAGGAGGTATTTTGCCATGTGCGGGGAAGAGAAGACATGCGTGAGTTGACAAAGTAAAACATGTGAAAGTGGACAAAACAAAATCGTGACTAAATATTTGATTTTTAGTTGCATTTTTTGGTAACTATGAATGCAGGTAATTAATCCAAATTATGACAAAAAAAATGGTAACAGTCATATATATTTCTAAATGTAGATATCAGGCTTGTCCTGTTTGTTGTTTCTATGAAAAGTTATGATTTTTCTTAATACGCCTTCCTGCCGTTAGAGGGCAGGCAGTAAAAGATTCAAAGAGCTGACATCCGGTCTGGTTTCATGTTAAAGACAATATTATGCCGTGTTCTCTCAGCTTCAGTAGGCCCAGCCAAGTAGTTTGAACCGATGTTACTGCCCATTGACTGCAAAAGTCTTATTTTGTATTTATCCATTACATTATCTGCACCGCTTATCCTCAGTATGGTCGCAGGGGGTACCGGAGCCCATCCCAGCTATCTTCAGACACCCTGAACTGCTTGCCAGCCAGTCGCAGGGCACACAGGGACAGACGATTCGCTCACTAATTCACACCTAGGGACAATTTGGACCGGCCAATCAACCTGACTCCCATGTTTTTGGAATGTGGGAGTAAACCGGAGTGCCTGGAGGAAACCCACGCAAGCACGGGGAGAACATGCAAACTCTGCACAGGAAGGTTGGTAGCTGGATTTGAACCCATGACCTCAGAACTGGGCCGCACACGCGCTAACCACTGCCGCCGTGCTGCCCTTATTTTGTATGAATGTATTGTTTATTTTAAAGCTGTATGCAGGGTTCCTACAGCTTAAGTTAAGACTTTCAAAGACTTTTCATTGTCTTTTTGAAATGAAATTAACACACAGTGGAGAAAAACACACACACAGAAACAATTACAAAAACCGAAACAAAAGACACCAAATATTTCTTGCACACAATAATACATTTAAATTAGTTTGCATTGCCCGGAAACTCGGCAAAATGTAACTTGATGCCAGGTTTTGGACATGTTTGATCATGGATTAGTTGCCACACTTGGGATTGCTGTTGCTCACTGCTGTTTCAAGCGTTCCTTCCAGACTTTGTGTGAACGCTCAGACCCGTAAGGAAAATTAGAGGGAACATTGGTTATGTGGAAACCTGGCCAAGCTAGACAGGGTAAACAGAAAAATGAAAAATCTCCTCTTGTGGCACTTCACTGTGACCTTGGAGGGAGACAAGCAACGACCATTGTGCTTGCTATTTTAAAAATGTTGGCAGCGAACAGCACGGAGCCAAATAAATTAAGCTGTCACTCAAGCTCGATGAGCAATCCTCAAGGCTGGAGACCCGGTCAGGACGAGGGCCACGGGATGCAGTGTGTTAAAGCCATGGTTGGCTGCCGGTAGCCGAATGCTTTCTTTGAGGTCGCTGGTTGGGTCCTACTGGCTTGGCTGCTGCCTCGATCAGGTTCTGACACTGGCTAAGTCGGACTACTCTGGCACACTTGCTGCCGACTTCATCACTCTTTTGATTGCTTTGCTTATTATGCTCAGCCTCTTGTAAGCCAGACCTCTTGTCCACTCGCTGGCTTGTTTCAAAGCTTTTTGTCCCTGGCCAGGCCAGACCTCTTTTGCCTCTTTGATGGCTCAAAAGATCTGAAATTAATCCAGGCTCTGGGGGGGGGGGGGGGGGGGTGCTCCTATCACTCTGACCGGCCTCTAGGGGACTCATCCAGGCAACCTTTGCTTTAAACATTCGAGATGACACCACACCTCACGCCAGTTGCCAGGAGATCTTATCACTCATGTGAATAGTTGAATTAAAGTGTAGTATTCGATGCGCATGTTCTGATAGTTTCATAATTTCTCTGACATTGCAAAACGGAATTCTTACCCAACGTCGATACCCTAGAATTTTTTGATCACTAAAAAAAAAAGATTTTCCAAAGAGAAAATAATTGAGAAGTTAATTAAGAAATTTAATAATAAATTAATTAATTAATTTAGTTAATTAAGAAGTTGGATAAAGAGATTATAAATCTTGGTTTGTTACCTCCCGTCTCGAGTACTGTAATGCTCTAACCTCCGGTCTCCCGAAGTCCAGAATCAAGAGTCTTCAGCTGGTACAAAATGCTGCAGCCAGGCTTTTAACTCAGACAACAAAGTATGATCACATCACTCCGATTTTGGCTAACCTGCATTGGCTCCCTGTTAGCCTAAGATGTGATTTCAAGGTTCTCTTAGTATTATACAAAATCATGCATGGACTTGCTCCCTAATCTCTTTCAGATTGAATTTCCCCCTATGTTCCGGTCCGAAGCCTTCGTTCTGAAAGCGCCGGTCTACTAGTGATCCCAAGAGCCAAGAAGAAATCCGACAGTGGGTGCCTTGGTGCTGTGGAATGCTCTTCCCCCTGAGATCCGATCTGCAACCTCAGTGGAAATGTTTCAATCTAAGCTTAAAACACACTTCTACTCTATAGCATATGAATAACCTATACTTTTGTGGATAATATCTCTATTATTTGTAATTGCAACATCCTTTGCTGTCTGGTCATCCTGAAAGGGGGATACCACATGTGCGGTCCCTTCTCAAAGTTTCGTCATTTTCCTAATGTTGAGGTTTTTGAGTTTTTCCTTGCCCTCATGTTGGTTTCAGATCAGGGGATGGTGTCATCATAGTCTGTGCTTTGCAATAATCTATGGTCTGTGCAGCCCTTTGAGACTCTTTGTGATTAAGGGCGTCACAAATAAAAATGACTTGACTTGACTAGAAGGACTGTCCTAATCTTATAGCAACACAGTATCCTATTTTGCTTCACAGCAAGCCAGGAAATAGGATTTGGAGCAGATGTAGCAGCGCGGGCGGCTGCACGGAGGTTTGAAAATGATGTTGGGGACGTGTCACCCGATGAGAAATGGGGGTCGCTCGCAGAGAACCTTCCCTTCGACGTGTCCCAACCTCGGGCATAGACCGGGAATTTTCGGATCACGTGACCCCGACGGGCTCCCGGGAGGGGCCGGCTGAAGGATAGCCTCCTATAGAATACTCAAAGATGTCCGCTTTCCGACCTCTTTGCAGAAAAGCTTCCATCGAACGCGTGGCCCGACATTAGCGAAACGGGATGGATGATTAATTGAAAGGCAGCCGGCGCTCTGTTACTCAGAAACACGTCGCCTGTCAGATGTCGTGCCATGCGTGCGGAGGAGGCTCCAAATTTCTGACTCATGTTAGAGTTCTGTTAATTACAATATTATGACTCAAGAAGTCAAATCAGGAGTTAAAAACCTACTCAAGTACACCGTAACCAGTGTTGGGTAGGGTTACTTGAACTGGATTACTTTCAATGACAAGGATGACTCCAATACCAAATATGCTTGTAAAAGACAAAATAAACAAAATAGGAATAAAATTTTGACCAGGGTTGGGTAGGGTTACTTTAACTTGATTACTTTCAATGACTTTTGGATGACTCCAATACCAAATATGCTCATAAAAGACAAAAGAAACTAAATAGGACTAAAATGACTCCATTTTGTGCAGGCTTGGGGAGTAACGGAATACACGGAACGGCAAAAATGATGTCGGCAAGCTTTTTGGATTGATTTTCATTTTGTTTCTGTCGCATTTTATGTTCGTTTTGCCGGAGATCAAAGCCAGGAGAGAAAGCTTACCGTGTGTTGTGAGTCATCATTCTATTCCTAATTAGTTTATTTTGTCTTTTATGAGCATATTTGGTATTGGCGTCATCCAAAAGTCATTGAAAGTAATCCCGTTAAAGTAACTCTACTCAACCCTGGTCGTGGAGTTAAAGTACTGTTTCTTCTTTACAAATCTACTTAAGTAAAAAGTATAGTGATTTAAGAATACTCCCAGAAGTAGAAAACTTACTCGAGTAAATGTAACTCGTTACTACTCAGCTCTGCTAACTTACGCATGACAATAAAGATAATGAGATTTTGAAACCGGAGCGTGCCTCGGCGGCCATCTCGCTTCTCAGGTGAGGTCGACCCTCTGAAATCCCCACGACGGGAATCTATCCCTCCACCTATAGCCGTCTCGGCCGCTTTTACGGATGAGGCGGCTAATGAAGGATCGTTCTTGCGCGATTAGCATTTTCCCCAGCCCGGGAACGGCACGCCGGCTCAATTATGGCTGCGGAGCCCACCTATTGTTGGCTTGGCACGCGCCTGCTAAGTGGAGGTTCATACCTTCCACATTTTGCATTAGAGCGCATTCATTATGCAGGCGGCGCCAGTTACATATTTATGCATTCTGATAATGACTTTTTTAATATGGCAGATGTCGGCTTTGCTCGTCGAACTCGATGAGAAGGAATGGCGGAGTCTTTTACCATATGGCGACTGCAGCGCTGTTTAAAGGTGGGGTGTGGACTTTAAGGTGTCCTTAAAAAGTGAAATATTTTATCTGTTAACCCTTTATTGACAGAGTATCACACAGGCCACCAGGAATTCTGTTGTTGATGGTAGGAGTGATTACGCTTGGCCTTTTCTTCCCAGGACAGCCCAAATCTCCAACAACATCTACCGTAAATTCCGGACTATAGAGCGCTCCTGATTATAAGCCGCACCCACCACATTTCAAGAGGAAAACCGATTTTGTACATACACAAGCCGCACCTGTATATAAGCCGCATGCGCCCACATTAAAAAATGTAACACAAACACGAAATTAACCCAAACCCGACTTCAAGTCCCGCGATTGAAACTAAATGTCCTTCGTTAAAGTACACAGTCCAAAAATCACAGCCGGCAAAACGAACAGAAAATGATACCAGTACTTAAGGTTTGATGCAGACCTGCAGATTCCGGGTCCCGTTGAAAGTAATACGAGGAAAAAAGTGTATATTTCCAAAGGTAAGGGTGGGAAAAATATATCAGATGAAGACATTTACTCACGCAACTCCTTTTTCTTTAACCAACTTTTTACCTCTTCTTTCCTTGTCTGTCCCTCACCTTTAGCGGTCCCCACTTCAACTCGGCACCCCGCGTTTGTTCCGCCCCTGATTTTTCGTTCACCCGTGCAAAACATATCAGAATAAGTGCCTAAAATGAATACAAAAAAATACATTACAAAAATATACGGTTGCAAATATATATTATACATGGGTTACACATATTTACAAAGAAAGACAATACACCGAGAGAGTTTTCAAAGCTTTAATAATAATAATAATAATAATAATATAGCTTTGACAGGGCAGGTAACGGTAGCAACACTCGAGCGCCGTTAGAAAAATGACATAGATTGGCCGCATCGCTGAATAAGCCGCAGGGTTGAAAGTAGCGGCTTATAGTCCGGAATTTACGGTACTATAAAAATGTGTCACGACAATGAAATATCAATGAAAAATGAAAAACAAGACAAAAAAGTGGACTTGGATTATTCAGGATTACAATGAAGTAGAGCCAGGAACTGAACATGGACGCATTGTAACAGAAATTGGAAACTTGAACTGTTATGAATATATATGAAGAAAGTCTTTGAGTTTTGCTCTCTCAGTTGTCCATATACAGTATTATCAATAGTTTTTCACCATGAACAGGCATTTTATGTCATGAACCGGGACTGGATCAGGACCCAAATGCGTGACGTTTCTCACAAAAACTTTTATTTTACGGGAAATAGGGAGTCATGCACGTTAGGCAGCGTTCTGGCGTGGAAAGGCAGGAAGCCAGAGGCCGATGAGATCGACACCAATTGCCTGAGCAGATATTGGACAGATGGGGTCGATACCAGACAGGATGGGACAGAAAGGATTGATATTAAAACAGGATATCGAAATTAAACAGTACAAACTAGACGGGAACAAAAACGGGAGAAAATAATAAACAGGACGAAAATAGACAGGAACAAAACTGGAAACCGATATTTAACAGGACAAAATAAACAGGAAAAATACTGGACAGGAAATAACAGAAAACAGGACCGAGTCAGAATCCATGTCCTTTGGGGCAGAGGTGCGTTGACTGACTGACAAAGGAAGAGTGAGAGCACTGAACTTAAATAGAGGATAAAGACAATCTGTCAACGAGCCGCAGCTGGCGCCACACGGGCGGGGCCAATTGGGCGCCATGGCAACGGTGACATTTTATAGTCCTGGGTGGTAGATAGTGAAGCAATTCCTGAAGAATGAGAGCGATCTCATACGTAACCCAAGATTACCTCAATGTATTCCCCCTTTGACAAGCAAAACTAATAATACATGTACACCGTCTCTCCTTTTTGTATATTATGTATATATATATAAATTGAATGATTTTTCTCGCTTTAATTTTGTAAATCGTTATGATTAAAAGAAATTATTCTTTAATTCAATCAGTAAACAAATTTTCCTCAAGGTGTTGCTTGTTTTTCACCATAAATCTTTTTTTCTCAGAAGGAACCTAGAATTTTCTACAATGATAAAAAATTTAATTATGTTATTACTTTGACTTCTTTGAGTTCTGATATGAATTACTAGTCCCAAGAAAATGGGTTGAATGAAGCAGGACAATGGAAATAGCAATGTATTAACACATGATGGGGGGGAAACAACGTGAGTTATTTGAAACAAAGAAGGTGGAAGTCATTTTTGTGCTGGGCTAATTTGCTCTACAATATATAAATAAAAATGTAAATATTTGATTTGATTAGATTTTCTTCCGAACTCCCAATGTAAATTTGAATTCTTTTTGCAAACTTGCACACTGAAACTGCAAAGAATTTTTGATTGGATTTTTATGTTAATAACAATAAAGACAACCTTAAATTTTGAAGCTTAAAGGGGGGCACAATCGCATTTGACTTCAGAAAACTTTTTGGTGTACTTTTTCAGAATAAAGTTCACCTCCAATAGACTACGGTGCAGCAGCATTCTTATTGGCAGAGTATTTTGTTTACGTTTAGCCTCCACTCCCATTTGAAGATATAAAAAATGTTTAACACGGATGCAGAGACAGGCAAATAGAGATGGTGGTAAAAAAAGAAAAACAAAAGCTAAGACGAGGACGTTTGTCAAAGTGTATGGAGCACTTCACTGCGATCACGGAAGGAGCCGACCAAAAACTGGTGTGCTTGCTTTGTTAAAAATGTTGGCAACGGACTGCATGAAGCCAAAAAAAATGAAGCTGTCACCTAAAGACATGAAAACCTAATCAGCGCTTGAGATTTTTTTCTACGAAAAATGTGCCAAATGCATCGGTTTGGCATGGACAGAGGCGATTTGAGCAATCTTTGTTTTGTCCTCAGCAATTATACGTAGCAAAATGTGGGTGGTCAATCCATTTTTTTTAACAAATTATTAAAATGAAGAGGCGAGTTTATCCTTTTATCCGTGTTGAGTTCATTATACCTGGAAACAGACTACACGCAACTTAAATTGAATTATTTTAACCGTTTTTGCTAGCTCAGAAGACAGAAAATAATGAAGAGGGACTGGTATAAAGTGACAAGAATTCTGCCGTTCTCCTTCAACAATGCGCTGGCAGCTTGGCTGCAAACACAGACAGGAATCTATTGGGAACGGTTATGAAACTGTCTTTTGTTTTGTCTTTCTACGGCTGTCAAATATTGTGGCTTAAAGCAGGCGAGCGAAAACTGGAGAAATGTTTGGGCTGGAGTCGAGCGGGACGACGTAGAAATGAGCCTTCTGCGAGGTCAGAAAAAAAGCTTCTGAAACCCTGATCTGGTTTTTGTCCCAAAAGCGCCACGCGGGCAGATTTCCATAAGGCGCTGCCGTCGGAGAAGCGAGTTTTCCTGGCTCGTCCCGATTAATAACCACTTTTGCTGACCAACACTCGCAGGCGCACCTGACAACACGGACATCATCCGATTCGCTTCGTTTGCCCGACGAATAGCCTCAAGGATCCCGTTTAGCCACGCCAGACTCACATTTGAGGGCTTACAGAGAGGATTCTATTCGCGTTCAATCTAAATGTAGATTTCACCGACGGGAAAGAAACTCCACTCGATAAAATAAAGAAGTCAATAAATGAGCCTTTGGGTTCTATTTAGCTCCTTTGCATTTGAGACGAGCGCTCTTGGATCGGGGCGTCCCTACGCGTGGGAGTAGAGTACACATTCCGATTAGAAGCAAAGAGCTAAATGCAATGAAAAAAGCCAGTGTCATGACTAGATACCGCTCTATTTTCTGATTTTTTCTTTAACCGCATTCCTCCGCTCGCCATCGAGAGTGTGCCCGCATTCTAATGGTCTGCAAACTAAGTCTTTAGACTCGAAAACAACACTACCATCAGGAACTTGCGTTTATCTCTTTAGAATAAGAATTGTCTTTAATGTCATCGTTATCAGCTTCAGCGACAGACTGCTGTCACAGTCTTTTTCCACAGACAGACTGAGGAGATCATTTCTTCCTCATGCCATGAGGCTCTTGAACTCCACCCGGGCGAGTTGGAGCCCACATGAAACCCCACCCCCACATTTGCATATGACCCTATTTTTATGACAGTGTGTATTTTCCGTAACAGTATTTAAATACTGTATAGCGAAACGTTATATTGGGTATTTTTGTATTAATTTTTCAACCCAAGGATACTGCTGGAAGTGTGAATTTCCCTATGGGGATGAATAAAGGATCTATCTATCTATCAACGTTGTGAAACATTGTATGCAAGGAGATTAGACATGGCACTCCAGGGTAAAATATGTCCTATAGAGGCTTTAAAGAGAAAAATGATAAAAGACTATGAGGCTGAAAAGTTCTTAGAAATCACAATTACAACATAGTGCCTAGAGAAACTGGTTATCATGATAATAACGCAGTGGAGAAGAGTGCATTGAATATGAGTGCAATAACATTTAGCAGCGGCCATTTTAAAAACCTAATATGATTCTCAAGGTGTATCAATAGGAGAAATGAAGCCAAAATTGTCACAAGATATTTGTATGCTTGTTTAGGGTGGTGATGGCCTTGGGGAAGAAGCTGTCCCTGAGCCTGTTTGTCCTAGTTTTGTAGCATCTACCAGAGGGAAACGGGTCAAAGAGCTGGTGGCCGGAGTGGGAATTGTCTTTTAGAATGTTAATGGCTCTTTTAACGGACCGATTTAATGTCTGACAGTATTCTCGCGGCCAGACTCAAAAATAATATCAACAATTTGGCACCATGACTAAAAATAGTGTGAAGACCTCATGCCGTCTGCACACTGTGCCGTGATCCGGGTTCCATTTTCGTTGCATTCAAAGTGATCAGTGGTATATTGAATGCACATATACAAAACTCAATTCCAATGAAGTTGGGAAAGTGTGTTAATTGCAAATAAAAATTGATCCAAGTAAATTGCAAATTCTTTTCAACCCATATTTAAATGAATGCACAGCAAAGACAACATATTTATTGTCTTCACTCATAAACTTTATTGTTTTGGGAGAAAATCATCAACTCTGTAATTTGATGACAGCAACACGTGCCAAAATAGTTGGGACAGGTGTCAATAACTACTCAGAAAGTGGATGAATGGAAATCAACCAACTATTTGCAGGTGAACAGATGAATTAGCAACAGGTGAGAGTTGTTACTGGGTATAAAAAAGGGAGACCCGAACAAGCTAAGTCATTCACATGCAAGGATGGGGCGAGGTTCACCTCTTTGTGAACAACTGCGTGAGCAAATTGTTGAACAGTTTAAAAACAACATTCCTCAAAGTACAATTGCAAGGAATTTAGGGATATCATCATCTACAGTCCATAATATTGTGAAAAGGTTCAGGGAATCTGGAGAAATCACTGTGCGTAAACGGCATGGCCGTAAACCATTATTGAATGCCCGTGACCTCCGAGCCCTCAAGCGGTACTGCATTAAGAACCGACATCAATGTGTAAAGGACATCACCACATGGGCTCAGGAACACTTTGGAAAACCACTGTCAGTCAATACAGTTCGACGCTATATCCGTAAGTGTGGGTTAAAACTTTATGTTGCAAAGCGTAAGCCATTCATCAACAACATCCAGAAACGCCGCAGGGTTCTCTGGGCCCGAGCCCATCTAAAATGGACTGATACAAAGTGGAAAAGTGTTCTGTGGTCTGATGAGTCAGTTTTCCAAATTGTGTTTGGAAATTGTGGACGTCGTGTCCTCCGGTCCAAAGAAGAACAGAACCACCCAGACTGTTATGCACGCAAAGTGCAAAAGCCAGCATCTGTGATGGTATGGGGGTGCATGAGTGGCCAAGGAATGGGTAACCTGCACATCTGTGAAGGCACCATTAATGCAGAAAAGTACATTCAGGTTTTGGAACAAAGTATGTTGCCATCCAAACAGAATCTTTACCATGGGCGCCCTTGCTTCTTCCAGCAGGATAATGCCAAGCCACACACTGCACGTCTCACGACAGCGTGGCTTCGTAGTAAGAGGGTGCGGGTGCTTGACTGGCCTGCCTGCAGTCCTGACCTGTCTCCCATTGAAAATGTGTGGCGCATTATAAAGCGCAGAATAAGACAAAGGAGACCCCGGACTGTTGAACAGCTGAAGCTGTACATAAAGCAAGAATGGGAAAGGATTCCACTATCAACGATTCAACAACTAGTCTCCTCACTTCCTAAACGTTTATTGAGTGTTATTAAAAGGAAAGGTGATGTAACACAATGGTGAAGAAGCCCCTTTCCCAACTACTTTGGCACTTGTTGCAATTATAAAATTCTAAGTTTATCATTATTTGCTTATGGAAATAAAGTTTATGAGTTTGAACATGGATAATCTTGTCTTTGTGGTGTATTCATTTAAATATGGGTTAGAAAAGGTTTGCAAGTCATTCTATTCTAATTTTACTGACATTTTAAACTTTTTCCCAACTTCAATGGAATTGACTTTTGTATGTCGCTTTTAGTTTTTTTGTTTAAACCTGGCCCTGAAAGTAGTTTTCATTCCATGTGCCTGATAGATCACTGCACCTTATATATGAAGATAGTATTTTGGGGTGCACCATATAATCGAAAAAGTACATTCCTATTTGTACAGAGCAGCTTTAACTCTGTGTCGGGAAGGCACAGTCAATATTCATGAGATGCATTCCCGGTCACGCTCCAGACGCCGATTGACGGACTTCTAATTGTGGCGCTCGTCAATCCGGCAGCTCCGACAAGGGCACGGAGGACGCCCCGCGCGACAACGGGGTTCGGTGAGCTCGCCGCTCTCGTGCCAGGAAAGCCGCGCGCAAATTAATACTCTGGGACGAAAGGTGTGTCGTAAATTAGAGGAACAAGCGGCGCCCGGGAAAAACACTTTGGATGGGAAGATGAGACTAATCCTGCTCTTCGAACGCCCCGCCCTCTCGGCCGCGTTGCTTCTTGGCCGCGAGCTGTTGCCGTGGCGACTGCCGAACCCTAACAGATGCGTCGAGGCGACGAGACGGGCGAACGCTCGTTTTCTCGTCAAAATGCTGCAAAATAGAGACTTTGAACGGTGACTTTATGGCTAGGTTCATACTGCAAGGAAATTGAGTTTTTTTTGCACAGACACCACCTCTATCCAATTTTAGGGCCGTATTTGCTTTTTTTAAGACTAGAGCCATATGTGGTCCTAAATCTGATACGTATGCGACCTTTTCGGAATGCGATTACTGTGTGAACGGTCGAGGCGCATTTATGCAACCAGCTCGGCATCAATTAATAGAGCCGACAGAGCGTTAAGCCACGCCCACCGTGGTGAGGGTATCCATGATTCACACGGAAGGCAAATAGGGCGGCTGAAACAACAACGGCGAAGGACTCTTTAGTCGCCAATGTTCCCTGTCATTTTCTTTACGGTTCTGAGCGTTCACACAAAGTCGGTGAGCAACGCTTGAAACGACAGTGAGCAACCATAATCCCAAGTGTGGCAACTAAATCATTATTAAACATGTCCAAAACTTCAAGTTACATTTATTGGTATTTGTACTATGTGTGCGTGCACTATATGGGGCTTTGAATTTCATGACACTCTGTCATGACTATAAAGTCATGTTTCAAGTCAAGTCCTGTTTATTTGTGGCGCCCTTAATTACAAGGAGTCTCAAAAGGCTGCACAAACCACAGACTATTGCAAACCACAGTCTAATATGACACCAACCCCTGATCTAAAACCTACATGAGGACAGGGAAAAACTCAAAAACTTCAACATGAGGAAAATGAAGGGGCCACACATGAGGTCATCCCCTTTGCAGGATGACCAGGCTGCAACATATTCTAATGACGTATCTTTATTCCAGGTTAAAATCCTATATTTCCAGACTGTTTTCACCTTTGGGTCTGTTTTCGAGTTTTTACCAAACTTTTTGGTCCTTTGGTTTTGGCTGCCGGACAAACATCCAGATTGTTGAAACCATATGAAAAAAATCGCAACAATTTTAAAGGGAATCTGAAAGAAGAATGACAGGCCCTTTGGGGAAAATTTTAAAAGACGATTAAGTGGAGAGGTTGTTGCTGATGATGCAAGAGGAGTGTGGGAGGTGAATAACGACTCGGCTTTAATGAGGGAATAATACCCGCTCCCAATTTCCTTGACTTAATTGCAATCAGCAGACTGGCATGTGAAGCACATCCTCTGTCTCTCGCAGCTTTAGACTCACATCTGTCGCCTGCATTTTCTTAAGCTGCTTAGAGGTCACAAAAACAGAGAAACATTACCGTAAATTCCGGACTATAAGCCGCTACCTTTTTCCCTAACTTTCAACCCTGCGGCTTATTCAGTGATGCGGCCAATTGATGTCATTTTTCTAACGGCCGCTAGCGGCGCTCGAGTGTTGCTACCATTAACTGCCCTGTCAAAGCTATATTATTATTATTAAAGCTTTAAAAACTCTCTCGGTGTACCGTCTTTCTTTGTAAATATGTGTAAGCCATGTATAATATGTATTTGCAACTGTATATTTTTGTAATGTATTTATCTGTATTTATTTGAGACACTTATTCTGATATGTTTTGCACGGGTGAACGAAAAAAGAGGGGCGGAACAAACGCGGAGTGCCGAGTTTAAGTGGGGACCGCTAAAGGTGAGGGACAGACAAGGAAAGAAGAGGTAAAAAGTTGGTTAAAGAAAAAGGAGTTGTGTGAGTAAATGTGTTCATCTGATATATTTTTCCCACCCTTACCTTTGGAAATATACCTTTTCCCTTGGATTACTTTCAACGGGACCTGGACTCTGCAGGTCAAACCTTAAGTTCGGTATCATTTTCCGTTCATTTTGCCGGCTGTGATTTTTGGACTGTGGACTTCTCATCTCATCTCTCATCTCATTAGCTACACCGCTTATCCTCAGTAGGGTCGCGGGGGTGCTGGAGCCCATCCCAGCAATCATCGGGCAGTGGGCAGGGGACACCCTGAACTGGTTGCCAGCCAATCGCAGGACACACGGGGACAGACAACTCACTCGCTCATTCACACCTAGGGACAATTTGGATCGGGCAATTCACCTGAAATGCATGTTTTTGGAATGTGGGAGGAAACCGGAGTGCACAGGGAGAACATACAAACTCTGGAGCTGGATTTGAACCAACGACAGGTTCCCAAGACATGAACTGTGCCGCACATGCGCTAACCACTGCGCCGCCGTGCTGCCCACTGTGGACTTTAATGAAGGACATTTTGTTTTAATCGCGGAACTTGAAGTCGGGTTTGGGTTAATTTTGTGTTTGTGTTACATGTTTAAATGTGGGCGCATGCGGCCTATATACAGGTGCGGCTTGTGTATGTAAAAAAATCGGTTTTCCTCTTAAAATGTGGTGGCTGCGGCTTATAATCAGGTGCGCTCTGTAGTCCGGAATTTATGGTATATATTACGCACTTTGAGTTGCACCAAATTATAAGATCCACCCTCCAAAAATATCCTTTTCATTCATATATAAGGCGCACTGACCAATAAGGCGCACGGAATTAAAACTACCGTAAGAGCTAGGGTTACATTTGATAAAAAATATGTATATCTTGGGCATAACCAGTTCATCTTTGGGGGTGTTTAAGCACCCCCAAAAACGACAGCATTTTTATCATTCTCGTTTCATTAATAAAGGACAGAATAAGCTTAAAAAGTAAAACAAAACAAATATGTGACCAACGCAACTGCCTTGAAATGGTCTCGTCCATTTGATTCCTAGCACCTTTCGCCTGGCTAGTGTTATTTGCGGCATAGCGGCAGAGTCTGTGGAGGCTCGGGTGTATTTTAATATGGAAGCCCAAGAGTGACATCATCCAATTAAAAAAGGTGTCAGGACCAGGACGGAAACAGGACCCACTTGCGTTGCGTTTCTCACAAATTGTATTGGAGGAAAGAGAAAGGGATGCGTCCACGATCCGGTGTTTGCTGGACGCGGGAAGCAAGTCGCTCTTGTACTCGGATTGTGCTCCGAACGCGGAAGTGGAGCGATGGCGGTGTCAGGGACGGAAAATGCGGGTTGGTAGCCAGGACAGGAAAGCAAAAATGTGGCCAGGATCGGAAGCGAGTCGTATGCCAGATTAGGAGAGAAGACTTCGTCAGGGACAAAAAGAGCTCGAAAGCCGAGACGGGAGAGCAGACGTGGTCAGGATCAAAAACGGGTCGAAGCTGGGGACAGACGGGAGCAAAAAACAGGACAGGTGGCAGTCAGGGTCGAGAAAGGCTTGCCTAGTGTTCAACGAGGTTCGCAGACGGACTAACAAAAGGGGATTGACAGGACTGGGTTTAAATGGTGACAGGGAGCCAATCAGAACCCGTGGCAGTTGGCGCCATTGGAGCGGGCACAGCTGAGTCACATCAGTAATCATGACAAAAGGAATATTCAATTGATCAAAAACGGGCTTGAAACGAACATTCAATGAAGAAAAACTGCCTTTAAACGAATATTCAATTGATAAAAAAAACAATTTACTTTTTTTCCAAATTTTACTGTTTTGAATTCTATTTTTCAAGTTTCAAACCTATACAACTCCATTAAAGTATTTTCTTCTTGCGCATTATGTTCTGCATTCTGAGTGGCTAAACAGTCGCCCGCCCCTTTTCTGCCTGTGTGTCAATCATGCCGCGGTCGAAGTTATTCTTGTACGTAAAACAGCACTAAAAGGCAGAGGAAGGCGCTTTCTATCGCAAACAAACTTGGACTTGTTGACACGCTAAAAAAGAAGTAATAGCATTTTCATGCCACGTATTTGTTTTTCCCCAGAATGATGGCAACATAAGCTGCAAAAAGAAGAGTGTCCTGAAATCATTGTCAACGCTATAGCGCAATACAGTAGAGCAGAAAGATTTTTTTACAGTACAAAAGTTGTTTGTAATTTTTTTTTTTTTATCTGTTGAAAAAAAATACTTAAGCCTGTAAGTAGAGTTTGTTCTTTGGTTTAAATGTATAATGTAGTATTTGATAAATGGACAAATAAATGCTTCTACATGGCATTTTTTTTTCCTTTTTGGAATGCGACAGCCGCGAGAAACAAGGGATTACTGTCATCAGTGTTCATTTTACCCGTGAAAGTGATGAGTCGCATGCTCAAAAATCGATGGGTCCCAACAGAGATCTATGGCTCCCCAAAATGTAGTCTTATCCAGGTTGAAATTGTAAATCGGCGACAAATATATAATAAAAATCTATATTTTCATTCAGTTTTAATCATCAAATTATCAGGGATGTGATTTGACCAAAGTGAAATTATCTGAAAATTAGCGGGGGGGGGGGGGGGGGGGGGTGATTGCTAGCTGGGGGGGGGGGGGGGAGAAACCAGGTAGGACCAGGGCAGTGCCCTGGTGGGGGGAAAAGTGGGGCGAAGCCCCCCCCCGGAGCTCATGGTTTTTTTTAAGTACTTTCAATGCACTCAGATGACAAAGAAATAGACAAGACAACAGCATAAATTTTCAATGTATATTGAACTATCCCATATAAAATTACAGTTTAAGTCAACTCAAAATCAGTCACATTAAAAAACATTTCCCCAACGCCACTATCTTAATTGTAAAGAAGATGGTTCCAGTGGCAAGGGAGACCCTAGACGACCGGCATCTTTCTACAACTGCAGGCGGCTAACGGGATCCAGGTCTGTAGGAAACCGCCTCAAAGCGTGCCGCCACCAGCTTTTGGGATCACTCTTAGTCTGGACTCTACCCTTCGACCTGTTCGGCTTGGGTAACCCTACCAGGAGTACGAGACTCCCGCCGACATAGCTCTGGGGGTCATGGAGACGCGCAAAGTGCCCCACCACGATAAGGTGGTGATCCGTCGGGACACAGCTAAATCCATTCACATGACCCAAACACTACTTCCTCCTAGACTTCATTGCTTTGGAATGGGTCTTTCTAGCCTGCTTCTGTGCAGCTTTGATGGTTCTTCTTGAGGCAGCCTTGCTCATTTGGGTGTCCTGTTTCACAGCAAGTTCTGTTCGTTTTGCAGACAACATAGCTGCTTCTGCATCCTTCTCCTCCCTGTACCTTTTGGAGGATGTCCTCAGATTTAGGCACAGTATGGACTGCACAGGATCCATCAGAATGTCTTTCCTTCCAAAATGGCTGACAGAGGTGGTATTTCTTGCTCTTAGGGCATATTTTACAGTCTGGATAGAACTGTATGTGGCTATGTCCATTCTGCATGCTTTGGGGTTCAGGACATCACCCATGACACTAAAAGCCCCCTCTACTTGCGGCCCATGGAAGCAACTCATGAGAGCCTTCACCATCTTGGCCAGGGTTGGGTATCTTCCAACAGCAAAGACTTGGGCCCACCAACGATCCAGTGCAATTGCCTTCCCCTCTGAGTCCAAAGGTGTTGGCAACTCACTGTCCAACTGGTATTCTCTCACCTCGAGATCATAGTTCCCCAGCTCTGACTCATCAAGGACATTGGTGACCAACGACGACAGCTTCTTCAGTTGGTTTAAAGTTGAGCTGTGTCCTCTGGCAAGTGGGTCAATGGCAGAGGCTGCTCTCAGAAGCTTGCTGTTCATGGGCAACTTTTTCTGAAGGTACAGACCACATGCCAGATATGCTGCCTTGGCTTTGGCTTTGAACTTGAACACAACTGACGACTTGTTAGAAGAATCCATCAGTTTGCTGGTGACACCACCATAGAAAATATCATTTTCTCGGAGTTGGTTGGCTTTGTTGTTCAGTTCAATTTCTGTCAGTTTACAGCCTTGAAGGGACTCTGGCTTTAGGAAACAGGACAAGAACTTCTTGAAGAAGGACACTTGCTTGTCGTTCAGCTTGTGGATCATTGGCGTTTTCGTCTCAAAGGTGATCACATAGTTCTTCAGCAAGGGCAGAACTGCTGTGTACAGGTTGAGGGTGAGAAGCGTATCCAATCTTGTGAAGAATATCTTCTCATAGATCCTCTGCTTCCTCTTCCTTCCTTCCTCAGTCATGTTCTTTTGGCCTAAAGCTGATTGTATGTCTTTGAGTTTGGCTTTGACTTCTCTTGAAAGATCCTTCTTGTGGTAGATGGCCATGATGGTGGGAAGATAGAGTTCTTTATCTCCTCTGCCAAGAAATGCATAGTAGAAGATGGTAAAGACATCCATGAGGCGTAAGGTGGACATTGAAACATTATAGTTTGAAAGCCATCGATGGCTGACAAATCTCTCTGGCATGGTGAAGGTGATGCCTGTCAGAAAGCAAATTTCTTGAAGAGCTTCCTTCAGATCGGTTGACCACTTGAAATCGTTGAAGAGATCATTATGGAGTCCTTCAATCTTGTACTCAAATGGCTTGCAAAAATGCTTAGAGGCGTTGTGGATGTGGTGGCAGGTATCCCCATCTATGTCAAGGAGATGTGGTGCTGGTCCCTCTCGCAAACGCGTCTCAACTCCAGATTTGGAACCCCGCATCACTGCACATGAGTCCATCAACACAGACACCAAATTGCTCCAGGGAATATTGTTCTTGGTCATGAGGGCTGAGAGTTCATCAAAGAGAGATTTGCCGTCAACTTTAACAACACTCAAAGATGCTAAATGTTCCACCACAACAGACTTTGTCGACGGGGAGAAATAGCTGACGAGAACACACAGGACACGGTGTAGATTGTTGCTGGTGGACTCATCAATGTTCATTGAAAAGTGGGAGGATCTTAAGTTTGTTAAAGTCTCATCAAGCATAGTATGGGCAAGGCCATACTTTGTTTTGTAGGATGCACTGGTTCTATCCATGGACAGTCCATTCAGAGCTTTTGGATCCCTTGCCAGTTCCTTTGACAGTGTGATGAGCTTTGGGGCCATGGTGAACGGAAGAGAATTTTCGGCCAGCACTCCCAACAGCATTGCCTGAAGAATAAAAGAAATTTAACAATAATCAGTAAACAATTAAATAATTTAAATAATTATTTGAATTATAATCCAAAATGTCATGCGACCAAAGTAAATAAAAAAGGATTTAGTCTAAACTTTCATGCACATTCACATGTCAGAGTATTTATTATGGTGACAAAAAAATGTTGAAAATTAGCTACAAACCATTGGAAATAATATTTACCATGCAATAAATCATTTAATCAATCATTCTTAATACATAATGGATAACAAAAACATAAAATACCTCATGCAGCAAGCTCTGATAAAAACACAATCATGCATTCGACTAAGATCATCTCTGTAACTGCATACATCAAGACACTCAACATCTTGAAACCTAAAAAGTGCAAACATGCAGCATTCATTTGAGTTTGTGTCAATGATTAACCATGTTATTAATATTAAGTAAATTATGTACCATAATAATATCGTGGCCATTAAGAAAATCAATGGTAGAATATCATACAAGTACTTAATTTAAAAAATATAAATACTGACAATAGTTTTGATTACTATTAGGCTTAATAATATTTTTAAATTTCCTAAATCATATTTTAAATGTAATAATTTATTTCTTTAATAGCAGCGTATCCAAGTATTTGATAAATGAAAGTACAATAAGTATAGGCCCTACAGTAAAGTGTTGGTGTAATGTACACATGAAAATCTATTATTGTAATTGTTAAATATTTATGGCCATTTTTATTACGTTATAATATTTTCGAAAAAAATGGGAAAACTGTCAAATAAATTTGAAAAGTTTACCACCTACCTCAAAATTCACGACTCTATCAGCAACTGGTACAGGTTGTTGGGGTGGATCACGTCTCTTTATTACCGCTTCCGATTGTGATGTCAATAAGGGATGGAGGCCGTAAAGTTTTGGAGTTTTCGTTTGGGCACCGAAACTTCCAGCGATGGAATAATTTGTCGTTCTTGACTGGAGTTCTTTCACGTGTTTTTTGCTCTTTGCGTGACTTTCAAGAGCTTTGAAACCTCTCCCACCATAGTCGATGGTATCATGACACCAAATGCAAAGTGCTTTCCCGGCACGATCGATCTTCCGAATAAAGTCATTGAACAAATTCGTCACAGTCTTCTTTCCAACATTCGTAGATAATTCCTTCTCCAACCAGTCCCATCGAAACTTGTTTTTTACAATCTTATCAATTTCTTTAGCTCGCGGAGCATCTTTGCGTTCGATCACGGACATCTTTCTTTAAACACCCGGCAAAAACGTGTGAGAAATGAACAATGGCACACTCCTATAACAAGCGCGTTTATTGGTCAACACGAGACTTCAACCAATCGCAAGTACGTTTCATTTCAGTTACGGAAACACTCAAATGGCATGCTGTCGAGACGAAATCGTTTTTTTTTACCAATTAAAACACCGGAAATTTTAAAATTTTATTTTTGGAGATAAAAAAAGCGGAATTCCGCGAATTAGCGGAAAAATCACATCCCTGAATTATGAATTCATTTTCTGCATCAAATTATTGTTGGTAATATACCGATTCAAGGGATAACCACAAACCTGTCTTTTTTCCATTTTCTCCTTTTATACTTCCATTTTTTCTTAACTCCTTTATACAACATCATCATTCGTAATATAATGCCTCAAAACAAGTGAGCCGTTTGAGAGACGGCTCTCTTGAATGAATTGAGCCGAAAAAGCCGCTTCTCTAAAAAGAGACGGACTTTTCACCACAGAAGAGATCGGCGTGCAGACAAAAACTCGAACAGCGAGACCAAAACAACATCTGCCGGATCTGCCTGACGCAAAGTTCGGAGTGCCGTAAATCTTTGTTTAAAAAAAATTGAATCGGGTAATAATGACAATTTTGTGTCAAAAAAGTTGCGTCCCGGGGACGCATGTTGATCTGAGACGATGCGTCCCCAGCAAAAATGATGCGCCTAGGACGCAGGGACGCGGGCAAACCAGAACACTGCTATCATTAATGCCTTTACGTCAATGCCTATTTAAATAATATTGACTACTGCGATCGTTGATTAAGATCAACAGCTGTGGACAGAGTCCGAAAATGAATCGTGGCACGATGTGTTTTTCTTTACTAGACATTTCCCCATTGATATAAAAAATGGACCTGAATAAGTTCAATTTTATGGCTTGTACAACAAGAATAGTAATAGTCAGGAGTTATGTTGGGTAAACAACGTCACCATGTAGAAGCGCTTGCAAAGAATGTATCTTGTGCCTGGGAATAAATAAATGCTAGCTCTAAAGTGGGTCCCCGTGCGAAAGGACCTCAGAATTTTGGCAGGCGGATGCGCCCATGCAGGCGTGAAGTGCCACTTTCCACCGGGACAAGAAAAAGAGAAATGATGAACGAGCGGGCTCGCCGTTTCCCAAATCGCATCCTGAGGAGCTTAAGTGAAGGGAACGGGTGAAACTAACAGGACTGGGCTTCTTCCCCGATATCAATCTGCCTGCCGGTTGTTCCTGACAGATGGTCCAAACCACTATCCATAATTACCAGCCTGCGTCCACGGGGACCGTGACAGGAAGTCCCTCCACTCCGGGACACCATCCATTTTCCTACCCGGTCACTTCTCGGGATGATGTGTGGAATGTTTGCGTCTTGTTCGGGGCAGAGTTTGGCCGGCCTCCATTTAGGTCAACTGGCAGCCCCGGAGCACCAGATTGATGACCGGGGGCAGATTAATGCCCGGCCAGGTTAATTCAAAGGCGACAGCTTTATTGATAAATTCCACCCGTCTTGGATTCCAGGCCCCATCTTAAAAGGTTAAAGGCTGAAGTACTGCCATTGTGGAAGAAACAATTTGAAAGCGGCTTGAGGCTGTGAAGGACGTCACGGTGCACGATACTGAACTTGGGTGATTGCAGAGATTCTGTGGATTGTTTTCTTCACATCTATGGAGTTACAGTGGAACCTCGGTTCTCGACCATAATCTGTTCCAGAACCCTGTTCGAAAACCGATTTGTTCGATCACCGAAATCATGTTTCCCATTAAAAATAATGTAAATCGTTTTAATCCGTTCCAACACCCTGAATGTTTAACGAAAACATAAAGCTAACCCAGGCTAATTGTACATGCGCATTAGCGTAATCTTCCGTACGAAAGATTACGCTAATATGAACGTGTAAAAAAAAAAAAAAAAAGGGATAAAGAAAAGAATTATGAATAGGATTTCTTACCTTTGTGGTGGTCAGCAGAAGGCGCAGGTGGACGGTGGGGAGAGGGATGGAGGAGGAAGGAAAATTATTGTTTGGAAGGATGTTCTTTTCTCTTAAAATACCGATCTAATGACACTTGCTTCTGCCTTCTTTTTATATTAAAAGCGAAAGCAAAACGAAGCACGTCCGCACGCGATAACAGTTGGTCAGGAAGAGAGCCATCTACACCCGTACGCCGCTCAGCATGGCACCCTAGCGTACGCACTCACGCATTACCGGCACTCTAACTCCGATTTTTTGACCCAACAGCAAAGAATTTCTCGAAATTTTTGAACGGACTCTGATTTGTTCGAACTGAGAGGTGTTCGAAAACCGAGGTTCCACTGTATTATCATTGAAATGTGTCACTGAGGGTGTTGTTGTTGGAGAAATTGGAGGTCCGATAATCGAGAGAAAAGTCTTCTCATATGTGGATAAGAGAAATGGACAGGAGCCAGCTTCGTTACGGAGGGAGATGTCACTTTATTGATGCGTCAATAAAGATCTCACAGAGCTAGGAACATGACAATGTATTTAAAGCTGGTAGTGACGATTAGGCTTCGATTGAGTACACCCCAAAAGGCGGTCCTGTATCACGTATAAAGTACAGAGTGTCCCGTCCCTTGCACGCTATCTTCAAGGAAACTTAATGTCTGCCAAGAGTATCTTCAAGGATGTCTACCCAGCCTTTTCCCACACCTGTAAGCAAGTCTTTCTAAATTTCTACATGTATGCAAATCTATTCTACATTTCTACATGTATGCAAATCTATTCTTCAAATGCAAGTGTATTTACCACAACATTGTCAGCATCGTATGAGCTTTCCACCTATATTAGTTTTATTGATTAGCCATAACATTATTACTTTGATAATCACAGAATTCAGTTAATTGTAAATGCACGTATGTTCATTCACGTATTCGAAGGTCATACTAAGTTTGAATGTATCCTTTCATATCAGCGCTTTCCCAGCAATGGTCTTCTGATGAGTCGGCCCGTAACTTATCATACAACCTTCCAAATTCAGCTGCATCAGTTTTAACAAGTCAAGTCCCATGTCTTTGTTTGGTCCTTAATCACAAAAATGTCTCAAAGGACTGCACAGGATTACAATGACACCATCGCCCGATCTTAAACCAACACGGGACAAAGGTCTCTTGTGAATATGTGAGTTCCTTTCTTTGCCTGTTTAAGTTTTATTTTCCTTTTGCCAATCCACACCCCTTTCCTATAAAAACTGTGGTCAACCATTTGTGAAGATTTTTTGCTGGAAACTATATTATGTTTTATTTTATTTTGTAACTTTGTAACGACAATCCTCAACTGAAATGCTCTTTTTTGCCTTTGGTACCAGGTGTCAAACACGCGACGAGACATGGAATGTCTATGCCGACGAGTTCAAAAACCGCATTTGTCGGTGACCATGGACGTTTCTAACTTCCAGAATTCGAATTGAATCATTCTCCTTTGATATCTTGTTTTACTTTAATCGAAAAGTCCTTCAAAAAAACCCGAGGCTCGACCGTAAAAGGAACAAAATAAAGCCACCTCTCCGGTCTCCTCGGCAAATTACCGGCAGAAGTGCCTATGTAGGCCAAGGCGGCGTTTTAACATTCACGGTCGTTATTTGATGCGAGGTAACAAAGCTGATCAAATAATCCGCCCACGCAAAGGGGAGGCAAACAAATCTTAGACCGTCGGGGATCCAAACAGGACCGGCGGAGGAGTGTCAAAGGGAAATTCAATCAAACGGAACATCGCTAAGCCTCCGATACAGTAATAATATCTACTCGCCCCCGTTCCCCTACATGGAAAGACATATTTCCTCACCATCTCCCCGACGTCCCTCCTCACAGACAAAAGGAGGAGTCCAAAAGAAGAAACTTTTAATGAACAAGCCGAGCGTCTTTCTGGAATCGCTTTGCCGGTCGATAAGCACTTCCTGCCGTGTAAACGGCGCCTCGGAGAGCTGAGGTCAGACAAACAACACTGCCAACCGGACAAAACACCCACGGGGAGATTAGCTTGGATATTTATTCGGAGCTAGCCGCATCCGTGGGACTTTGAGAGCGACATTTTATGTTGGACATGCTAGTTCAGGTACGCAGAGATAAGATTTTGCTTATGCTAATTTAATCTATGACGTTCTGATCAATTTGGGGGCGGCAGTAGCTCAGGAGGTAGAGCGCTCGTCTTGGGATCAAGGGATCCCAGTTCGAATCCCGGCTCGTCTGTGTTACATGTCGAAGTGTCCTTGGGTAAGACACTGAACCCCTAACACCCCCAATAAGCAGGTTAGCGTCTTACATGGCTGCAATACAAGGCCGCTATTGGGAAATGGGGAACACATTGTAAAGCGCTTTGGGAATTCATTGACTTGAAAAGCGCTATAGAAATGCAGATCATTTCATTTTATTTCAATCCTGGCATGCGCTCAACACAGTTAGGCACATATCGAGCTTCTGTGCCGCAGGTATTATAAATGGTTCTGTCTGGTATGTAAAGTGCACAGTTTCCACACAGTTTCCAGTCAAAGAGTCAAACCAACAGAGCCGTACAGAAGCGTATTAAACAATTTAGATTCAGACCCTTTATAATGAGAACCCACAAAACTGTCAAAAACGCCACCCAAGTACAAAGAGCAATTTGATTGGGTGAGTGGACACATCTCTGCACACTGAAAGTTTTCGTTTGCAGTATTTTGTGACATTTTACAAGAGAACTTTGCTTGCACCTTGTTTAGAAACCATTATTTATGAAAAAATAGAAGGACAAAATGAGTCTCAACGATACTCTAACTGCCAGAGGGAGACAAGTGAAAAGTGGTACGTTTGTTGATATGGGACACAGGCATCTGGCATTTATAAAATAATCTAATATTACACAGTGAAATAAAATGCGCAGGAAATAAGCTTTTGTCTGACGAAAGAGTTTAGCTGTTTTGTTGAATTCTTTCTTAAAATATATGGTGTTGCTCTTTAAAAAAAGATAAAATACATTTTAAAAAATTGCTGTCATGGCACTTTGGGTCAAAACAGTTCCCCACACCTGCGCTAGATCAACATGAAATAAAATCAATGGGAGTTTTGCTGATGCAGACCTTTGTGATGCTTAGTTGTGGACTAAGGGTAAAACCGCATTGTTCTGGTATCTTTTTGATGGCACCAAGTTTTTTTCTGCAAAAAGAATGACACTTTGTCATTTAAAGGTGCTATCAGTGTCTTAATGTTACTGCCCTTGTTAAAAACAGGACTTAAATGAAATAGGCATACAAGAAAAGGTCTATCCATCAATTATCTTCTGCTTATCCAGGGTGAGGTTGCAATGCAGCAAACACAATCCCCAGCCACTTCATCCAGCTCATCGGATGGGATCCCGAGGTATTCCCAGGCCAGCCTAGAGACGTAGTCTCTCCATCGTGCCCTGGGTCATCCCCGGGGCCTCCTGCTGATGGGACATGCCGGTAACACCTCCCGAGTGAGTTGTCCAATAGGTATGGGTATTAGATGCCTGAGCCACCACAGCTGTCTCCTCGTGGATGACCGTGCTTTTCACCCCATCTTTAAGGGAGAGATGCCTTGTGGAGAAAACTCATTTCAGCCACTTCTAGCTCGGATCTTGTTCTCTCAGTCACGACTCAGAGTTGTGACCGTAAGCGATCGACCGGTAAACCCAGAGCTTTGCCTTTCAGCACAGCTCCTTTACCACCAAGGACTGATCTGCCCAGGCAAATGTGTCAATCAGAAAACCCTCAGAAGGCTTCCACAGTTCAACCCGACCCTGATGATCGTCATTAATTTCTGAGCGTTCACTTCATTGACCCCCCAGCGTTGTTAATAAGATAGACCTGTTCTCTTAATGGACAACCTCCGTCTTCTCCCATGAGAAGTTGGGAACGGTTAGGGGGGAATCATCGACTTGGCCGGCGTAGAGTGTGATCTTCCCGCAGGAAGTGGATTGCTTTGAGCCCCCTTGCAGCCCTTCGCAGTCTTTGCTGACCTGTGAAGGTGAGTGTTTTAATGACCTCCCATCAGCGAGGGAGTTTCGCCGCATGTTTAATACGGCAAATTAGAAGCGCCCCTCGTTGAACTGAGCTCAGCACATCGAGTGCATGGAATTGAAAGTGCTGAGAACTCGACAATAAGAAAGAGTCGTAAGAAACAAAGGCTAATTTTGTAACGCGACGCTGGAGGAAAATTGATTGAAATGTATTAGCTACTGTATATTTCAAAGTATGTCATTTTTAGTAAAAAAAAAATCAAACCCCAGTTTTCCCTATTAATATCCAGCCAACATTAACATGGGACTTGCAGTACTGGGTACGCTATTTTAAAAAAGTAATTGGTTATAGTTACTCACTACAATTGAGGTACAACAGAATTACTCTATAGTAAAAATAACTAGTTACCAAGGAAAGTAACTATTTCCGTTATTTTCAAAAGAAGTTGTTGTTGTGGATTAACTGTAAGTCAGCAGCCTGTTGTGTGCAGACATCTGGCAGGATGTTATGAGATCATGTTGATACAAGAAATCACAAGTTGTTGACGAAGCGAGCCGAGGCCGGAAAAAACACTTTCCATTCCGAGAAAAACATCACGTGATGTTTATGAACACAGTATAAAGCCAGCGTCTCTCGGACAAACTTTGAACGTGGATGAATGAACGGATGCAATAAAATGTGTTCCCTCTCTGTCATATTTCTGTCTCTGCGTATGATGTGGGGTGACGCCCAACGACGTCCTCTCCAAAATACTTTCATATAAAGGGCTCACATTTTTGCTGAATCAACCCTCATTCGCCTTTTTTCTGTGCATTAATAAGTACTTTATCTGTGATCGCTCTCTAACTATACAGTAGTCACTATTTTGAATGTTGGCATGATCCGAAAACAACTCGGTGGAGAGCAGAAAACCACTTCATTCAAAGTAACGCACTACTTTTGACCGTCAGTAACAGTAACGGCAGAAAAAATTGTGAGTTAGATTAGTGCCTTTTCAGGAGCATAAGGCTAACATAAATGTCTCAGGTTTACTAAGAATTTAGCAGCGCTCCCTATCGTGCAGTGGCCTTAGGGTTAGGCGCCCGCTCCTGACACTGGTAGGTCTCAGATTCGAGCCTTGGCCGAGACATAGACTTACACCATTTCAGAGTGAAATCCCATCTTTTTGAGAGATTGTTCATATTTCCAACTAAATACAACATGTAGGCGATCTCCTTTGACTTCTATACAACTCATGTGTCCTGCTGGTGCAGAAGCGGACAGGTAATGTCAGTAATGTCAGCAACTATAACCAATGACTCAATACCTAAATCAATAATTAAATAAACCACAACAAAAGTCAAAGGGCTCCTGCCCCCTATCCTGGGGTGCGCCACATGTAGTGTTAAATACAGAAATAGAAGCAACTACGGAGACTTTTGACTCTGTGCGCCCTACGCTCGGAAAAATCCAGTACCCTGTTACGTAACAGCTTTATTTGTTGGGAGTACCGCCGGGAACGTGTCATAGAAAAGCATCAGCAACAAACACAACGCAAATCTGATCACTTTCGATGCCCCGGTTCAGTCGGCAGTTAACAAACTGCCAACAGTTTGTTAGACCAAATCGAAGCCAGAAAACTAAAACCCGCAGACGGAGGATAAAACAAATTCCCTATTTAGCCGGCGGAATAGGCGAGTCATGACATTTGTAAGGAGCTATTTGTCATTAATATCCACGTGCATATCCCAAAGTGATGAAATCTAAACAACATTTCATTCGCAGAGGCTTGCCGTGCGTGAAATATCTTTTTCCGGCACGAGTGTAACGAACAGACCGAAATCCTCCGCTTCATTTGCAAGATTTTTATTCGATTCTGTGTGGCGAGGCAGCCAGGAAGAGAGTAATGGTGTCATTGTTGCAAAATGACTGATGCTAGAAGCTGAAATCTCATCAGTAGGCCATTGTTTTACGGAGGGATCAAACACGTGAGGGTTCATTTGACTTGTTAATGGAACATTGTCCAGAAGCGGGCCATTCTCTGTTTGGAGCAACATTTCATGTCCCCGTCTTTCTCTTACCCTGATTTTTCTCCAAAATTTGACAAATATTTTTTTTCAAAAAGTACCTTCATTATTCACTTAAACCCGTTCGAACTTTTAATGAACACATATTTGTCTGTGCGACGGCACCAGTCCTCGAAATACGTCACGCCACATTTCATTGGAAAGCGAGAACGCTCGGGATTCAAAATGTACTCATCCCTGAAACATCACCATCAGTCTGAAACAAGATACTCCAAAACTATAAAGCCATCGTAGCTCACCAAATACGACCCCTGGTAGTCATCAAATGAGTTGAATGTACGCAAACAAGGAGTAACTACATCCATGAGAGTCCAAAACCCCAAAACACACAATTTTGTTGATAGGTTCAAAAAAATCTGCCTAAAAGCATTTCTGCATGGTAGGATGTTACTTGTTGTAATCCATTCGTCTCATCACGTAGCTTTCGTTTACAAATAAACAGACTCGTAAAATGATTTCCAATATGGCCGTTAACCTCTGTCTTTTTGATTGACAGCACTCTCAGCCAAGGGCAGGCTTTTTTTCACGATCTTCAGCGAGCATTAGCCTATAAGGGCCAGTATTGATAAAAACAAGATCATCTTTGTTTTAGCTTTGAATATTTTCAGCCAGAAGTGATCGAATGAAAAGATGATTGATACATTGGTAAGCCAATGAAATTTCCAACAAAAGGATTTACAATTTTGTATACAATGTGTGTTTAGATCATGTTGTCACGCAGCGGAGCAGGAAACAGGAAATAAGGACCTTAATCGCACAGACGTACTCACACAATTTATTGGGGAAAACAAAAACAAACGGACCAGACCAAAACCAAATCAGGGTCAAACGCAGGCAAATTTACAAACTAGGCATTTGTCAGAGTTAAACAGAACTTGTAGGAATCTCACAGAAGGTTTCACCAAAGTTTAACAAGTATAAACAAACACTCCAGCAAAGCACAGTTCAAAGGAACGCGTTTAAGTACCCCCAGAAGCAGTCAAATGCGTCTCAGCCGGTGTCCATGGGCGGGGCCCAACTGGGCGCCATGGCAACCGCGCCAGACATGACACATTGACTGATGTTTGGCAGTGTTGGGAATAACGCTGTTATAAATAACGCCGTTATGGCTTTATTTCTTTTCAGTAACGGGGTCATCTAATCCGTTTTTTTTTTCTGCGGTTACAACGGCTTTATCATTACTGACGGTCAAAAGCGGTAAGTTACCGCAGAACGCCTATAACGGAATGGCCCTACACACGTGACGCTGTTATCATCAGGGCGGTTTTTCGCTCACCTCCGGGTTGTTTACGTCCCGTCTTTTGGGATCATGTCACCGTTCTACCGTTTAGTTAGATAGCCATTACCAATACAGTATCTACAAATGATTTATGAATATTTCAATTTATGGTTCCTGTGTTTTTGCTTAATTTCCTCCTCCCATTTTAAGTCGTTTATAATAACACATCATACATGGTAATGTATGGATTGAACAACAAAAACAACCTAAGGAGCCACTTGGCTCTTTTTTGTGAGCCAAGCCAAAAGAGACGGTTCTCTAAAAAAAGTCGAAATTCCAATCTTTACAACGGACCATTTGAGTTAGATTTAATTTAACAAACTCACTATATTGTTTACTGTTCCTTTTTGTTGCACACCAAATGTAGGATAAATCTGTTGCTGGTGAGAGGCAATAATTATTACAAGTATTAAACAACTTAAACAACAAATTTTAATTTCTCTGACATATAACTGACTTTTAAATTTTACCCAGTTACTTTTACTATAGAGTAACTCAGTTACCAACTCAGTGATTTTTGTAAGTATAGTACGCAGCACAGGGAGAGAATCCCTTTTGAGTTTGAGTGCACCGGAGTCCTTCACACCGCCTTAGTGCCGCCTCTGCGGATTTGCTGGGTCAAGGGGAGTCGAGCGTGGCGGCATGGCGGCGTGGCACTGGCACTGTGGGTGCCGAGGCAAGGTCGGACCAAGGGCAGCGGTAGACGAAGATCTTTTCAGACTGGCGCCGGCACACGTCTGCAGTTTCGGTGAGGTCTGCAAACCGGTAAAATTTACCCTCGGAGAGAAGCGAGAGATGCAGCAGACCATAGATGGAAAAGCACTTTGGTATTACACGCCAGATTACCAAGATATTGGCAATAGACTTGGCGCGCTAATCCTTTGTGGAGATAGGGTTGCGGATGTTTGCATCCATGCATTTTACTTACAGTGTTATATAATGGTACTGTGTACCTGACTTGTTAACCTGACTGCCCATCTTGCACATCTGGTTAGCGTCTCTTCTTGCACTATCGGCACTATGGTAAATAACACAATACAGCTTTATTTATATCTGTACACTGAAGGACACTGAGGGAAACTGTGGGAGTCAGATCCATCGACATTTCGTTCTGTATACACGTGTACTAGAATGACAATAAAGTAGATCTGAATCTGAATCTGATTTTCGTATCATTTACTTCACCCCATGACGTTCCAAAAAGCAAATACCGTATTTTCCGCACTATAAGGTGCACCGGGTTATAGGGCGCACCCCGAAAAAATAGTTTTTGGTCCTTTATTTGACATACATAAGACGCACCGGATTATAAGGCGCTACAATGGGAACGTCGACAAAACAGTCCAACTTCTTACCCCCTTAACATTCCCAAAGCTTGCAAAGAAGCAAATACAAGTCGAGAACACGTGCTGATGCGGTGTCCGTACGATGTCACTCAAATGCATCGTTCCAAATATCATTCGGAAGGTTAAAGTCTTGGGATTCAAGAAATGCCAACCATTCCTTAGTTTCTATTTTCTTTTTCGCTCGCAACTTTACTGTGCATATGACAATAAACACTTGGATTTGAGTTTAATTTAAAAATAGACACTCCATTCCATCCATTATCTGCACCGCTTATCACAGAAACATCAAGTTCAGTCTGAAACAAGATACAGGGAAAATATATAGCCGGAGTAGCTCACCAAAGTCGTTGTGTTCAATAATAATGTGCAGCCATGGTCCTCTTATATCCGTGAGTTTAGTAAATCCAGGAGAATAACATATTTACAAATACAGAAAAGTAAAAAAATGCTTTCTGTATGCCGTCAACCCTGTGCTATACGCATTCATCTTTTTCGGCCAATTGCAGGCTTTGTTTCGCCGCTTCAGCCAATGCTAGCCTGTAAATGATAAAATGGATCCGCTCCTTGACCTCCGAATAACTTTAGCCAATAGTGATCGATTCAAATGATGATTGACACATTGGTTAGCCAATGAAACGCCGGTAAATAAATCCCAGCATACACCGCGGACTAATTGGCGTTCGGGGGGAAATCGCTCATTAATAATTTGCACTACGAATTTCCGCAAACATGATCTTGTTACATTCACAAATCCAATTGAGTAAAAAACACAATACAATGCGGGGGTAAAAAAAATCCGCCTAAAAGTATTTCTGCATTTGTTGCCTTCGTTGTTCCTTGTTGCAATCAGTCTTTTTCGCCCCATAATTCTCTTTTACAACTAAGCAAATGATTTTTAATACGTCCGTTAGCCTCTGAGGTTGCGATTGAAAACACTCTTGACCACTTGCAGGCTTTTCACAGTCCACAGGGCGCATTAGCCTATAAGGGCCTGTATTGAAAATAAACAACACGTATGACTTTGGCTTTAATTTTTGTCAGAGAGTAGAGACCGATTCAAATGATGAGTGACACATTGGCTCTTGCACCCCACCTGTCTTTTTTTTAAGTCATCGTGTAATATTGGTTTGGGACAAAGGAACAACTGCTCGATATTGGTGGTCACAACGTCACCCCTGTCCATACCAATTCTACGCTTTTCGGGACTCAAGTGTCTTATCAGCGTGATTGGGTTGTAATGTCTTTAAGAGACACTTTCATTTATTTGGATTTGTGCTTTCCTCTGCTAATATTTTTAAGGTAGCAAACTCAACGGGTTTGGAGGGTCTCCCTCCCTGGTCGCAGTGAAGTGCTACGTACGCTTCGTCAAACTTCCGCGTCTAAGCTTTTGGGAGGGGAATTTTGTTGATCTCTTTAACTTGTCTCTCTTCACCCATTTCCGCATAAATAATAAAGCTAATATGACTAAAAAACTGAAAACATATTCCATAACACAATTTATTCAACTTAGAGTTATAATGTCTTAACATGATAGCTTAATATCTTTGGATGGGTGCCATCTGCATTTTTAACATAGCAAGCAAACCCATTTTTGCTCGTCTCCATCCGTAAAACGTCCTCGTCTTAGCTTTCGGGACAAGACTTGTTTGTCTCTTTACCCTGTCCGTCTCTCTTCGCCTGTCTCCGCATCCGTGTTTTTTCCATGGGGTCACGTCTACATTACATACTCATAGCTTATACTTAGTGCTTAATGCACTGCGTGGAGGCTAAGTGTAGACAGACACTCGGTCAATGAGAACGCTACTGAGTCCTAGTGTAGTGGATGTGTGTAGTGGAGAACCACCAGGAAAAGTATGTGTGTGTCTGTGTGTGGAGTCAAAAAAAGTTGACAAGACGAGATCAAACAATGTCCAACTATTCACTTGTTCCGGTTTAGATACAAAAAAACATTACTGGCGGAATACAGAGATGAAGAAAATGGGGTATGAGATATTGGGAATAGTGCGTCTAGAGCAGGGGTGTCAAACTCATTTGAACTCGGGGGCCACACGATAGAACCGACATTCTGTCTGAGGGCGGACTAGTAGATTAAAGAGAAAGAAAAAAAGAGATACAGAAATAAGAGAAAGAGGGAGGAAAAAGGAGAGAGGGCGAGAGCATGGGAAACAAAAGATAAAAAGTCGTGAGACAGGGGGAAAAGAGAGGGAGAGGAAGAAAGAAATCCAAAGAGAAATAGAAAGACAGAAGGAGAGAAACGGGAAAAGAAAGCGTGAAGGGTAAGAAGAGAGAAAGAGAAAAGAAAGAAAAGGAAAAAAAGGAAGTTAGAACAAAAGAGGTTGAAAGACACAGTGAGAAAAAGAGACAAAGAGCAACAAAGGAAGAGAAAAAGAGAGACACAGTGTGTGAAAGAGATAAAGAGTGGAAGAAAAGGGGTGGAAAAGACAGAGAGAGAAAGAAATACAAGTACATTGTCTTTGTGAGAGGCACCTGGCTTTGGCAACATCAAGTGGACATATTTCACCCTGCAGCTTGTTTTTCTCTTGCGCTTCTCTGAGTGTTGTCTAGCGGGCCAGATTCAATCCCTTAGCGGGCCTGACCTGGCCTGCGGGCCGCCTATTTGACACTTGTGCTCTAGAACTATGGTTAACTTTGTGTTATTGTTGCTATTTTCATATCATAACTGTTATTATTAATATTATTACAATTGTTGTGATATCATTGGTGTATTTAATAGGGAAGATGTAGGGGGAGGGAATATAAGCATTTACTTCTGACTCCCCCTTTTTGAACATATTAAGTAACATTATTTTGTTGTTGAGTTATTCTTTTTATTCTGTTTTTATTTTAATGTTCGAACTTCATTCATATATGTTCGATTGCACTTTCATTTTGGGGGAAAATAAGAAAAAATAAATTTAAAAAATGACCGTTCCCCCTCGACAGAGCAGGGGCCCGACCCCTCTATTTGAGAACCACCGGTGAAAGTCAATTTAGCCTCTAGGAGCGACGTCCTCGTTTAACACAAAATAAAACTTCAAAACCATCCCAGCAATACGTGCTACATTGCCCCATACCGTGCATAACGAGGCCGGATGCCATTTTTAGAAAAAATAACGGCGGGATTGCTGATAGCTGTTGAATGTCTGCTGATTGCTAAAGAGTGCTCGAGAAGTGTAAGTACAAGAAAACTGGAACAAAATAGGTGAAAATAAAGTGCTGAAAATAGTCTGCGAACTTTCATAGAACAGTAAAATCTAGTCAGTAAGCTTTATACGTTTGATATGACTGAGATGGGGATTGGACTGATTTCATGAGCAGATGTGCGGGGCAGACTTAACAAGCGACTCTCAATGTGCATGAACTGATTTGTGAACTATATTTATATCAAAGATTTAATTGAATCAGATTGTCTATATTGCCATTAAAGTCAATGTTGTGGAACATTGTATGCCACGAGATGAGACTAGGGTGAACATAGAGTAAAGAACGAAAGAGAAAAAAACATGACAGACTATCAGGATAAAACAATGAAGTACTTAGAGACGGGCCTAAATTATAATAAGAGTGCAATGTTTGTGAATGAGAAAAGAATAGTGCATGGTAAAAATAGTACAATGGAAGGATGTGCAATAACATTTAGCAACAGCAACAAAAAAAAACAGAAAACTTCTCACAGTTTTGTTTGCTTGTTTAGGGTGGTGATGGCCCTGGGAAAGAAGCTGTCATTGAGCCTCCTTGTCCTAGTTTTGAAGGACTTATAATGCCAACCAAAGGTGATGGCCGGGGTGGCAAGTGTCGCTTTTAATGTCGACGGATCTGTTACAGTATTGCAAGCAGACACTATCCGCTAGATTCTAGACCAGGTATGGGCAAACTACGGCCCGCGGGCCATATACGGCCCGTTGATCTTTTTAATCCGGCCCGCCAAACATCTCCCGGTTATATCAAAAAATATACCAGCAAACTTTGTTCATTTACTTTCCCCTGTAATGCCCAATAGATGGCGCGCTTGAGTATTTGCCCCCTTTTCTTCGCGCTTAAGCTTTTCCCAGAAGAAGCACATTCCTTCTCGATTTCCGCAGTAAAGCTTTCTCCCTTCTAAAAACAAACATGAGTTTATCAAAGAAAAGAAAAGTCGACAGTGAGTGCCAAGTGTTTAAAACAGAATGGACAACAAAATATTATTTTAAAGAAGTCCGATCAAAGGCTGTATGCTTGATATGTCGAGAAAGTGTCGCGTTTTTTAAGGAGTACAATATTAGCCGTCACTTTGCTACGAAGCATTCCAATTACTCCTCAAACCTAGAACAAGTCCAGTAGCTTTTCTTTCTTCTGTCTAACAGCATAGGAGCTACACTCAGGTTTTGCTGAGGTTTGTATCGAGACTGTATCGCTATATAAAAAAATGTAATCAACATTTTTTTCTCCTCCTGGCCCTTTCAAAAAATGTTTAAGCCAATGCGGCCCGCGACTCAAAACGTTTGCCCACCCCTGTTCTAGACTGAGCAGAGAGCACCCGATGATCTTCTGGGCTGTGTTGATTACTCTCTGGTCATATTGCCGGAAGGAGTGAGTGAACTGAAATAAGTTAGTCGGGATTTGAACCCTGTGACTCTGTATGTGGCAGGTGGGATCACAAACAGTTGAAGTTTAATCGGGTAGGTGCACACTTGTATCACACATAATAGTATATAGCTGAAAACCAATTGTGAAACTAAGTAATGGAAAAACGATTTACATGTAACCAGGTAGGTGCGTATTTTTACCACACATGGTAGAATGAAGCTGAAAGCCAAAGTAATTATCTACATAGAATATTATTTTAGACATTAAAAATTGCATCGTTTAGGTTAAATAGGACAAATGTGATATTCATAGTTCAACTGGAAAGAATATTAAAGACGGGGTGCACAGTTTCAGGTGTCATCAAAAACTTTAAAATCAAATATTTGCTGAATTAAGTAAGTGTTAACAAAGCCCGAATGAGTTCAAAGAGCCTTTATTTATTTTTTCTACCGCGCCAATCTGTTTTTATCTTTGGTATGACGCTGGGGGAGAAGAGGTGAGGACATGGGGGTTTGGGTGATTTCACGGTTTTCCTCTATTCTTGGATGAAAATTGTGAAAGTAAGAAAATGACTGTGTCAAGTACGGTGCAAATGCCAACCCAAACCCCCCAAAAATGAAAAAGGAGCAGCAATGATGATGATGACAGAAGTTGGCGTCAACAAGTAGAATATTTTGAAGTTTTTTTAAGATACGTTAACATTCAAACTGTGTTGTATGTAGGAATTGATAAAGCTGTACATGTGAACTTTTATTTGCTGTTTCAATGAAAGTCCATGGGAGCTTATCAGTATTCAAAGCCTAAATTAACGGGAACTGTAAGTATGGCGTATGAACACTCACAACACATTTCCAACAATTATTGTATGAGGGTTTTAAGCACATTGTGTTTTGCCTAAAATATGAAAGACTATGTTGTGTGCCTATGCTGGCCTACAAAGCCTCCAGGATTGCAGGTTCCCCCTCCCACTAACCTCACAGCCTCTTCAACCGGCTGCCATCAGGGAAAAGAGAGCACTCTCTCAGGGCCAGAACCAGCAGGCTAAAGGACAGCTTCTTCCATCGCTCCCTGCCCTATCCTGTTTCACCCCCCCCCTCTCCTGCCTTCTGCCAAATGACCGCAAAACTGCTGTTTAGATTATATTTTACATTACATTATTATCCGAAACCAATATTTGTTAAATAGATTTCGGAAAAAAAGGGAAACTTGTTGCTTTTTGTTCTTGCTGCTATTGGTTATTTCCTTTGTGCCTCATCTATTTCATGTTTGCACACGGAGAAGAGGAAGTCATTTCATCAGTGCTATTTGTTGTGCATAAAGCATATTTGAAAATAAAGTTGAGTTGAGTTGATAAGATTCTAAAAAATGCATGGGGGCCTATTTGGATGGGGGTTGTTTAAGCACGGTACCGCCTTTAAAAAAAAATAAAAATAATTAAAACGTTCCCATGGTATAAAACTCTGGCTACTTGAAGTACAACATCGTGTACCGTCCCCAGACAATACAACCTTATCGACATTAAGAATAAGACCCCTGTAATGAGACACAGCGGAGTTTAGCCTACTTTATCGAAATGATGTCTCGTAAATATCGAATCACTCTCAATCTTCCTAGTTAACGACCTTATCCGACACCATAATCTTAAATTTGATGGGGTTTAGCGAGACGTGGTTAAAACCCAAATGAGTTTTAAATGAGTAAGAAGGGTGAGGCTGTCACGCATCAACTGCAATTCTGCTCTCAAATTTAAAACAGGGGTCGGCAACCTTTTTCACCCAAAAGGCTATGATAGCAAAATATTGAGATTTTTTTTGAGAAAGCCATACCATATATTAGAAGACAAAAGCTAACTTGTTAGCGCAATTTTCACAGTGAAATGAAATAAAAATAATAACAGAGCCTTGTGTCCCATATGAACAACTCTACGACCGTATTTTCCACATAAGGTACACCTGAAAGCCTTCCCTTTTTTCAAAAGCTGACCGTGCGCCTTATAGTACAGTGCGCCTTATATATGGATCGATATAAGGTGGCCACAGGTCTCGCAACTACGGTAAGCAGCCGCCGACTCGATTTCCCCCCTTAGAAGAAGTAGTGCGTGGTGCATGTTGGGATACAAATCCTGGCATTTCATTTCCTAACCAATGTGTCAATATTTGGAGGTGAAAAAGGCAGGTCCTTATTAGCATTTACAGGCTCGTATAGGTGTAAGCGGGTTGCGAATTGTAAAGCTCCCAGGTAGCAAAAGCTCATCAGCCCTAAAAGGTGTGGTTATCAAAGAACAGCAACATGGGAGGGAACTGGATAACCTTCTAGTGAACAACCCTGACATACTGTGTGCCGACTTCAACGCACATCATCCGGAGTGGGATCCGTTCGTCAAAATCGATGCAAGAGATCAGCAAGGCGAAGGCCAGAGCGTACCAGATCTCACCATTGTCCGGCTGGATGAGACCGAACTCTACTCCTGGTCGCCGCTCAATGCCCTCAGCTCGGATCACCTCCCAATCCTCATCCAGTGGTCGCAAACCATCAACATCACGCGACAGCTCCGTACAGTACGACCAAATTTCAAGAAGGCGAACTGGGAACTCTTCACATCGATGCTACGAGAAAGCTCACAACAACTGCTGGACGAACCCTCACCCACGGCCCAACTCGTTTCACTACTTGAATGCATCAAAAGAGCCTCAAAAGCCGCTATCCCAATGAAAGTTCAACGCCAAACGGATAGACTGTGGATGACTAACGAACTACGCGAACTTATTAAAGAACGCAACAAACTCCGCAGGAATCTGAAAGTCAACCGGAAAGCCTGGCTGGACAAATCTAGGGAGGTGGCAGAAAGAACAAAAAGGGAGAAAAGAGCGGTCTGGCAGAAACATCTTGCAGACATCAGCCTCTCAAAGGACTCCAACAAAGCTTGGGGCCTTGTTAAACGTCTGAACGGATCACAACGTGGTCCGGAAAACCGCTCCCTCATATACAACGGCAAAGAGTACACCTCGGACTCTGCCAAAGCTTCTGCATTTATCCAAGAGTATGCGAAGGTCAGTGCCCGCAGTGTGGACAGAGAAATAAGGGCGATGAAAAAGCAGGTCCGCAGACAATTAAATGCCCTACGAAGAACACCTAGGCAGGCTTCGGAAGTACCCTTTACACTCCCGGAGCTACAATCGGCTATCAAAATGATAAAGGCAGGCAAAGCAGGAGGACCAGACGAAGTGGCCCCCGATCATCTCCGACACCTACCTAATGAAATCATGCCCGTCCTCCTCAACATCATCAATTATAGTTGGATAGAGAGCTGGTGTCCACAGTCGTGGCGAAGAGCAACTATCGTACCCTTCCTTAAAAAGGGTAAAGACCCCAAAGATGTGTCCTCATACCGACCAATCGCCCTCACCTCCTCTCTATCTAAACTAACGGAGCGCATGATTGTAAACCGCCTCAGCTGGACGCTCGAAGACCAAGAACTTTTGAGTCCATGGCAAGCAGGCTTCCGTAAAGGTCGATGCACCACAGACCAATGTCTACGACTGTCACAATTCATCAGCGACGGTATGCAATCGAAAGCCCGAGAGAGGACTATCCTAACACTGTTTGATTTCTCAAAGGCGTACGACACAGTCAACCGAACACAATTGACACACAAGATGCTGCGCCTCGGCCTTCCCCGGCGTTTCATCGAGTGGGTCTCTACCTGGCTGACAAATCGTATTGCAAAGGTCAGACTTAACGAAGCCACCGGCCGCACTCGCTGCTTCAAAGAAGGCCCACCACAAGGTTCAGTCCTATCACCGCTCCTCTTCGTCATCTACATCGACGACCTACTAGGCCGCTTCGACACCAACACATTAGTCAGCGCCTACGCAGACAACCTGGCTATTGCCTGTTCGGGCCGTCGCAAAGAAAAAGTAGTACAAAGAGTTCAAGGGGAAGTGGAGAAGGTAGTCACCTGGAGCAAAAGCGCCCTACTGCATCTTAATACAGCCAAATGCCAATCGGTACTGTTCACTCTGGACTCAGCCGAAACAAACTGGCAGCCTGACATTCGCATCGATGGCCTTCCTATCCCGACATCAAAGGAAGCAGTTTTCCTGGGAGTTCAGTATGATCAACGCCTCACATTCGGAGCACACGCCCAAAAAGTCACACTTAATATGAGACGAAAATCAAACCTCCTCCGAATGGTAGGTGGAAGCTCCTGGGGCTGGTATCCCGAAGACCTACGCACACTATACCTCGCGCTAGTCCGTAGCATAGCAGAATATGCCGCCCCAGCCTGGACATTATGGTTGGCACAGTCAGGCTTAGATAAACTGGAAGCTGCCCAATTACATGCCGTCAGGGCAATCACAAGACAATTATACTCGACCCCTGCAGACATCGTCCGATATGAAGCCAAAGTACCCCCAATAAAATAGCGTTTCGACCAACTTAGCACGCTCATGGCAGAGAAATGGCAAGCCCTGCCTGACTCAGACCCCAGACGACACCTACTGGAAACTAAAGTACACCAGAGACTACAACGTGGAGATTGGCGATCAAAAGTCATCCCCGAACTGCAACGCCTACAAATCTCACCGATGCTAAACACCACTAGACGAGCCCCGCCTTGGCTACAGTTCCAACCACTAGAGGTCCGTTTCACCAACACCCAGAAATCGGATCCACTGGAACAGCAACTTACGAAAGCCAACCAAGCCTTTAAAGACTTACCCACATCAGACTTAATCATCTACACTGATGGTTCAGCTGTGGAGGGCTATAAAAATGGTGGAGCAGGAATAGTGGTATATACTGCAGAGAATGAACTCATCAGACGATGGCACTCACCGACTGGTAAATGGGCTAGCTCGTTCCAAGCCGAGAGGACGGCCCTGCATGAAGCCATAAAATGGCTGACCGAACTTACAGATCGCCCCTGGACGTCTGCTACCGTCGCCAGTGACTCGCGCTCACTACTCGAGGCATTAGGCAACCCGCATTCGACAGATGCAGACATCTACGATCTACAGCATCTAATTGCGACCCTCTCCCAGAGGAAAAGAATACAGCTATTGTGGATCCCAGGACATTGCGGACTGCCTGGCAATGAACAAGCCGATGCAGAGGCCTCCCTAGGCTCCAGCCTCCCACAACCGAACCACCCGCTGGACCAACACACTATGAGGGCTCTCATAACACGTAGCTACATACCTACTGCTCCCAGCCATCCTCGCCTCAGCTCATTCCTGAATGTGCTACAAAACCTAACAGAGGAACAATCCCTGCCCAAAGCTGAACGCACAGACCTCATCCGCTTTCGGAGCGGCCACCATCCGCTGCTCCGACGCTGGCAATTCCTCCTCCGCAAGTCGGCCACCGACATCTGTCGACTTTGTGGGGAGAGTGAGGAATCAGCCGAACACCTATGGGTCGATTGCCCCGCCTTCATCGCGGACCGTCAACGATGGGCAGTTGGATCGGAATTCGCGGAACTCGTAGCACGACCGAAGCGTTCCATGTCGTTCCTAAAGATCATCTTTAGACGACTTGAAGCGATCTAGCAGCAGCAGCAGTAGCAGCAGCAACAGCAACATGATCAGGGTTGGGTAGGGTTACTTTAACTTGATTACTTTCAATGACTTTTGGATGACTCCAATACCAAATATGCTCATAAAAGACAAAAGAAACTAAATAGGTATTAAATGATGACTCACACGTGGTAAGCTTTCTCTCCTGGCTTTGATCTCTTTGATCTCTGGCAAAACGAACATAAAATGCGACAGAAACAAAATGAAAATCAATCCAAACAGCTTCCCAACATCATTTTTGCCGTTCCGTGTATTCTGTTACTCCCCAAGCCTGCACAAAATGGAGTCATTTGATTCATATTTAGTGCCTTTTATGAGCATATTTGGTAATGGAGTCATCCAAAAGTCATTGAAAGTAATCAAGTTAAAGTAACCCTACCCAACCCTGAACATGATTGACTGAAAGTGGCAATAATGTAAACTGTCTATAACAGTCAAAACATTAAGAGTGCGCCATAATGAATTGCAATCTCCTTTTCAGGTGTTCAATATTCTAAACAGAATAGGCTTATAAAACTCTTAGACTTATATTCAAAAGTGATACTGTATAGGTTTTAACATATACTCTCCAGTTGATACATAACAATTGACTTTTATTAACCTAACCTTACTTGGAAGTCACGCCAACACCCGCGCAAATCTAGTTAGTATTGTATCAAGTGTTCTGGTTTGCCCGTGTCCCTGCATCTAGACGCATCATTTTTGCTGGGGACACATTGGGTCAAATCAACGTGCGTCCCCGGGACGCAACCTTTTTGACACAAAATTGTCATTATTACCCGATTACTTTTTTTTCAACAAAGATTTACCGCACTCCAAACTTTTTCGCAGGCAGATCCGCCATTGTCGTTTTGGTCTCGCGGTTCGAGTTTTCGTCCGCACGCCGATCTCGGCCAACGAGATCTCGTTGTGTAGTGAAAGGAAGTCCGTCTTTTTTTAGAGAACCGGCTTTTTTAGCTCAACTCATTAAAAAGAGCCGGCTCTCCAACGGCTCGCTTGCTTTGATGAGTGATATTACGAATGATGTTGTATAAAGAAGTTAGAAAAAAAGGAAGTATAAAAGGAGAAAATAAAAAAAGACAGGTTTGTGGTTATTCCTTGAATCGGTATATTACCAACAATGATTTGATGCAGAAATGAATTCATAATTTGATGATTAAAACTGAATGAATATATAGATTTATTTAGATTTATTTATTTATATCTGTACATTCAAGGAAACTGTGCGGGTCAGATGTATCGACATTTCGTTCTGTATACACGTGTACTAGAATGACAATAAAGTAGATCTGAATCTGAATCTGAATTTATATTATATATTTGTCGCCGATTTACAATTTCAACCTCGATAACACAAAATTTGGGGGAGCCATAGATCTCTGTTGGGACCCATAGATTTTGGAGCATGCCAGTCCCCGGGACCCATCACTTTTCACAGCCCAAATCAACACTGTGTATCGCACTGCATTTTGTTGGAATTGCTTCCCACTTGACATTCCTCTTGCAACAAGTACCCCACATTTTGAACCTCCTTCGCACTTTTCAGATTTGTCTCTTAGTTTTTGTTTTTTTCTGGCTCTCCTGAGATGTTACGATCAGGGGATGTCACCAATATTTGTCAGCGGAGGTTTTGTGAGGCCCTTTTATGATCATGGCTTGTATCATAAAGTGGACTTGATATATACCCCCATCTGCAACTCTGACTATTTCACTTGCAAAGATTTGAGATGGGAATTTCTTCTTCAAGCACAAAAGAAATATTGACCAAGTCTCATGCAGGCCACTTGGAGTTTCTTTGTTATTTTGGCTATGAAAGAGTCATTGATCATGCATTGAGTGATTACTTCTGGTCCTGTTTTTTTTTCTGAACAACCCAAACTTTCAATACCTGGCAATATCTACCATAAATATGTTTTACGACAATGTAATATCAATTTAAAATGGAAAAACAAAATAAAAAGGATTTGGAATATAGGGGATTATAATGAGGTAGTGACTGAAACTGAACATGAACACATTGTAGGACAACTGAAACTGGAAATATACACCTTTATGAATAGATACAAAAATGTTTTTGAGTCTCGCTCTCTCAGTTGTCCAAATATTTTAAACTAATTTCACCATGACCAAGCATTTTTTGGGCATGTGTGATTGATAATGAAACAACCTGGCGACAGAGACCTCTATTCTGTAAGACCCCTCAGTAGCCCAATTCATGGCCCCTTTTGAAAATCAAAACGCATAAAATAATGATCGAAGGATTCAATTTTTTATTGATTACAGATAACAAAAAAAAAGCTTACCAAAAGAATTTCCTTATCATTTCTTGCCTGTGATGAGTCTGTTGTCACACGTGGATGCCTGTGAGATAACATTGTGGGAACGTGCTTCCGCCTCGTGGGTTTTTTGGAGAACCACATTGTGTCAGGACCAGAATTGAAACAGGACCCAATTGCGTTTACCAAAAGTTTTATTGAAGGAAAGTGGAAAGGCTGCGCCCACGATCCGGTGTTCGCTGGAAGCGGGAAGCAAGTCGCTCTCTCACTCGGATTGTGATCCGAACACAGAAGTGGGTATTCCGTAGCGAGCGATGGCGGTGTCAGGGACGGAAAAACTGGTCGGTAGCCGGGACTGGGAGAGCAAAGCGTGGTCGGAGTCGGGAACGAGTCGCAAGCCGGGACGGGAGAGCAGACGTAGTTGGGATCAAAAATGGGTCGTAAGCCGGGACGGGAGAGCAGACGTGGTCGGGATCAAAACAGGTCGTAGCCGGACACAAACGGGAGCAAAAACAGGACAGGTGTGAGTCAGGGTCGAAAAAGGCTTGCCTTGTATAGGCAGGGGTTCGCAGACGGACTGACCACCGGAGAGTGACAGGACTGGGTTTATAAAGGGACAGGGAGCCAATCAGAGCCTGCAGCGATTGGCGCTAAATGAGCAAGCACAGGTGATTCACATCAGTAATCATGACACATTGATTCAATTACATTTTTTAATATCGGTTTCTGTCATTGAAGTAACCCTTATGAAACAGGGGGCGCTGGTGCCCCCACGGTAAAAAGAAAGGGTCAAGATAAGAACCGAAAATCAGTCAGACACCGTCAGCTCGGATAAGAGTGGACACGTGCAGTCAATGTTTTGTTTCCAAGTTGAAGTTATTATCATGAAATCAGGCCGCAACAGTAGCGATGCTTTTTACTTTTAATCCGTAAATGAAAGAAATATGGTGCCGGAAGCTGAGCTTTTGTATCGTTTTTTGTTTTTTTTCCAGCATTGTGCCTGCACAAACACCTCGGCAAGCTGAGCCGAGCTTTGAAGAGTTACAGTACACAAACTGTAGGCAAGGCCTTTTGGGACAACCACTTCCGGCGTGACAATCTCGCAAGAGACGTTGGCGAAACAAAACCTCCTCTGGGCAGCTCCCCCGTTCCAAATGCTGGAAGAAAACTCAATGTGAATGAACATAGGAGTGCGCCTACAAAGAATTGAGGAGAAAGGGACGTGACGTGCGTTAGAACTAGAAGCTGCGAGGCAGGCCACTCCTGGGGAACTGGCGAGTCGTAGCGACTTTGTTGCCATTTCAAAATCCTTACGTTTGAGCGAGGAACACAAAGATAATGCTGTATTTTCTTAGAGGGTTATCATGTAAATGCTTCCTAGGTTCAGTATTTGTCTTAGAATATGGGACAGGAAAGTATGGCTAATGGGCAATGTCCCCTCTAAATCGCGCACTGCCCAGAGATTCTCAGCGCACAAGAAAATCTAGCCAGCTCACAAAAATCAGGGTTCGAGATTGCTCATTAAGAAGCCATTTAAGTCAAAGTTACAGTGCATGAAGGTCAAAATACACGGGTTCCCCTGACGCTGTTTCCTAAATGCGGTATTTTGAAGTCAATGTCGAAAGAGAACGAACTAGAGTAAAGTCAGTAGTTTTTCCAGAACCGACTTCTTCGGCTCGGCTCACTAAAGAGAACTGGCTCTTTCAGGTCCCAAACGGCTCTTCAGGTTGTTTTTGCTTCTTTCATCCCTACACGACCAAATATTATGTAAAATTGCGCACAAAATGACTTAAAGGGGGGGGGGCAATAGAAAAAGAGAAAAATACCAAAATGAAAAAAAATAGCGAAAAGCTGAGAAAAAAGAAACAAAAGGAAGCGAAAAAAGAAGGAAAAATTCAGAAAAAAAGCCAGAAAAAAAGAAAAGAAAGAAACAAAGGAAAAAAGTAAATAGAGAACAAAAAGAAAAAAAACAAAGCTGCACATTAGGAGTGGACATTCTGTGGTCTGTGAAGCCCTTTGAGACTCTTTACAGGGTTAAACAATGTTAACTCACTGTTAAGACACTTAAAATGAAAACCCAAAGAACAAACTGTTAACGCCTGGAAATGCCAGACAAACACCCGGAGCAATCTGATTGGGTGGGCTGATCTTTACACACGGAGCGTTCCACCTTAAATACATCTGTATCCTTGTTTGCAGTAAATTGTGATCTTTTTACAGAACTGTTCGCACCTTGTTTTAAAACCAATATTTGATGCCAAAATGAGCCTCAATGATCCAACTGAGGGAGAGAGACAATTCTGAAGTGGTATATTTCTCGATATAGGACACAGGCTCTCTAGCATTATTCCTTTTTTATAGATTTGATCAAATCAGGAAACCTCACACGGAGATATAAAATGGGCTAAATGATTAGCTTTTCTCGGGAGAGAGGGTTCTGGGGTTTTGGTGAACTTATAATATCTGGTACGGCTCTTGGAGTCCAAGAGGTTCCCGCCCCCTTTCTTAGAATGTTACTTAAGCTCGGTGACACCGACGCTCATAATTGTAAGATTTATACCGGCGACAGAGCGGGATGACATTTTGATGAAACTTTATTTTCCCGGGCTATTTCCCAGGAGACCCGCGCGACGGCCCGACGATCGATCTTACCCGGACTTGAGGCGGAAGAGCCGTCGGCGTGACGAGAACCCTAAACGCTACGGAGTGCGGGTCGCGGATGAAGCTCCCGTTTCCCCGGCGACTCGGCGAGACGCTGCAAACGCCGTCCCGGAATACACTGTCAGGTTGAAACACAAGGAAAGGTCAGGAAGAATCTATCGGGTAAATTCCAAGTCGGTACGTGGCAAGGCTAGGAAAACTATGGCCGGCGGGCCGCATGCCAAAGGCCTGTCGGGTTTTTTCATCCGGTCCGCCAAACAAGAATGGTCCAAATACAATAAATAATAATGTATTTTATAGTAAATACAGTACGACTAATATAAAAAGTTTTTTGAGGCTTACTTAGTCCCCATTGTCTGTCTGCAACAAAAATACTACTACAGAAACACTGCAAAAACACTACAGAATTTAGTCCCTAAAAAAAAGGACAGGATATTTCTTTGTCGTCTTTCCGATTAGAAATAAATACTATAAAAATACTACTACATTTTGATACAAAACTATTATTACAGAAATATTACAACAGAAATACCACAAAAATACATCTACAGTAATGTTATAGAAATACGACAAAGATACTAGTATGTAAATACATCAAAAACACTTCTACAGAAGTTCTACAAAAAACGCTTTTAGTAATACTATAAAACAAAAATACTGCCACATAAAAATTACGACAAAAGTATACCTACAGTAATACTGAAAAAAAATACTTCAATATATACTCCAAACATTCCTCGATCGAAATTGTACAAAAATACTGTTGCAGACATACTGCAAAAATACTATAAAACATACCTAATACAAAACATAGAAATAATACAAAAACGTAACTGCAGAGATTCTACAAAAATATTTCTACGACAGTAATACTAAAAAATACTTAAAATATACTCCAAACATTCCACAGAAATTGTACAAAATACTGCAAAAATAATACAAAACATACCAAATACAAAACATATAAAAACAATACAAAAACGTGACTGCAGAGATTCTACAAAAATATTCTGACTACAGTAATACTACAAAACTAAAGATCAAAAGCGGTGCTCAGAATCAAATGGACTGAACCCTTTCGATGCAATGGAAAATTTCCTACGCTGCGTATTAAAGTCCAAGCCTATCCTGTCTTTTATTCAGGGAAAGAGTTTTAAAAAATGGGGGTTGCATGTATCACTAATGTGTGGATCTTTGACTATGAAGGTATATGTTTGCCATTCTTATCATGAAGAATACATGTAAATGTTCTGCTTTTCTATTGCGCTTTTAAAGTCAATTAGGACCTCCCAAAGCGCTTTACAATGTGCTTCACACTTTTTAACACACACTAACTAACCGGTAGCAGCATCAGCCATGCAAGGCAACTACCTCCTCATGAAGGTTTGAAGGTTTTGCAGTGAGTGATGGAGTTTTGGCCAACCACAATTGTTAATGTTCGAAATTTAAAAGTGCTGACCAATCCGAGCCAAGTTTTCATAATAGCATAAGCCAATAAACGCGACTCTAAGTTTGCAAGCGCCACACGATGCCACACCCACCGTGTGAGCTCATGGAGTGTCATGGCAGTCTCCGTAAACATAGTCCCAGAGTCAACAAACGAGAAGGAAACGAAGGGCGGTACATCACTCATCACTCGTTTGAACCTTTTTTTGGTTTTGACCAAGCGGACGTGGAACAGAAGAAAACACCCGTTGCGAAATTTGCAGTAGATAGGGATGATGCCATGCTCAATCTCGTCTACCTGTTCAGTTAATCGTCGCGTTTGAAAGGAGACCACATCCCATTTCATTGTCATTTGGTGGGTTTTATTTCCTTTTTTCTGGGTCCCAACAAAGTGAGTGATAAAGGGAAGGAAAGGTCAAAAACAGTGACAGCAACAATCTACATGCAACATAGTACCGTAAATTCCGGACTATAGAGCGCACCTGATTATAAGCCGCACCCACCACATTTTAAGAAGATAACCGCTTTTGTACTTATACAAGGCGCATCTGTATATAAGCCGCATGCGCCAACATCAAAACATGTAACACAATCACAAATTTAACCCAAACCCGACTTTTGAGTCCCGCGATTGTAACTGAATTTAAAGTACACAGTCCAAAAACCACAGCCGGCAAAATAAACGGAAAATGATACCGGTACTTAAGGTTTGATGCAGACCTGCAGAGTCCGGGTCCCGTTGAAAATAATCCAAGGGAAAAAAAAGTATATTTCCAAAGGTAAGGGTGGGAAAAATATATATCCACTATTGTCCGCTGCGTCCACAAACACGTCTCACCTTTACTCCACTTCCCGTCAGCCCCCGTTGTTTTCGCCCCTTCTTTTTGATTTGCCCGTGGAAAACATATCAGAATAAATACATTACAAAAATATACAGTTGCAAATACATATTATACATGGTTGCACATATTTACAAAGAAAGACGGTACACCGAGAGAATTTTCAAACCTTTAATAATAATATTATAACTTTCATCCCAAACCGTGCCTGTGAAGGGTAGCAAAACGCTACTAGCAACACGCTCGCAACACAGAAAACGGCTCTGTTAAAAAAATATACCGTACTTGTAGTAATCACGGTAAACCGTCCTCATCTTCCTCCTTATAACTGACGTCATTAAAGTTATCCTCTGTTCGTATGGGAAAGAGATTTTGTCATATAGACGTTGTCCCACGCTTCCTTATTTAAAAACACGCTAGCAACATGCTCGCAAAGTAAAGTTTACGTGCAGTAGTTCTGTTTCCTTCTTTATCGGACTTCTCGATTGCTTCTCGCTTGAACGCTGCGTCATGTGCCTTTCTTCTTGCAGTTTGCATGATGAGGATATGTCTACGCTAATTTAATTTGTGCACAAACTAAGAAGTTGCAGTCTTCCTCGGCGCATATATTCCGCCGGTCTAAATCTTACCTTTTGTACTCGAGCTGGCGGCCGGTAGAAAAATGACATAAATTGGCCGCATCACTGAATAAGCCGCAGGGTTGAAGGTTTGGGAAAAAAGTAGCGGCTTATAGTCCGGAATTTACGGTATGTCAATTATAAAGGGAATCGTTTGCAGTTTTGTTCAAGCGTACTACAAATGTGTATCTTGCAGCTTGACACCCCAGCTAACCTGTACATAGGTATAGCTAACAAAGTGTCTACGTAATACAGCTCCCGTCAGCCTCAAATGGGCAATTATACTGACACCATCATTACTGAATGACCCGAATCCCATTTTGCCTTCTCTTATGAAATGTTCTGCCTTCCCAGGCCCCCAATTAGCTCCGACCATCACGTGGCAAACGGGAATAAAATCCAAATGGAACGGTGTTTAGCGTATTGCCAGAGAGCTGAGGACAAGGGAGATGAAATGTCAGCAGAAAACGGGGTTCGTAGGGGAGCTTGAAATCTTTGAAGATGCTTACGTTTTAATGCTATGTTTACAAGGTCAGGAAAATGCTTGAATTTGGAATTCTGGAAAAATTGGCCTTGAAAGTACTTGAAAAGTGCTTGAATTTGGCCATGAAGAAGGTGTACCGACCAGGAGAAAAGTGGCCAGTCTTTGTATGTTCCAGACCTACAAAAGCACCAAGAGAAGAGAGAGAAGCTTTCTATTGCTCAAAAACTTGGACTTCTCTACATACTACAAAGCCTAAAAGCATTTTTATTCTGCATCTTTATCGACCAACTTTGTCCACACGATGGCAACAAAATATTATCTAAAGCTTTTAAACATTCAGAATTAAGATCTACTTAATTTTTAACAGTGTATGCCAAATGAAAATTGCAAAAATATAATGATAATATATCATAACATAGGTGCCTGATTCACTTCTTGTTCCAACTTGAGATTTTTGCCTGAATCAGGTTGCCATAGGAACCAGAAACAAACAAACCTGAGGTAGAAGTGAAAATGACAAGGAGGGATGACAAGAAGAACTGAAAAATGACAACGACTAAAATAACCTGTGGAGACCAAAATTTCCTTTTTAAAGGTTGCAGGATCATTCGGCACAGGTGGGTGGTCATTGGACACACCTGTGCCCAGTTCAAACATTGGTTGGGGCCCTTTGCAATACTGTATAACAGCAAAAACTATTATTTAGCACAGTACTTTTTTGAGTTGCACAAACACTTGAACCTGTAATATGGTTTGTTTCGTAGAGTACTAAATACATTAATATATATTACAGATATTTATATAACGACAAAACTAAACAATTTAACCTTTTTGATGCTCAATAAATGTAAAGACATCAACACAGAAGTCCTCCAAAAATGCACATTGACCGATCACAAGAGAAAAAACGCGTCTGTGGGGGAACCAGCTGTTGATTGCTGGGGTGCCGGCTCCCTTGGTTCACTTCCTGGAAACGTTTGGTTTTGAGTCTGGTGCTGTCAAAACTCAGCCCTCATTGGCCTTTTCTTTCAGCGCTTTAGTAATAGCTATCCAACTATATGGTAGTGGCTATTTGGATGGTGACACGATCCGAAAAGAAGCGACGTAAACAACTCGAAGGAGAGCGGTAATCTGCAACGCTGAAAATGGTTTGCTGCGACACGCCCCTGTTCGCGTTCAGAAGAAAATTCTGAGTTTTATTACCTTGTGACTGAAAGACCTGCAAACTAGGACAAATATTAGAATCTGAAAGATTCGGTGGTATTCCCATCTGAATTTGCACAATTCAAATAGCTACGAAACAGGAAGAAGAAAGCAAACAAATCATGAAAAACAAGCATCTTCAAAAAGGTCAATTGTTATGAGCTGAAAATCCAAACCTACTCAGAAACAATATCACTTGCCTCACTAAAAGGGGAGATCTTTTCTGTCTAGTTCTATCTGAAAGCCAACAAACAATGGATTCATTTGAAAACAGAAACCTTCACCATTAAGTCAAGACTCTACGAAGTCCAGCGACCGACCTCCCCGTGCAGAGTCCGTGGGTTTCCTGTTTCTCCGAAATTCCAAAAACATAACAGGTTCGCTGTCTAGCAGTTCATGGTGTCCCATCACCCACTGCCCGAAGATGGCTGGGATGAACTCCGGCCTCTTGTGACCCTAGTGAGGATAAGCTGTTCTTATGATGGATGATTCAGATATTTCAGTGTGGAAGTCCGTGGTTCAAGTCCAGCGACCGACCTCCCTGAGCAGAGTTTGCATGTTCTCCCGTGGGTTTCCTGTTTCTACGAACTTCCAAAAACATAACAGGTTCGCTGGCAAGCAGTTCATAGTGTCCCATCACCCACTGCCCGAAGATGGCTGGGATGGACTCCGGCCCCTCGTGACCCTGGCGAGGATAAACGGTTCTTATGATGGATGATTCCGATATTTCATAGGGCAGCAGAGAAGACTCTTATCTTGTTATCCACTCCAGCTAGTTCTCGCTATCCACCTTCACTAAATTTGATTCCGCAATGTGTGTTGGATGACGTGGCTTGGAGGAAGGTGCGAGGAGACCATACAAGACATGAAATTGCGTTAGCGAGATGTGACACTGGAACGCTGAGAAAATCGATGAACCCCGGGTGGAAATCAAAGTCTGCCGCTGTGTGAAACCACAACCGCTTGCAAACATACGCGTCAATAGAGGCGGCTGTCGGTTCTATACCGTAGGTGTCAAGCGTGCGGCTCCGCGGACCGGATCGGGCCTGCCGGGGGTTTAAATCTGAACCAAAAGAATCCCCAGAGAGAAGCAACAGACGCTCAAGTTTTTTTCATTTTCCTCATGCTGGGGTTTTGAGTTTCCCTTTGCCCTCGTGTAGTTTTAGATCAGGGGATGGTGTCACAATAGTCTGTGGTCTGTGCAGCGCTTAGAGACATTTTGGGATTGAGGGCGTCACAAAGAAACAGGACTTGACAAAAATGATTTTGAGTTGGAGAAATGTCGCCAAAGCAAGGCACAACTCACAAAGCGACTAGATTTGTGTGTCTCTCTCTCTGTCTCTCTCTCGCTCTCTGTTTGCTCTCGCTTTTCTCTCTTTTCATCTATTTGTTATCTCATCTCATCTCATTAGCTGCACCGCATATCCTCAGTAGGGTCGCGGGGGTGCTGGAGCCCATCCCAGCAATCATCGGGCAGTGGGCAGGGGACACCCCGAACGGGTTGCCAGCCAATCGCAGGGCACACAGGGACAGACAACTCACTCGCTCATTCACACCTAGGGACAATTTGGACCGGCCAATTCACCTGAAATGCATGTCTTTGGAATGTGGGAGGAAACCCACGCACGCACGGGGAGAACATACAAACTCTGCGCAGGAAGTCCGGTAGATGGATTTGAACCCACACAGGAGGTTCGCAAGACCTTAGAACTGTGCTGCCCTATTTGTTATCTACCTCTCTGTATTTCTTTTCTATTTCTCCTTCTCACTCTGGCTCTCTCTGCATTCTCTTTCTCTATCTTCTACTCCTTTCTCTCTCTTTCTTTCTCTCTTTTCATTTATGTTTTCTCTTTTTCTCCCTCTCTGTATCTCTTCTCTGTTCCTCTCTCTCACTCCGGCTCGCTCTTCTTTCTCTTCTCTCTCTTTCTGTCCTTTTTTTCCTTACTCTCTCTTTCTTTCTCTCTTTATATCTCTTTTTGTCTCTAGGGGACTTGTTTCTTGTTATTAATTTTTCTTTTTAAATGTAAAGGCTGAATTAGTCTTTGAACCAGAATACTCCTAGCAAGGAAAGGACATTTCTGCCAAAAGGGACTCAATTATATTCCTGTTTACGCTATGAGGAGGATGATAATGGAGGCTACATGTTCTGTGATGCGCGTACCCAGCGTGACAAAAAAACTGGATTGCATAAATCATTTCGCAATACGAACTTTCAGAAGAGCACATTGGATCGCCACCACGACAATAAAAACCACAAATTAGCTATGGAAATTCCGTTGCCGCAATTGGACCTTAAGAAGGCATTACAACTGGCGGCACAGCAGACCACGAAGAATACAGTATATGAACTGAAAACCTGATGTGATAACTGCCTTGTATTACCAATTAACTGTGATGATTAAAACTGCATGAATGTATAGACTAATATTTCAGCAATATTATTTTGTATAATGTACAATATTTTTGTGAACTGAAAACTCTTGAAGTGATAACTGATTTGTATTACAAATTAACTGTGATGATTAAAACTGAATGAAAATATAGGTTCATATTTCAGCAAGATTATTTTGTATTATGTACAATATTGTGAACTGAAAAATCTGAAGTGATAACCGCTCTGTATTACCAATTAAGTGTGATGATTAAAACTGAATGAATATATAGATTGATATAATATATTTGTCGCCCATTTACAATTTCAACCTGGATAAGACTAAATTTTGGGGAGCTATAGATCTCTGTTGGGACCCATAGATTTTTCAGCATGCCAGTCCCCGGGACCCATCACTTTTCACTGGTAAAGTGAACCCTGCGTCTGGTAGCATAGCCAAAGTTACCGAGAGGCGGAACGCGCTAAAGACAAAGCGCGATTCCCGCTCATCACAAATCACAGCGATACCGCAACGCCGCTATCATCTTTTATGCAAATGAAGCGCAACGCCATCTTATGCATATGCATGGGGGAGGGTCAGCCAAAGGATGGATGTACTTGTCGACGGAAGCTACGGCGGATTTCTGCCTTAATGTTCAGCATATGCGGGATCCTCCCTGTGCGTAATGACTTCCAGGGAGCGCTTTTTATTCCGAGAGAAGGTCGAAGTGGGATCGCGCTTCCTCTTAACGCCTAAATAATTCAGAGTTGTGACGTACGCCGTCTCGTAAGCGCTCTTGCATTTATTGCCGTCTCGCTGCTCCGTTAACAAATCGCACTCCCACTCTGTCCTCGTCATCGGCAACATTGTTAAAACCGACGCGATAAAAGTATTTAAAAATGTGTTTCATTACATTAAAGGCATTACATTTAAAGATCATTTTGGAAAATGCGCCAAGACTGCTAAGTATGTGACAATTAGTGTGCGGGTGGAGTATTGAATAGAATAGAATAGAATAGAATATACCTTTATTGTCATTGTTACAAAATGGGTTTACATATTGTGACAACGAGATTGGGCATGACACTCCAGTTTCACACATTCATAGTGAGGTAAAAAACCCGAGAAGATAAAGGAACAGAGAAGATAAGGTTATGAAACAAGGAGGATAAGGTTATAGTTATAATTTACACAAAATTTACACAAGAAATGTCGGCATATAGGATGTTACATAGTTTGGTAACGTAAGGGTAAACTGCTGTAACATCAAAATGCAGTTTTCTATTTGTTTGGCTTTATTTGTATCACATGGATTTTTGTGACCTAAGCAAATCCATATTGTAGACTATAGGGGTGGGCATATTGATCCAAATATCGATTTTATCGATACTAAGCAAATACTTGGATCACATGGATAATATTGTCCTGGCAACAATTCTTCACTCCTCAAAACGCTGCTTGTCTATGTAGATATGGCAACCCCTTTTCTCATTACACTGACACCCTTGGCCATTTTCTAAGCGTGTGACTGACGGGCAAGTTTTTAGCACCGCTCCGTGCTCGGCCTGCTGCTGCATCCCGCTTGCCAGGCAAACGAGAGGGCCGAATCAATGCACCACCTCTAACCAGAAGCTAGAAATGACAGAGGCGAACAGGAAACGCAACATGGCGTGCACTTTTATTTTCAACTACAGAAGACTTCAAGGTGTAATTTTTTATGGTAAAGTGGTCTGCTACTGTGGCAACACCTGAAAAGTACATAGAATCATGAAGAAAAAAAACCTGTTACTGTTCCTGAACAATAGGGGAGACCCAGCATCGCCGATCGGCAGGTACGACCTCCGCCAGCTACAGCCAATCCTGATCCCTGCGTGACTTGGGGGCAAGAGGTCCGCTCCATACCGTCGCGAGCCATGTTTTTCCAGTGTTGACTAACTGGCGAAAGATTTCTTCTTGCGGGTGCCAAATGACGTAACCGAACCACCGTATCCTCTTTTTGAAGAGGATCGCCTCAAGACTAGAAGTGTCGCAGCTAGCCCGGATAACGACATTCGGGATTCGGCCAATCGGCCGGATGTTAAAGATCCGTCTGAGGCCGTAAATGTCCAAGGCTTCGAGGGGGCAGAACGGCGAACAAGCTTAGTTGATGAGAATGGCGATCTCATCTTTGGCCCTTCCTGTGCCGGTGAAGGTGGCCTTGGGGTATTAGAACCGATCAACCTCTTCTCCGGTGAATCTGTTGAGAGTGATTTTCCTGCCATTGATAAGAGGGATATTTGTCTCAGTAGCGTTTATCCCAATGTTTACGTTTGCCACATTGTGCATTTTGTCGAGGACCTGTTGGATGGCGGTTAACGAGGACCCAAGGACTGCCTCTCCGTCTGCAAAGTGCAAGTCGGTGATGTAAATGTCGCAATCTGTTGGCACTCCCTCAAAGACATCGATGCTGTTCTTGAGGATCCAGTCGATTATGCGGTTGAAAAGGGCTGTAGAGGACGTAGTTTAGGCAGGAGGCCATCATGGCTCATGATCTTCCAGAAGCTGTCCCGATCGATTGAATCAAATGCTGTCGTGAAAGTCTATAAAGCAGATGAAAGATGGCTGTTGCCATGCCCAGCGATGTTCGAGAATTCGGCAGAGTGAGAAGATTTGGTCCGTACATCCTCTACCTATTCGAAACCATGCTTGGTTAGGATAGATTTGACGATCCTTTTGGGCTTGAAAACAATGAAGAAGAACCGTGGTGTGAATTTTTGAGCCGATATCGATAAGACGGATACCTTGATAGTTGGAGCATATCGGACAGTACCCTTTCTTATAGAATGGTCCCCTTTTCTTGAAGTAGCCCACATGACCGGATGGCGAATGACCAAGGAGCTCCAAAAACGAGGAATAATAAAGCAACAACAAAAAGAATCACCAGGATTGGCCCACTTTCAGCCCCAAATTGTGTTAGTGCTTCAGGATATCACAAAAACCTACACGCATGCATCCAGTCAGACACACTCACTGAGTCACTGTGCAACAAAACTAAACAAATTGGACATATTGTGAGCCGGGACAGTACGAGCTGTGACACACTGTTTTTTTTTCCCCCTTGTCATTTTGTGTATTCCACTTTAGTGATGCTTCCCAGGATCTGATTAGGATAATTAAAAACAATGTCCAAAAAAAGGGCCGCTATCAAAAGCTGCCGCAAAGACAGAGCCAATAAATCTCTCCCTGGCCGCCTGTCTTCAGGGTGCCTCGCCGGAGTGGAATATTAGCAAGCTTCACGTTGGCAGAGAAACAAGAAGAGCATATGCTAACAGGAACAGGGGACGGCGAGGGTGGCCAAGGGGCGGCCATTTTGTAGGTGACCCACTTGTATTGTAATGAATAGCTGTGCAGAAGGAGGGCTTGGGCGTTACGTGCCAAAGAAAAGGTTTGTCCTTGCGGTTGAGTCACAAATATTCTAGAGTCTGCGCCGTCCCTGCGGGAATTGCGCCAATGCTTTTAAATTACGCTGATTTATTAGATTGGTTCTCACCGCGGGCCAGAGCCCCCGTCTATCATAAGCGCGCTGTTTTCATTCCGACCAGGTCTGCGAACCCTAATCGGGTTATGGTATTCCGATGAACATTTTCATCGCCTAACATCTCCTGAAGGCGGCTCTGCCGCAGGGCTGCTGTTTGGAACGGCAGTCGGTCATTGATTGAACACTCCAGTGGGAAAAAAACACAGCGTGCAACGGAGGCCACTGTGTGGCATGTATTGACGAATACGAGGTGACGCGGGATGAGAACTGAAGAAGAAGATCCGTCGATGGTCTCGTAAATGGAATCGGTCGATAGGGGAGAGAAGCCTCGTCCGGGGATATGTCAATCTAAGGCGGGGAGGTATTGCATCAATTCTCGTTCCTGCGTGACCTTTTTTTTTATTAAAATGATCCGTTCTGGTGGTAACTTGAAGTCTGCGGCTGGAGGAGGCCCGAAGGAACTTTCTTCACAGTTGGTTAGGCAGAAAAGATAGGAGAACGATGCACAAGCTTCAATTTAGGAGGCATGAATAAACAATGGGCTATCCGTGCACTGAGCAAATTTCCCCTGGCGATGTTCCTGACAGTTGTAGCTAACAGATCTTTCTGATCTTTGCCCTTTCTGCACACACTTCTATATAGAGCTAGCTCAGATAATAGACATTGAGGAGCAGTGCTAGTTTCCCACCAAGGTTCATGTCCTGATAGAATGATCTCCACTTACCGGACATATTGTTGTGTTTTAGCTCTGTGTCAAGGGTGTAATAATAACTTTTGTTTTATTGAAATTCCTGCTGAAATATGTGTATAGTTTTTGGTAAGTGTCCTGCAATGATGAGTCCAACAGTGCCACCTGCTGGTATGGGGTAGGGTTTGTGTTGGCGTTTGACATGTGACCGGAAGGCGGGGTTTTGTTGGCAGTTTACAGAGCGAGCTGCCAACGGTGAGACACATCTTTTGGTGCTCCACAAAAAAAGGTCATTTTAAACATTATAACCACAGCTGACAAATCTCTCAACATGCACAGTAATGTGATTGATGTTGTCAAGCTGTTTGGATTTTTTTCGTTTTGTTTCTGTTGTGCTAAAATGTAAATTCCCCTTATTGAGATCAAAGAGATCAAAGCCAGCAGAGAAGATGATGTTGTGACTCATTTCATCTGCAGGTAAATTGTATCCGTTTTTATACTCATTATTGTAATTATTTCTATTTTATCATATATATATATATATATATATATATATATATATATATATATATATATATATATATATATATATATATATATATAAAGGATGATGTTGGTTAAAATTCAGACTAAAGAAAAATATGTTGAATTCATTGTAAACGTTAAAAAACCACTATACGATCTCTTGTTAAAATGGATGTAAAAATGTATTGCAATATTCAAAATGTATTTTATGTAAATTGAAAAGAAAACTCTTTGATATGCTTTGGGCAGTCTACAGAGCAAGCTGCCAACGAGATCAAAGAGATCAAAGCCAGCAGAGAAGCCAATGTTGTGACACATTTCATCTGCAGAAACTGTAATAAAAACCTCATCATCCGGTCCAGCGTGAATGTGGATCTTTGGTGGGACAGGTACACCGCAGTTACATTTGTAGACGATGATCTTGCCGATTTTACCTGGTTATATCAGTATCAGAAATTATTTTCCCCCCATTTTATTAACACTCCACTTATTGAAACATGAATATTTTGTTTGTTTGTTTGTTTGTACATGATTCAATTGTTTGTTTGTTTGTACATGATTCAAATTGAATCTTTTCTTCCGGCGCCGTCACGAATGGCAGCCACTCCAGCAGCTCCCGTGTTATTTTCGATTGTTCTCGATTGTTCTCAGCTCAGGGATGCTGCTGGAAATGTGAATTTCCCTTCGGGGATGAACAAAGTATCTATCTATCTATCTATCTATAAACGTCAAAGCTATATTTGCATCCTAATTTCTATTGCTGATGAATAATTGATCTTAAATACTGATGAGAAACATGATGCTAGTGTGGTCTTGAAGGATCTGACCAGGCAAGAGCCTTGTTTATTGGTCGAAGGCTAATATGTACACGTTCTGGTTGTGTAACGGTTTTCTCCTAAGGAAATTCCAATCCGAGCAAATCACAGATTTTGACACAATCATTACATGTCAAGTCAAGTCAAGTCATTTCTATTTGTGACGCCCTTAATCACAAAGAGTCTCAAAGGGCTGCACAGGTTGTTGCACAGACTATTTTTCAGACTGTTATTACATCATCCCCTGATCTGGAACCATGACTAGTTACACAATGACATTCCTTAAAAGTTCATCCAAAGTTGAGTGTTTTTCCCCACAACATTCTCCCTTTCCTGATTCAATCATCAGCCAGTCTTTCTTGTGTAACCCTGTCCAATCCCTAGTTTTCAGGAGCGATCCATGCCCTAAGTCCGGTCAACTTTCGGGTTTAAACGTCTGTGACCAATCCATGTCACTGGTCCAATCCTCGCTGGAGAGTGAAAGTCTGCGTGAAAAAGAGGTTAAGTTTATGGCTCCTCGCCCCACGGATGTAATAAAAGTTCATGGGAAAAGAGGAAATATAGCTATTTTTCCTGGGGTAAGGCAACTGGGTCAGTTGAGTGGGCCTCCATTTTCACCAGTTTGATATATAGCTAATGATTAATGCCCACCTCATTTTTTTTGTTTTCCCTTCTTTTCTGGCTGACTGACTGGTGGCCGAGTGAGGGTGAAGGACTAACCGGGATGAGTCAGTGGAACAGAACCAAAACCTGGACCTGAAGCATGTCATCCACTGCATTTTGTGTATTGTTACCCAATGCGACAGATATTGCAGCCTGGTCATCCTGGAAGGAGGATTAGTACTTGTGAGGCAGCTTCTAGATGTTTCTTGTTTTCCTCATGTTGAGGTTTGGATTTTTTCCTTACCGGCATGCTGGTTTCAGCTCAGGGGATGGTGTCATTGTGACCTGTGCCAGACATTTTGTGATAAAGGGTGTCGCAAATAAATGTCACTCGACTGTTCAGAGGATTAGCGTCCCTCTGCATGAACGATGAGGCCTATCTCCAGTCCCTTCTTGGCTCAAGCGCCAATGAGCATCCCCATTATGACAATTTGACTGAAAATCAATGCATATTATAGAAAATTTCTGTACAAATGGCTAAAAGCAGCCTCATTTTTGTCTCGCATGTTCGAAATAATAAGCAAACACAAGCTCGGTTGTACACAACTGAGATCTATTTGAAGCGCAGTGCTCTTAAGCGAGTTGGAAACTGTTCCCACGGTAACAGTTTGGAACATCTTCACGGGCTCCCCGTGCAAGCGCATGCATGCGTTCACCCTCCTGCCGCTGTCCCTTTAATTTGCCTCACTAAGATAATGAAGATTTTATCTGCAGCCCCTTCGGAGGCGGTGGCGAGCTCCTGATTGAATAGGAGCAAACTGTAAGTGAGGAGACGAGCAAGAAGCTCCGCCATGTTTGCACAGGAGCCTAAGGAATGGATACGATAGGACCGCCGCCTGTACTTTCCTTGAGTACTGTTGGCGTGGCCATTCCGTGTCTCGCCGCGTGTTCAAAATCCAGAGACCAGACCGAGTATTTGGACAGAGAAAAAAAGAGCAGAAGAGAGCATTGCAGTTGAGGACTTTTATTACAAAGAGTATATTCTGGGCCGACAAGGAGAAGGTCTTCGTCAGAAAAGGCCTCGAAAAATGGCTGACGACAGTGTTTGTAGGAAAGGGGTGTGGATCTTACAAAATGGAAAATAATATTTACTAGTATCGGATTTTCCTGATAACGTTAGGGAGTCTCATCTTCACAAACAGACCTTTGTTAAGGCTGAACCCAGCTGGTTGTTCAAGGATGTATGACAGGTATGTCCAAAGTCTGGCCCATGGGCTTGTTACGACCATTGATCACATTTTTACTGGCCTCTGTCATAAAATTAATGATATGTGGCCCGGCAGTAATGTTGACCACAGTATAAAATAAATGTGTACAAAAAAAACCCAACACAATTTCAATAGATGATGGCAGTAGCCCTGTGGCCACCTTGCCCTTGACATTCTGTGAGATTTTTAGCACTCCCCATTACCGACATGGTAATCTAAAAAAAGAAAGCTACTGTGAGGAAAGTATTTTTTCACCGAAATCTGAGACAACTGCATCTGCCCAATTTGAAAGAGTCTGTGGCTCTTTTCAAAGTGTATAATATCAAGAAGCACTGCCAAACAAAACGCGCTGACTTCAAAAAGCAAACTGGATATTAACACTGTGAAAAGGTAAAGCATCTGAAAGCTGTTCAAACGGCACAGTAGCGCCTTTTCATAAGAGTCAAATAAAAATGGTACAAAGGCGAGCTACGAGGTTGCAACACTGCAAATAATTTAGCTGAAATGCATGCGATGTGACATCAGAATGGCAAAGCAAAGCCACCAGAGAGCAGTGTTGTGGTCTATTTTAAGCAGACTTTTGGTAAAACACGACAACAATTTCAAACATTTACAAGCACTTTACCCAAAGTGTAAGCACAGTCAATCCTTGATGAACACAACATGGATGGCAGTAGCTCAGGAGGTAGAGCACTGTCTTGACCGAGAAGTTGCAGGTTTGATTTCCGGTTTCTCCGAGTTAAATGTGGAAGTATCCTTGGGCAAGTCACTGAACCTCCTAATGCCCCCGATCAGCATGTCTGTCGCCGCTGTGGCCGTGTTAGTGTGTGTGTAACTGGGTCAAGTGTGAAGTACATTGAAAAGTGCTTCGGGGGGCTGTATAAATGCAGACTAGTTACCACGATAGAATTTTCAATGATTCCAAGCACCCGTACGAACCCCGCTTCCACTATTCCATCAAAGGGGAAAAGTTTTAATTGACAGGGATCGTATTTCATCGGTGACCCAGAAAAGCAGGAGCCTGCCACAGTACACACAAAGCGCATCCAAATGCGGCCGGCTAAAAATAAGCAGGCGGAGAGGATGTAAATGATGTGCCGCCGACATTTAGGGCGCTTACCTCCTTTAGATGCATTAGCATTTAGTCTTCAATGTGCAAACAAAGTCACTCTACTGAGACAGCACTGGTTAAAGTAACCAATGATCTTCTGGCAATAGACTGGTTCTTTAAATGTAAATGTTCTGGATTTCTATAGCGCTTTTCAAGTCCATGAAGAGCTCCCAAAGCGCTTTACAATGTTCTTCACACTTACCTTTTTTACACACACTAACTCACCGATAGCAGCGTCAGCCATGCAAGGCAACGACCTGCTCATCGAGGTTTGAAGGTTTTGTAGTGAGTGAGTTTTGGCCAACTGCAATTATTAATGTTCAAAATCTAAAAGCGCCGACCAATCCGAGGCAAGTTTTCGTAATAGTACAAGCCAATAAACGTGATTCAAAGTTTGCAAGACCCACACTATGCCACACCCACCGTGCGAGCTCATCGAGTGTCATGGCGGGCTCTGTATACATAGTCCCAGAGTCAAGAAACGAGAAGGAAATAAAGCTTGCGCCGAAGAAGGGCGGTACATCACTTGTTAGGACCTTTTGTGGTTTTGACGAAACGGAGGTGGAACAGAGGAAACCCCCTGTTGCAGAATTTGCAGTAAATGGGGATGATGCCCTGCTCAATCACGTCTACCTGTTCAGTCAATCGTCGCCTTTGAAAAGGAACCATATCCCATTTTATTGTCATTTGGTGGGTTTGATTTCCTTTTTTCTGGGTCCCAACAAAATGAGTGATAAAGGGAAGGAAAAGTCGAAACAGTGACAGCAACAATCTACATCCAACATGGTATGTCAATTATCACGGTTTCTGCTGCCTTTGACGCCAATATATTACTACAGGGGTGGCAAACTCATTTTCGGTGGAGGCCAGATGCTAGAGAAAATAATCTATTCTGTTCTATTACTTTGTGGCTTCCTCGTTTTTCTTTTTTTTCATTTTAACATGTTTTCATTTCTCTATTTTTTTTATAATGACCGGGAAGCCTTGCATTGCTTGTGATGCATATTCAGAATAAATAAATGACGACAACAACAACTTTACAGGGGCCGGACAAGTAGTTACAAGCAGTCTTCGCTCTAAGCTGCGCGCGTGCGCAATCGCGCACATTCTCAGCGCACAAGAAAATCTAGCCAGCGCACAAAAATGATGGCTCAAAATGACTAACTAAGAAGTCAAAGTTACAGTGCATGAAGGTAAAAATTCACAAGTTCCCCTGACGCTGTGTCCTAAATGCGGTATTTTGAAGTCGAGTCGAAGTAGAAAGAAATTGAGTAAAGTTAAAAGAGTTTGTCGAGAACCGGCTTCTTCGGCTCGGCTCACTCAAAGGAACCGGCTCTTTCGGGTCCTAAACGGCTCTTTGGGTTGTTTTTGCTTCTTTAATCCCAGCATGACCAAATATTAAAGGAAGGGGGGAATAGAACAAAAAAGAAAAAAATACCAAAATGAAAAAGTAGTGAAAAGCTGAGAAAAAAAGAAACAAAAGGAAGAGAAAAAAAAGAAGGAACAATGTAGAAAAAAGCTAGAAAAAAAGAAAGAAATGTAGGAAAAAAGTAAATAGAGAAGAAAAAGTAAAAAAGTAACAGCTCGGAAAAAATAAACACAATGAGATTTTTTTTAAAGGAATTTTAAAAAAAAGTACAAAAAAAACATGGAAAAAAGAAGAAAAAGTTTGTGTTGCATTCAAATAATTTACAAATATATCAGGTGAATCTTGTTGCCAACATTGTACTTCCACTCAAAAATGTGATGAAGTACAGTTCATTATCTTACAACCGACACAATAAGCCCCCAAAAATGTTAATACTATGTGACAAAATATATCAGGAAATAAAAAGAAAGCGATATCTTGTGAAAGAATTGTAAGAACGAATGACGTTTGTGAGCCTGCAACCTTTGCAATCGTACATGAGTCAATTCATTCAAAAGAGAAAAATCATTTTGCATTGCCGGAAACTCAGCAAAATGTAACTTGATGTCAAGTTATGGACATGTTTGATCATGATTTAGTTGTCATACTTGGAATTGCTGTCGCTCACTGTTGTTTCAAGCGTTCCTCACCGACTGTGTGAATGCTCAGACCTCTGGAAAATTACAGGGAACAAGGTGAGAAAAAAGGAGACAGAAGGAAAAAAGAGAGAAACGATAGAGAGAGAGAGAACAAGGGAGATAGAGTAAAGGTAAGAGAGACAGAAAGATGAGAGAAATAGAGAAACACAATAGAGGCGGCAGTAGCTCAGGAGGTACAGCACTCGTCTTGGGATCAAGGGTTCCCAGTTCGAATCCCGACTCGTCCGTGTTACATGTGGAAGTGTCCTTGGGTAAGACACTGAACCCCTAATACCCCCAATAAGCAGGTTAGCGCCTTAAATGGCTGCAAAGCCGCTATTGGGAAATGTGGAGCACATTGTAAAGCGCTTTGGGAAGTCATTGACTTGAAAAAGCGCTATAGAAATGCAGATCATTTCATTTCATTTCATTAGAGAGAGAGAGCACAATATAAAAAAAAGAGATCAAGGGAGAAGGGTAAGGTCAAGAAATAAAGTGATAAATATGTGATCGGGTCCTCCACGAAAACAGTTTGTCCACCAATGGTTGCGTTCATGGTCAAGTGGAACTATTCCCCCAACACGTCTCGGAAACCCTTCCATAACGGCTCGAAATAAAAATACGCCTACTGAGGGCAAATACTCGAGTTGCCGCTTGCTACTCACTTTGTTTCCTTTTCCTTAAATCCATTGTTAACACAAATACAACTCAGACTCATTACTTCCACCGCCGCTGCCTCACCAAAGAATTTGTGCTCATTATGGAGTTACTTGAGATAATTGAGGCCACGGAAATGCTAAAAAGCATCCCGGAGGGTGTCGGCAAAATAAGCGTTAGAAGGTAATGGCGGAACAATGGCCGTCTTCAGATTAACTACATAAACACGGTGCCGACCCAAAGACATTGGAAAAACTGAGCGGCTGCTAGAGGCCCTCAAGAGCAGTTCTTTTAAATACATTATGATTAAATATGGATTAGGGTTTGATCGAATATATTTTGGAATTTGACGGAAATCGGTATTGGCTTTTTTTTTTTTTCATTGGACAAGCCGAATTTGAATAATGTTCCAGCTGAGACTCTCCCTATCTCTTGCTCCAGCTACTTACCCACCCAGCGCCTTCTGATTGGATAAGTGACTGGGGGGCGGAGCCGCTGACACAGAAAAGAGCTGCAGCTAAGCTAAATTATCCCGACATGCTTGTGTCAGTGATAGAAAAGCGTGTTTGTGATTAAGAGATAGTATAAAAAGTGTAGTTAACTTGTTTTAGGGAGGTAGGCTCGGGTAGTGACTGATGAATGAGCTCTTATCATAACATTGGTCCTGCAGTTAAGGAAGTCTGTGATTAAGAGAAAGCATAAAAAGCACGATAAAGCTCAGGGGGGAGTGATGAGCTATTATCATAACATTAGTTTGTGAATCTGGCTCTAAAACAGAAGTGACCACACTTTTGCATTTGCCAGCAGTGTCACATTTTTTGTTTTAACTTAATTTAAGTCATGTTGGTTGTGTTGTATTTAATTTATTTGGGCTATTGTAAAATAATTTCAGAGAGCTATTTTAGCTATAATTTAAACGAGTTGCTCCTAAACTCAGATTAATTTTCCACACTGTTCGCTTCTGGTTTAAGTGAAAGATTATTCTTGTCAGTTGTGTTGGAATTCTAATTAATTTCCTGTAAAGGGTTTGAGTAAGCTATACCATTTTTATTTGAATTGATGATTCCTTGTTTCTTTTTGCATTATTGAAAATGTATTGCACCAATTTTGAAGCTTTTTCAGAAAATCAACATTGGCTCCAAATTGTGGTTATCCACCTTCTCTTAAGACTAATTATTGGTGTAGGTATCAGCCCTGAAACAACCATATTGGTCGATCCATAGTATACACACACATACACTTTAAATATGGCACATTCGTAACTCCAGTTTACAGTCACACTAACCTACCCCATTTTGGAAGTTGGTCACTGAGAAATACTTGGAAGGTCATTAAACTATGTATGTTCACTATTGAGATTCTTTATGGTGAAAACCCACAGAAAAAACAGTAAATACCCCAAAATGCCAGCAAACCAAACAGAGCAATTTGATTGGGTGAGCGATAGATGTGGGCACCTCTCTGCACACAGCACTCCCTTTGCTCTCTTGCTCAGCGTATGGTCTGCACCGAAAGTGAATACGACGATATCCTTAATGTTTGCAGCATTTGGTGACATTTTTAAAAAGAACTTTGCTTGCACCTTGTTTTGAAACCATGATTTGGGACAACTGCAGGAGGCTGACCATTTTTAAGTGGTATATTTATGTTGATAAGGGACACAGGCTTTGGTAACATTATTTCAGAGATCTGTTAAAATCATCAAACAGTCATTTTATTTTGCTGAAAAATTAGCTTTCGTCTGGAGTGCGAGTTTACTGGTTTTGTTGACTTTTGTCTTATATGGTTGGGCTCTCTCTCTCTCTCTCTAAAAAAAAAGGGAAATATTTTTGCTTTTATGCATCTTTGGTTCAAAGCGGTTCCTCAACCCAGGAATAGGGAAGAGAATAAAAGGGAAAATCTGTGAGGTTTCTCCGGTGCGCTTGTCGAAATCCTCACTTTCGAATCCAAGCGCTCATTCTCCTTTCATCTTCTACTTTCTCCAGCCAATCATCTCTCCATCTCCAATTTGACTCTCTGCCACGCTTATCCCTTTTCACTCTCAATCACTCAACCGGCGCTATTCTTCTGCGTTGTAGAGCTCCATCATCCAGAGTGGCCATTGATCAACTGGATGCCCTCTCCACACAAAGAATACAACCCCAATTCGTTTTGGATGCAATTCGAGAGCAGTGTCGGTTACCCTACTGTAAAAAAGCCATCCGTTCCAGTTACTTGCTACTTCTTACAAAAAGTAACTGAGTAAGTGACTGAACTACTCTTCGGAGCAGTATTCGAGTCGGTTAAAAAGAGACAGACAGGTAAGTTGTTTTTTTAGGACTTTGTCATATTGCGCAACAAAAATAAACAGTAAACAATATCATAAAACGGCAATCAGAAGTCAAATCTAACTCTTACAACCTGAGACAACTGGTCAAGTAGACATAGCCTACTGTACTTGCAGTATTTCCTTCCACAACAAAAGTCAATTGTAAAACAATATAAAGTGAGGTTCACCCGATAAAATAAATCACGATCTTTAGTCAGATAACTGGCCAAGCACACATAGGCTACTGTACTTCAAGTATTTTCCACACAACAAAAGTCAATAATTCAACAATGTCAAGTGTGTTTTACACTGCAGTGTAAAATAAAAAAATTAAGCACTTTAAACCTGAACCGACGGCTCAAGTAGAAACAGGAAACTGGATATTAAATAGTTTCTTCACAGCAAAAATCAACTGTAAAAAACTATAACGTGATACATCCAATCCCTCTATCCACCTATCTCCCTCTATTTCGGTCCTCCTCCTCTCTCTTAGACCCACTACGGATGGTAACAATAGTCGGTAACAATAACGGCATTGAACAAAATATTGATATGACCCAATTACTAAAAAAATATCGGCGGTATTACCAACGTAGCCAACCTTGTTGACATACTTTTCTTGGAGAAAACATGTGAAAAGCTAAACTTTGTTTTGTATTTTACATTTTTTTGTAGATTTACAAATATTTCAATGTAAGTTTTATGTGTTTTGCAGGGGATCCCTACAAATTACAACGTACTGTCATATATTTGTATGTATTATATGTACTGTGTATGGAGCACGGTCACGTGAATCTACCTTACAGGCACCCTTAGCTGTCAGTATCAAAGTACCGAAATATAAAATCCTGAGATAAGTCGTACACCCCATCAAGATTTTACAATTAATAAATCATTTGGTGCATCATGTTTTATTCTTATTGATCATATATCGTTAAAAGAAGATCTGAAGAGCCGGTTTTCTAAATAAAGCTGTCCTCGTGGATGCGACCAGTCATTTATTTATTCTGAATATGCATCACAAGCAATGCAAGGCTTCCTGGTCATTATGAAAAAAATAGAGAAATTAATGAATGTTAAAATGAAAAAAAAGAAAAACGAGTAAGCCACAAAGTAATAGACGCTTCACATGACAAGGCCATGAGGAGCAGGCGTGTCAAAGTCATTTTCATCCACTTTAAAAAAAAATGTCATCTAGTGAGTGGTCTATAGAGAGAGACTGCCGAGAAACAGATATGGCAACCATTTCAAGCATTTACAAGCACTTGACCAAAAATTCAAGCATTTTCCTGACCTTGAAAAGACAACATTCAAATTAAAACATTTTAAGGGATTTCAAGCATCCGTACGAACCCTGCATTATTTTGGTTTGTATATTATGGGTAATATATCATTAAAAACTGCAGCGAAGAACCGAACCGAAAGAGTGTCTTCTCTTAAGGGAGCTGCGATTCCCACGACGACACCACAATCCTTCTCCCGCACCTTTCTTTTCGATCGCTTTCTCTTTTGTTCCTTGCCGCTGTCTTTGTGCTGTGCATCCATTCTCCCATCTTATCTTTCGCCGGCTCCATTCACTAAATATGTTTCTATCACTCTCCCTTTGTGTATGTCCTGCATCACTTTCGGCATGTCCTTATTCAACAGTTATCTCCATCTTTCCCGCTGTCCGACATTCCGGCCCACTGCTTTGCATTCCTTCCCATTTTTCTGGTGGAGGGCCGTGAGGGCCTGCGAGGCCTTCTCTAGTGGCCTAGAAAATATCTGAATAATACGTCCCTACTTCCAGATGTGTGCTCTCATATCCAAGCATTTAATCAATCACATTTAAGCTATTACTGGTTGCTACGCTTAGAAATTTACCCAGAGGCCTTCACAAAATAACCTGTAGGCCCTGAGCCATGATATCAGTCTTCCAGAAAGCTTTGGGTTTATTGTGGGCGGCATTAGCTCATAAGGTAGAGCGCTTGTCTTGGGATCAAGAGATCACAGGTTCGAATCCCGGCTCCTGTTACATGTCGAAGTGTCATTGGGCGCCTTGCATGGCTGCACGGCCGCTATTCGTGTGTGAGTGTGTGTGAATTGGTAAATGTGAAGCACATTGTAAAGCGCTTTGGCTATATAAATGCAGAAAATATCATTTCATTGTGGGCCTTCTGGAAGGCCTTGGGAAATGTCAGCTAGGGGGGGTGGTAAAGCACCAAAGCCTAAACATTACTATTTGACTAAAGTTATTCCAATCTCTTAAACATGCATAATGGGAGAAAATGGTACATGGTTTTCACATATATATTTTCAAATGGGTATAAAATGTCTTTAAAATGAAAATCTTGGAAAATAATTGGAATGTACCAAATATAAATATATATATTCCAAATAATTTTTTTACACTGAGCCGTTACGTCATCGGAGGAAGACCAACACCCTAGCAAGCTAGTCACCGTACTGCGTGACGTGTTGTAGCGGTGACCAGTGTTTTTAGACGGGTTATGGTAGTTTTGTGGAGAATGCTTAGATGTCCAAGATGGATGTAGTAATGGTACAATAAAAGGTAAGCAGCCAAAAACCAGCTATATCGCAAATAAACTAAAAAAAAGCACAAAGGGACCAACCAACAGCAGCCTTGGCGGAAAAACACGACCCTGCCTGATAATAAAACGCACAGTGAGCAGCGAGGCTAACGGGGAACCAACAACAAAAAGCAGGAACGGCAATGACGATAATAAGCAAATCAGGGAACGCAGTGTGCTAACATGCGGTGAGCGATTAACAATAAACGATTAAAAAAACAGCTACGCGACTAATAAACCAAACCAGGGAACACAGCAAAACCGGCGCTAATGGCAGGCTAGTCAAAGATGAAAAACAGGCGGTGAGCAGCTAGGCTAACCAGAACCAACAACAAAAAAGCTGCAGTGACTATAAACGGCAAGCCGGCCAGGAATAAACCAAAGAGCATCGCTAGCTGGCCAACAGGCACACGGTAGGTAGCCATCGAGCAAACAAAACAGGAAAGTCCTCGGCAGTCCCGACAGTAACGGGGAACAAGCCAGACAAAATTATACCAAACATGACACATACAGCAAAAAAAAAACACCAAGGACAAGCCAAAATGCCGTATCTTTAAGCTGAAATGAGCGATATACAATGCCTGTCGGCTACAATCACATTCTGTTTCCGAGCTAGCCTCACACATTGTGTTAAAGGGAATCGCCATTTTGAAAGTGTTGTGTTCCTTCAATGACATCACAGTTCTAGAAGAAACAAACCAGATGGGTCAACGTTTAGACGACATTTCTTGAGTCCTTAATAGGGTGGAGTATCACTACTGGGAAGAAAGACTACACGTTCTGGCAGTAAATGAAAAAAAAATCTGTCTGGGAATACCTTTAAAGGCAGCGGTCTTATGGTATCATTGGCTATCACAATCGGAAAACATTTGATGAGCCTACAAGCGTTTAGGACTAAATACCTTGTTTCCAAACTGCTGTATTTGATGAGATTAGATTGAACACTAATGATCCCTGCGAGGTAGATTGGATCCTTATCACAGAAGCAATAGATAAGGCCGGGATGAGAAATCCAGAGCTCAGCAAACGGGGGCCATGAAATATGCAGCTGGAAAACACAAGCCAGTGATATTGTGGGAAATAAACAAAAGAAAACTGGGGAAAAAAAACGATTATAATTCCAACGTCCAACTGAGACAATACACAGAGAAGTTGTTTTATCCCGATTTTCCACGATTTTGCAGGCATTGATAAGAATCTCACTCATTTGTGGCTCAAGAAGGTATTAGGTGCTTTTGGGTTTCATCCGTCAAGTCGGAGAGAGATATGAGATAAAGCAATACCAAGAAAAAGAAGGGAAATAATCATATCCTCCCCTATATACAATTCAATCCACTGTAGGTATCAGGGGTTTTTCCATTCCATGGGTGTCTGAACTTGTTGGTGCATGTTCGACTCCCAGGACCAGACCAAGTATCTGGACAAGGAAAATAAAAATTTTTACTATCTATCTATCTATCTATCTATCTACCCTGGTCATATCCCTCGAGAGGGGTGACTGACAGCAAGACAAACACATACAAAAATAAAGAAAATATAAAAACGGAAAAAGTAGCAAAAAACGCACACAAAAGTTTTTGGACCATGGCCAACCCAATTGCCCAAACAAGTTAAGCACCTCGGAACCCAAGTCAGTCATGCTTCCGTCCCTCCAGATGAAACGGGACACAAGAAAGAGGGGCCATGTCACTCGGATCAGGGTGACACAACACACTCTTCTGTTCAACTATCAGGGCCCAACAGCTTTCACTGGTTTACCCCTGTTGCATCATACAGGTGCCCTGCCCATCCCTTAGAACGCGTCCAAACATCCCACTATCCTTTTACAACACCTCTCTGCTCATTTCTATCACCAACAAGAGCTCTAGCTTCCACTAGATTTAGACCGCTTTCCTGCAGTACACTCATAACACCATCAATCCACGTCAATGGCGGCCTTCCTCTTGGTCTCCTTCCATTGACTTCTGTTCTGTAGATCCTCTTCAACATTGGCTCCTCATCCATCCTCTCCATGTGTCCAAACCAACCGAGTCCTCTCTTATCTACACGCTTGCTCAGTTCCGCTACTACTCCAGTTCTGTCTCTCACAATTTCACTTCTCAATCTATCCAATCGTGTCACTCCTAACATACAAAGTTACATAATAAAATAAAACAGAGCATACCCTGGGCCGGTTGACCAGGGGAGAGTTTTCTCCCCCAAAAGGCATCAAAAAATATCTCCCCCCTGTCTTATGGAAAATGGGTGTGAATTGGCTAAATGGAAAATGAACCTAAGCTTTCTGTAATTTTCTGGGCAAAGTGAGGTGGTCACATCTTCACAAATAGATCTTTGTTAAGACTGAAGGCAGCTGGTTGTTCAAAGTCGAATGATAGGAGTCTGGTGGACTCAAGGGCACTTGGAAACATTACGTTCCAAAAATGTGGCTGAGGATAAGTTGCATTTATAACAACTAAATGACCTAAGTAATGGTATGCTGATTACATAATACAAAAAACATAGCTGAAATGACAACAAACAAACTCAGTGACACATTATACTAATCTAACAAATTTAAAAATGAAAGTGGCAGAGGACGCAGTGGAAGAAGGTCAGAGATGGATGAGGTGGTCTTACATGGAGATAAATATGGAAAAATCCAGGCAGCAGGCGAGGTTTGAGTGAGAAAAAAAAAACCCGTCATGCAGAACATTTATGACCCACAGAGTGACAGTGCAGTCAGCGTGTTATTTGTGTCATTGCCAGCGTTTCTGGACATAAATCAATTGTTTACGCTACCGGGCAAAGGCACGGTGGTAACAAAGTAGCTTTCTCTATCTTCATGTGCCGGCGGATGGAACTAATTGCAATATGTCAGCAATAATAAACGGAGAGGTAACGACATGTATCAATGGCGTCCGACAGACTCCGCTGAAAGGACGTTGCCTTTGGTGTCAAAGGCGGGACTGGGAAAAACGGTGGTGTCATTGTTAGGGTCCGACTTACGCCCTAACACCAGAGGGCCCCAACCAGGATTTGAACTGAGCACACTTGTGCCCACTTAACCTGAACTCTTTAAGAGGAAATTATTAACCAACCAACTCGGCTGAGTCATATTGAGTCCTTCTGTCATTTCATTCCACCACCACGCCAGGTTTGTTTGTTACTTTGCTCATTGCCGTTTCAATTTCCGGTTTCAGTCGTTGTTTCTCGTTTGAACTTGGTCAAGTTTGGTTTTTGGTTCTAGTTTCTTGTTTGGACATTTTGTTAGTCGCTTTGTGCCTATCTCTTTGTTTGCTACTTTTGTAATGATTTGTTATTAGATACAATCCTTTGGTTTGAGCACCTCTGCCCCCCACGTGGGTCTATCACCCTCAAAACGCTAGCAGTCGTGTCATCATTAGCGTGCTTAGGTCCAATGGCCTCAATTATATCCATCGTCCTCTAATGGCTGGATTTGGCAAAATCCAGTTGATCCTGATTTTCTTGGGCAGTGTTTCTCAACTGGTAGGTCGGGACCCAAAAATGGGTCACAGATCTGTAGTCAGCGGGTAGCGCTGTCTCCGTCAATACAAATCAACTGTTCAACAATATTCGTGTTGATTTGTTACAATGCACTATTCTTTATTGCATTGTAATTACTTTAACTTAGGCCAGTTTTTCTAAGTACTTTGTTGTCATTCATTTTTGTCTATTTATCTTTTGTTTCTTCAAAGTCTCTGTACTATACGTTTTACCCTGGAATGGTTGGTTGGATCCCTGAAGCACCATTTTCCTTGCTGCGTCTTGGGCAAGTACAGCCTGGAGGCGCCCATTCCTCTCCAGGCCAACATGTTTCCACCCGGTCTCAAAGCGGGGACGTTTGTTTACCGTTCAAGTAAAAAGTATCAGAATCGGTAGGAATCGAAACTACTCGGGAAAAAATGCATTTACCAGAGAGGTTGAGCGAGGACGTTTTTGTGGAGAAATGACAAAAGACTGAATAGGTTTTTAGAATTCATCTCCGAGAGAGAAATGTGCTATTGAGGCAGTAGCAAATGTGCAACATCTTAAAGGGCCTCACTTTCCAGAAGCATCCAAAGCTCTGGTGTGCTTGTTCCTGCACCAGTTGGCGTGTCCTGGCGCGTAAACATGCAAACAGATCTCACAGATGGTGACTGAATTTGCCACATGCTGTAACACAAAACGGGAATCACAGGGATTTGTTATGGCTGCCGTCTTCCAATCTCCGTCGTGGTAATACCCACCTACGCGCCAAATTTCATGTTGTCTCCCTCATCAGCTCAACTTCATTATTGGGGGCATAAATCTCGCCGCTGCGCTTTTCTAATGAATGCACAGAGTTGGGTAGAGTGGCCAACAGCCTTACTCAGGTCAAATTACTGTTACTTCTGAATAATATGACTCAACTAGAAGTCAAAATTTGTCATTTGAATTATTACTCGAGTAAAAAAACTAAAATTACTGTGTAAATAAACTGCTCAAGTACTGAGTAACTGTAGCAACGTCTTATTTTTTGACTATTTTCCTCTAAGGAACATTCAATCAGATCATTAAATTATCCATCAAATCAACAACACATTACAAGTCTGAGTAATTGTAAGTATGTGTGCTCAGTTTGTTCGGGTGAACCCTCTGTCGATTAAAAATATATCTATGAGAGGCTACAGCTATATACATTGTGAGCCAAAAAGATGCGTACTCATATTTTATTCGAAAAAAAAATCCAAATGTCTTTTCTGTTGCAGGACGTGAAAGATGAACCTAAACTCGGGCTTTTGATAAGGTAAAGTACATCAAATCATATTAATGCAGTTAATGTTTGATTTCTGTGCAAATGTCAAAAAAAATCAGTGCAAAACACAGCAGCATCCCCTTCTTTCTCTCAATACTAAACGCAGAATCTTCGCCTTGAGGATCCACATATAAATAATATCCCAAAGTGTCATTCAAAATATCTACTAGCAAAAATCAGAAATCACTTAATAAAAACAGTGCTAAAAATAGTGCTCTTACCCGTTTAATGTGATTTATGGATTGAAATTTGGAGTGCAGGATCAAATTGTGACGCCGCTGCTTTAAAAGTTTGCCCTCCGCTCGGCTCAAACAGAAAAGATTGGTGAGAGAAAAACAAGCCAAGGAGATATTTCCCTCTCGTTTTATAGTTACGTAGTAACACATGCAGTCAAAATGTAAAATGTATTCTATATATATATACAAACCTTACTTTGTGTCATGTTTGTCCTCCTACAGAAACCTTATCAAATCTAAAAACATGTTCCTTTTCCATTTTTTTTAATTGTTAAACATTTTTGGAAAAGTGGCAGTTAAGGACCTGCGGGTTGCCGACCTCAGCACTACACCGTCCTACATTAACAGAGGTGGGTGAAAATAAGTTAGACTCACTCTTTTACATTTACTTGAGTAAATGTTGGGTCATTTTTTTACTTTTAAGACTATTTTTCAACGACTATGGGTTTTACTTTTACTTGAGTAGATTTGTGAGGAAGAAACTGTACTCTCACTCCTCTACATTAGGCTACAATGAAGCCGCTACTTAAATCCCCTCCACAGACATCTGTGACCGCACATTGATTATGTCAAAGAACTCCTTTCTCTTATTTAGATTTGACCAGTGACCCAAACAATCACCAGGTAGCACTCATGAGCAGGTTTAGGACGTTTGTTTTACTGTGTGCATTGTACAGGGGGACCCAAAAAGATGCGTTCCTATATTTTATTCGATAACAAAAATCAATTTTTTTAACGAATGTCTTTTCTGTTGCAGGACGTGAAAGGTGAACCTATGGATGATCATTTGCAGCTATAGTTGCCCTGAAAATGTCTTGGACAAATCAGCAGAAGATATTCTCCCTGGAGACCTATTTTGCCACAAAATTCAGATTCAGTTTGGAAAGCGTTTCCATTGTCGCAACTTTCCAACAAAATCAACAAACATTAACTGCATTGATGTGATTCGATGTACTTTATCAAAAGCCCGAGTTTTCATTTCTATAAAGGCATGCCACTTTATATTGCACTCTTTTTGTAACCCAGATTGTTGTTGTTTTTTTTTTCAAATCCTCAATGAACATGACATTAAAAATTTGATTTCTTAATTGGATTTCTTTAATTTTATCAAAGAAATGAAACATACTGTGATTTATTAATATTGTAATGAAGTTAAACTTGAGGACGTGCATCGTTCTTCACAGGATGCATTTAACTTGATAGTAGGCTAATATAGCGAATATAGATACATGCAAAAGGGGTTGCATTCATTCTAAGGCTTATACAAAGCTTGTTTTTTTTTTGCAGCTCCTGACAAATTTGCATTTTAGGTCCAATATGGCTGTTTCAACATTTTGGTCTAATGTAATACAGTTCAGAGGTATTGTAATACAAAGGTCTACCTGCAATCCAGCACAAATTACAGAAGGAATGTGGGAGTTGCGTTCGATCCCTTGGCATTGAGAAATTGAGTTCCGGTCCATTTTGTGTTGAAAGTGGGGTGGCAGGAGCACCAATTAGCATCCCTCAGTTTGACACCCGTCTTGTCAAGACCACAGCGCCTACACTTGTTAACTTTGTGTTAATGGCCACAGTTCACTAGCCTCGTGCTCACACGGGCCTTTGTCGCCTTCTCACATGGGACTGTGTGTCCACGCGTACATGGATACTTTTTAAAGTAACTGAAAACAAAGTTGAATATTCAAGTAAAAGTCATGACCGACAACCCCAAAGTATCCCCAACCACCAGAAGCTTGAGAGAGAAAGAGTCATTTTTAGAGTGGTTGGCTCTGCAGCGGTATCGCAAGTCAAAAATGTCTTCCAGACTGGGCCCAATGAAGTCCAGTGTATATGGATCAACATGAAGGGACAGTCAGGATTACTGAACATGAAGTCTATTACCTCAGTTTCGCTGGTGATATTGCCGAACTGGGAGAAAAAGAAAAAGAACTCGTAAATCTGCCTGGAAAATTGACTGGACAAAGCATCAACTTGGTATGTGAGCGAAATCTGGGATCAAAAGATCGCAGGTTCGAATCCCGGCTCCTCCGTGTTACATGTCGAAGTGTCCTTGGGTAAGACACTGTTCCCGTAATGCCCCCAATAAGCAGGTCGGCGCCTTGCATTGCTGCATGGCAGCTATTGGTGTGTGAGTGTGTGTGAATGGGTAAAATGTGAAGCACATTGTAAAGCGCTTTGGGAAGTTTTCATTGACTTGAAAAGCGCTATAGAAATGCAGTTCATTTCATTTCAAAACAAAAGTCATGACCAACGGCCCCTAAGGTATCATCACAAAAATGCATCAAGGTTATCTATCAGTGGAAGTTGAATGCATCTTAATGTGGGACCGGCCAGGTAGCTGGAGACAGCTGTGAGTGATCACAAGGACCATGTAGCATTCGACATGCAATTTTGAATTCCCCAAGCTCCTCACATTCTAGATGCGGTCCGTTTAGTCTTGGCAAAGAAGATTCAACGAAGGTGATGGAGTTGCTTTAGAGAGCGTTGCCCTACAGTCTTGGCAGGACCTGCTGCATGCTGCGTCAGCAGAATTCCCTATAAATCTTGCGTTGAAGGAGAGCAGAAGGTAAAGAGTAATTTTAGAGTGAGAGTTAAAACTCTGGCAAAGTTGGAAAGAAGAACATGGAGGAAGAGCATCTCAAATAATGGGTGCAAAAAGGAAGCAGCATTTGGAACCTGAGACGTTCGAATTCTTATGACACCCTGATAACACTCAAAGACGCCACAAATGATGCGTTCAACGATATATGCCGTCCAATTGGCCAAAGTCCAAAACTGGCGTTCTTTTTTAGTGCACCTCGGTTCTCGACCATAATCTGTTCTAGAACCCTTTTCGAAAACCGATTTGTTCGATCACCGAAATCATTTTTCCCATTAAAAATAATGTAAATCGTTTTAATCCGTTCCAACACCCTGAATGTTTACATTGAATGTTTAACGTAAACATAAAGCTAACCCAGGCTAATCGTACGTTCGCGTTATCGTAATCTTCCGTACGAAAGATTACGCTAACACGAACGTATAAAAATAAAAAAAAGATACAGAAAAGAATTATGAATATGATTTCTTACCTTTGAGGTGGTCAGCAGAAGCCATGCTGTATTCCCTAGCAAGATCAGGCACTCGGACACCTCCTTCATATTACGTTATCATTTCTTTCTTAAATGCAACAGTTGTACGCACTACTTTTCTTTGCTGCTTGCACTGACTTTCTTTGGAGGCTAAAACACTTGGTACACCTATATTAAAAGCGAAAGCAAAACGAAGCACGTCCGCATGCGATAACAGTCGGTCACGAAAAGAGCGATCTACACCCGTACGCCGCTCAGCATCGCACCCTATCTTACGCACTCACGCATTACCGGCGTTGGAACTCCGATTTTTTGATCGAACGGCGAAGCAAGAATTTCTCTAAATTTTTGGTCGGACTCAAATTTGTTCCAACTGAGAGGTGTTCGAAAACCGAGGTTCCACTGTATATGCATGATTCCAAGTAGAAGTGCTTACTCCAGAGTATCTACTGATCTCAATGCCTGAAGTCGTAGCATTATTTCACAACCGTTTCAAGATTGATGTCAAGTCCGGATGACGGTCTCAAAGTAAAGACTGGGGTCAGTACAGGACCTACATGAAAACTCACACTTGGAAGCTAAGAGCATACACTCGCATCTGATCTTCAAACAGATTAGTAGTAATAAAAACACAAACCCACACGGACCCAGCGAGGCTACATTTACTATTAATAAATGAGCAATTCATTATTGTAATGGCCTGAAAGATCAACAGATGGACTTTGAGAGAAAGGATGATGTTTTAGTGTGATAAAGAAAGTAATGATGAGAAAATGTCCTCGAGCACTGAGGGGGAGGTCAAGCGAATGCAGCCAGATGTTAGAAAGTGTCCCGGAAGGATCTTTCTGGTAGATGGCTGGCAGTTGTAGGAACAGGCTTCGTACACCTTTTTAATGGACACATTCAAGCACTTTTCAAGGTCTTTCAAGGGCATTTTTTCAAAATTCCCAGTACCTTCAAAGGAAGGTATCCAGAACCGATCAAAATAACGTTTCGTTTACTTTGAATACTAAAATAAAGTCAGTGCCTTGCTTCCAGCACACTTTTTTGAGCTATTCCTGTCTATGATCTAATGGGCTGCTATAAACTGACACAAATTCTGCCATTCTGCTTCAACAATGCGTGCGCAGCTCTATAGGTGTTTAATAATAACGAAGTCCAATACTGAAGACAAAAAAAAAGAAAGAAAATACTCTATGCATAAAAAGCAGAAACAGGGGTCAAATTTGGACTCATTTTAATGATGTTGATTGCTCTGAAACAGAATGCCTTCAATCTTTTAATCATAGAGACTGCTATTTTTTTTCCTTTTTATTTTAGTTATTTTATTTTTATTGCGTGTTTTCAGAGCAAATGTGTCTGATATAGTTAAAATGGAACCGTATATAGTTAAATTTTTTGACTTTTATAATTTATTTATAGTACAGAAGAGAAACATCCATCAAGTTTTTGTTGATTTTAAGAAGCTGTTTGAGGGAGTATGGCAAGCCGCTTTATCGGCCACCATGTGGAAGTACAACACGGGCCGGAAACTAGTTCAGGCCATTGACCAACTCTATGCCAGTACTTATTAATGGTACCATTGGAATGTGGTTTTGAACCACAACCGGTGTAAGACAAGGCTGCATTCTCTCTCCAACCTTATTCAACATCTTCTTAGAGGAGATCATGTCTGAAGCTCTGGAGCAACATGAAGGTACAGTCAGTATTGGGGGACACAACATCATTATCCTACGTTTTGCTGAGGATATTGCCAGATTGGCAGGAGAAGACCAGGAACTCAGAGATTTGGTCAATCGCCAGGACAAAGCATCAAGCCAGTATGGGATGGAAATCAGCACAGAAAAAAACAAAAGTCATGACCAACAATCCCCACGGTATCACCACAAACACCACCATCAACCACAGAGCGCTAGAACCTGTCACCAAATTGAAATAACTTAGAGCTGTCATAACTGAAGAGGGGTCAGAACCAGAAATCATGGCCAGGATATCTCTAACCCATGTGGAGGGACGAGAACATAGAAGTGAAATCAAAGAGCGAGTGCTGGTTACGTCCATCTTCCTCTACACTTGCGAGACATGGACTCTCACAGCAAAACTGGAAAATAAAATCCAGGCCATGAAGATGTGAAGCTACAGGAAACTTCCAGGTATCAGCTACTTGGCCAATGTATCAAACGAAATAGTGCTCAACCCCATCAGACCCAAGAACTGTTGATGAAAACTTGAGTGACATGGTCACGTCACGAGATGATCACGACTGGCCAAGATCATTCTCCAGGGCACAATCCAAGGGAGCAGAAGAAGAACTGGGACCACAACATTAAGGAATGGACTGGTGCCAACTTTGCCACGACCTAAGAACAGGCTACGAACTGTCAACTGATGACACAGGCTCTTCAAGGGATCCGTGAACCGTGATTTGTTATTTTATCGTATTGCATTTTCAGGCATATTGTGTTGTTTGGTGCATAATGTTTTATTATCGTTGACAATATATCATTAAAACAAGAAAAAAACGCAGGAGCTCAGCGAGCTGAGCCAAAAGAGATGGTTTTCTAAATAGAGCTGCCCTTTTGGGTGCGAAAAGTAGGTGGCGTCGACGCTTCACATGAAAACATTATAATGAAAAGCCACCAGAGCAGGTGCGTCTGCGTCATTTTCACTCACGATTTATACTGTGGTCTATAGAGTCAGACTGCCAAGAAACATGGCAATTCAAGCATGTTTGTCCCAAATTCAAGCATTTTCCTGACGTTGAAAGCACAACATTAAAAATCAAGCATTTTCAAGGATTTCAAGCACTTGTATGAACCCTGTAGGAAAAGCTCAAACGTCTTGTTTGCGTGAAATTGCAGCTATTTCCCTGGCGTCCCTGGCGTGAAGGCCTTTCACCTGCTCCAGACAACACACACAACTAAAGCGAATATGCTCTCTTCAAGGACACCCGGCACGTCGGTTCCGATTAAGCCTGCGCGCACGGGGGAAGAGGTGCGGCGGGAAAAGAACCTCCTCGTACCCGGGTAATAAATGGCTGCAGGCGGCGGGGCTTTTTGGAGTCACGGCCCGAACTAACCCTGAACAGATGCCGGCCGGTGGAGCCCGGGCACCGTGATGAGTGATGGCCCCGGTCCGGGGCGCTTTTGCAGCCGGACGCCGGCAGACATAGTCAAGGTCCGATACGGCCAGAGCGCCATCTTCAAGGTGGAGTAGAAGTGATATTGATGGGGACGCCTCTGCAGTGGGCCGCTTCACGGAGCAACTAAGACCATGACCACGGCCTTTGAGTGAGCGTAGAGCTCTTGTATGAGAAGTAAATGCAAAGTCAATCAGAAATGCTGTACACATAACATGCACAACTATACTCTCACAGTGTTCCTGTTTGCCCGAGTCCCTGCGTCCTAGACGTATCATTTTTGCTGGCGACGCATCGTGTCAAATCAACGTGCGTCCCCGGGACGCAACTTTTTTGACACCAAATTGTCATTATTACCCGATTACTTTATTTTTTTTTTTTTTACAAAGATTTACCGCACTCCAAACTTTTCGTCAGGCAGATCCGCCATTGTTGTTTTGGTCTCGGCAAACGAGATCTCGTTGCTTCGAGATGACGTCATTGTTTTGTTGGTTGTCGAGTGAAAGAGAAGTATGCCTCCATAAAAACAGTTGGTATTAGGTGCAAATCAACAAAAAATTGGCAATTTCTTCAGTGTCGGTAAGAAGTCGAAACATAATACAGAAAGTGGTAACAACGGCAATAATTCCGGCACGAAAAAACGGCGGAGAAATTCTTCAGAAGACCGCGAAGGCAGGGAAAACCCGTGTTTTGAAGCGAACGATTCGATGAAAGATAAACAAAAGAATACTCCTAGCAAGAAAAGGACTTTTCTGACAAAATGGACAAAATTATATTCCTGGTGACGCTATGAGGAGGATGATCATGGAGGCTACATGTTCTGTGATGCGTGCACCCAGCGTGACAAAAAAACTGGATTGCATAAATCATTTCGAACTTTCAGAAAAGCACATTGGATAGGCACAATGACAACGGAAACCACAAATTAGCTATGGAAATTCCGTTGCTGCAATTGGACCTTGAGAAGGCATTACAACTGTGGCGGGACAGCAAACCACCAAGAATATATGAACTGAAAAATCGGAAGTGATTAAAACTGCATGAATAAATAGACTATTATTTCAGCAATATTATTTTGTATAATGTACAATATTTTTGTGAACTGAAAAACCTGGAGTGATAACTGCTTTGTATTATCAATTAACTGTGATGATTAAAACTGAATGAAAATATAGATTTATATATTTATTTATATATTTGTCGCCGATTTACAATTTCAACCTCGATAACGCTAAATTTTGGGGAGCCATAGATCTCTGTTGGGACCCATAGATTTTTGAGCATGTGAGTCCCCGGGACCCATCACTTTTCACAGCTCAAATGAACACTGCTCTAATACAGACCGAGTCATTCCCATGCACAAAGACTACTATACTTCCACATACATACTCAGTGTTGAGCGCGTTACTTTAAAAAAGCTATGACTTCTAGTTACTCACTACTTCTTCCAAAAAGTAACTGAGTTACTCCATAGCCAAAGGAACTAGTCACCAGGGAAATTATTTCCATTACTTGTTGTATTTGAAAGAATTTGAAACTTTCTGAGCAGTATTCTAGTCAGTTGAATAGAGGACAGGTAGTTGTGTTATAGGACCTTGGAGTATTTACTGCACCTCACCAGCACTGATTAATCCCACACTTTAAAATAAAAGTAAACAATCATAAAAGAAAAAATCAGCATGTCCATAAATATGTACCAAAAAAAAAAACCGTACGTTAGCACGTAAAAAAGGCACATACGCATGTCAAAAAATGTACGTAAACATGTAAACACGCACAAAACCCAACAGCAAAACGCTCAAAAAGGTACGTAAAAAGGCACAAAAATGTATGTAAAGATACACAAAAATGTCCTTAAACACGCACAAAAACGTACATAAACACGCAAATTGTAAATGAACACATAAAACCTTTGTAAATACACACAAAAAATGTTCATTAACGCACGTGTGAAAAAACACGTAAAAACATCTAAAAACGCATGTATACATATGCAAAAACGTTTGTAAGCATGCACAAAAACTTACCTAGACACACACAAATACGTACATAAAATGTACAAAAACATACATAAAAAAGCAGAATAACGTACGTAAACACGCACAAAAATGTAAGTTATGACGCACAAAAAAACGTACATAAACCATCTATCCATCTATCTATCTACCCTGGTAATATCCCTCAAGAGGGGTGACCGACAGCAAGACAAACACATACAAAAACAAAGAAAATAAAAAAGATGGAAAAAGTAGCAAAAAACACAAATATAAATATTTTTGGACCGTGGCCAACCCAAATACGCAAACACCCAGACAAGTTAAGCACCTCCGCACCCAAGTTGGTAAATGAAAATGAAATGAAAATGAAATGAAAATGAAATGATTTGCATTTATATAGCGCTTTTCAAGTCAAGACTTTACAATGTGCTTCACATTTCCCAAAAGCGGCCGTGCAGCCATGTAAGGCGCTAACCTGCTTATTGGGGGGTATTAGGGGTTCAGTGTCTTACCCAAGGACACTTCGACATGTAACACGGAGGAGCCGGGATTCGAACTGCGATGTCTTGATCCCAAGACGAGCGCTCTACCTCCTGAGCCACTGGTCATGCTTTCGTCCCTCCGAATGAAACAGGACACAAGAAAGCGGCCATGTCACTCGGGTCAGGGTGACACAACACACGCTTCTGTTCAACAGCAGGGCCTGACAGCTTTCGCTGGTTTACCCCCGCCGCATCATACAGGTGCCCTGCCCATCCCTTAGAACATGTCCAAACATCCCACTTTCCTTCGACGACACCTCTCCACTCATTCCAATCACCAACACGATCTCTAGCTTCCACTGGATGTAGACCTCTTTCCTTGAAGTTCTCTCATAACACCATCCACGTCAACGGCCTTCCTCTCAGTCTCCTTCCATTTACTCCTGCTCTGTAGATACTCTTCAACATTCGCTCCTCATCCATCCTCTTCATGTGTCCAAACTAACCAAGTACTCGTATCCACACGCTTGCTCAGTTCCACGACTACTCCAGTTCTGTCAGTCACAATTTCATTTCTCAACCTATCCAATCTTGTCACGCTTAACAAACTCCTCAAACACTTCATCACATTTAATTTCCTTCTCAAATCTGCATTCAGGCTCCAATTCTCTGCAACATACAATACAATCACACTCTCATACAGTCCCCTCTTATCATCCATACTCATCACCTTCCTCAGAGCACCCAAAACCTTGCTTCCTTGATTGAGTCTGTGCAATACCTCGCACTCCATTCCACCAACTGCAGCCACATCACAACCCAAGTACCTATAGCTTTCAACTTCTTCCAACACCTGTCCATGCAACCTTCTTTCCAACGCCATGCCCTACTCCATCACGTGAACACGTCATCACCTTAATCTTCCCAACATTAACACATGACTTACGCCTATCACATACTCTTCCAAACTCCGTTACCAACCTTCTCAATGTTTCCTCAGAATCAGCCACAAGCGCTGTGTCATCTGCAAACAACAACTGACTTACCTGCCACACTGTTCCACTGTTGTCCATCATCTATACACCTCTGCCAAATACTCTTGCATTCAGCTCTCTCACCACACCATCCATGTACACATTAAACAGCCATGGTGACATCACACACCCCTGTCTCACACCAGTCAACACAGGGAACCACTCACTTGTCTCACTCCCTACTCTTACACATGCTCTGCTGTTCACATAAGAACTCTTCAATGTTTCCAACAACTTTCCACCCACTCCATAAATGACCATCACCTGCCACAACGCCTCTCTATCGACTCTGTCATACGTTTTTCATAAACACAAACGTAAAATGTTTATAAATACACACAAAAAGGAAAACACGTAAAGCACACCAAAAAACGGACGTCAGCAAGCACAATAACAGACGTATACACACAAAAAATGTACTTAAACAAACAAAACGTAAGTAAACCTGTGTAAATAGAGCTGCTACCCGACCTACAAACAAGTTAGATTCCGGGCAATCGTTCGTAAGTTGAATTCGTTCGTAAGTTGCTTCAGTGCCATATTTTGTATGTTTAAGGTTTATAGAAGTATGTTTAAGACTTGTATAAGTAGCCCGTGTTGTTTTGTACTAGGAAATAAACCTTTCGTAAAATAATGTGCTCTATAAAGATAAACAAAGTGAGGTTTTACTTACTTTTGGGACTTGCGCTTTCAAAGGTCCTCCTCCGTCTTAGAGAGTGGCCCAAAAAAGGTGTTTTGACCATTTTCCCAAAGGCAAGCTTTCTTATTCCACTTTTAAATAAAACATATTGAGGATAAGCGGTGTAGCTAATGAGATGAGATGAGATGAGATATTGTAATTGAGGCAGCTGGATTTCTTCTTCGGGTTGGATGTTGGGTGAATTCTCACAGCGCCACCACACCTGATAGCGGCGGAAAGAAGCACTACAGTAATGTCTAGCACTCGGAAAAAGGTGCACACAATATCAAAATCTAACTTAAAGCAATGTCCGGGTATTTTTCCACATCCTGAAAAAAAACGTATATGTCGGAATATGTATATCAAAAGTACGTAAGTCGGGAGGCGTCTGTTCATACAAAATTGTGTAAATAGTAAATACTACTTTTGATCGTCAGCACTGTTCCCTCTAAGCTGCGCGCGTGCGCAATCGCGCACTGCCCGCAGATTCTCAGCGCACAAGAAAATCGAGCCAACTCACAAAAATCAGGGCTCGAAATTGCTCATTAAGAGGCCAATTAAGTCAAAGTTGCAGTGCATGAAGGTCAAAATACACGGGTTGAGGAGAACGAAGTTGAGTAAAGTCAGTAGTTTATTTCGAGAACCGGCTTCTTCGGCTCGGCTCACTAAAGAAAACCGGCTCTTTCGGGTCCCAAACGGCTCTTCAGGTTGTTTTTGCTTCTTTCATCCCTACACGACCAAATATGATGTAAAATTGTGCACAAAATGACTTCAAGGAAGGGGGGGGGAAATAGAACAAAAAAGATAAAAATACCAAAATGAAAAAGTAGTTGAAAAGCTGAGAAAAAAGAAACAAAGAGGAAAAGGAGAAGGAAAATTTTAGAAAAAAGACAGAAAAAAGAAAAGAAAGAAACAAAGGTAAAAAGTAAATAGAGAACAAAAAGCTAGGAAAAAAATAAACACGATGAGATTTTTTTAAAAGGAATTTAAAAAAAATAGAAAAAAACAGGGAAAAAGAAGAAAAAGTTTGTGTTGCTTTCAAATAATACCAAGTCACTCTTGTTGCCAACATTGTACTTCCACTAAAAATGTAATTAAATACAGTTGTGTATGGTGCAACTCAATAAGCCCCCAAAAATGTTAGTATTATGCGATAAAAGATAGCAGGAAAAAAAAGAAATGGAAATCTTGTGAAAGAATTGTAAAAACAAATGACATTTGTAGGCCATCGTACATGAGTCAATTCAATCAAAAGTGAAAAATCATTTTGCATTGCCGGAAAATCCGCAAAATGTAACTTGATGTCAAGTTTTGGACATGTTTGATAATGACTTATTTGCCACACTTGGGATTGCCGTTGCTCACTGTTTCAAGCGTTGCTCACCGACTTTGTGTGAATGCTCAGACCCGCAAGGAAAATGACAGGGAACATTGATCGTCAGTAATGGGAACAGCAAAATGAATTCTTCGTTAGATGACCTTGTTACTGAAGAAAAAAAAAACGCTGTTACATAAAATTGTTCATAATGGTGTCATTTATAAGGCGTTATTACCAACACGATACTTACTACTGTACTTTCTCACACATGCTATTATACTCTCATGTCAGGGACCAGAACAAGCACTCGGATCCAATAGCGTCAGTTAAAGGATTTATTTGGACAAGGTTCGGTGGAGCAGGCTTGGGACGTCGTCTCTTGGTAGCTGAAAGCCTCTTTGGACGATATGGCAACTCCGTGGTGAAAACGCGTGACGAGTAACGTAGCAGGTAAGTCGGTGGCCGGGACGAAAGAGTAGATCGTAAACTTTTAACAGACAAGGGTCAGGCAACGAGAATCAGACTTGGAATACACAAAGGGATCGTGGTACCTTGAATGTTGGAGGCTCACTCAGGGAAACGAGGAGTACACTCGAACGTCCATCTCTGGACGCTGACAGCTTATGTAGAAAGCTTCCACCAATCAGGAAATCGTGTTCCAGCACACCAGCTGATTACCTCAGGTGGCTCCAGTTAGGTAATCACGACAGAACCCCCCCCTCAAGGGACGGCTCCAGAAGTCCCCCAGGGAAAAAAAAAAAAATAATCCAAACACGTCACATGGAAACACCGGTAATCCAAGGAACAAAAGTCACAGGCCAGTTACGAATAATCCAAAATACATCACCAATAATCCAAAATGGAGGGCCCAGAGGTCGTCCGATGAACCCCAGAAGGTCATCATCACACCAGCGATCCCCGGGGACGGATAATAAATCCGTTTGCAGCGCACAAAACAAACAAAAAAAATATCCACAGGTAAACTGAGAACAAACAGCACAGTACCTCAGAATTCTTCCGAGTGAATAGACACCCCTTCGTCCGCATCTGAAGGGGCGGTAGCGGGTGGGTCCGCCGGTGGAAGGGTAGCAGCGCCGGACCTACGACGACGACCACGGCGTGGCGCTGGTTGGTCAGGATGCAGTCGATGGAATTCTGCCACAAGAGATCGGTCCAGGATCTGCCTGCTGGGAATCCATGATCTCTCCTCCGGACCATATCCCTCCCAATCGACCAAGTACTGGAAGCCTCGACCCCTGCGTCGGGAGCGGAGCAGGCGGCGCACTGTATAGATAGGCTCCCCGTCCAAGGAGCGTGGAGCCGGGGGAGGAGGTGGAATGGGTGCCAACTGGCTCTGGCTGACGGGTTTGATTCGGGAGACATGAAACGTGGGGTGCACTCTCATAGATCTTGGTAGACGGAGACGGACTGCTGAGGAGTTGATAATTCTTACTATAGGAAACGGACCAAGATACCGAGGAGCCAGTTTCCTCGACTCAGCCTTCAGTGGAAGATCAGCTGATGCAAGCCACACCTTCTGGCCCACCTGGTAATTCGGAGCAGGACTCCTCCGTCGATTAGCCCCGACGGAATGAGCCTTGCTTGCCCGAAGGAGTGTGGCCCGAGCACGAGCCCAAGTTCGCCGACAACGGCGTGCGTTCGCCGTAGCTGACGGGCAGTTTACTTCCTCTTCTTGACTAGGGAACATAGGGGGTTGGTACCCATATACGCACTGGAAGGGGGACATTCCAGTGGAGGAGCTAACCAAGGAATTGTGAGCATACTCCACCCATGCCAATTGCCGAGCCCAAGACAACGGTTCACTAGAGACCATACAGCGAAGTGCCGTTTCCAAATCTTGGTTCACTCGCTCAGACTGACCATTGGATTGAGGGTGGAACCCCGATGAGAGGCTGACTGAGGCACCCAACAGACGACAGAACTCCTTCCAAAACACGGATGAGAATTGGGGACCCCGGTCAGAAACAATGTCCAGAGGGATGCCATGGAGGCGAAACACATGTTGATGGACTATCAATGCAGTTTCCTTGGCGGAGGGGAGCTTTGGTAGTGCCACGAAATGGACCATCTTACTGAACCGGTCCACGATAGTTAGTACAGTCGTCATCCCCTCGGATACTGGCAACCCCGTCACAAAGTCCAGGGAGATGTGGGACCATGGGCGGCGGGGAACCGGAAGTGGATGTAACAGACCGGCCGGACGTTGGTGGGATGCTTTGTTCTGGGCGCACACTTGACAGGCGGAGACATATTCCCTAACGTCCTTGGCCATGGTAGGCCACCAGAAGCGTCGGGACAAGAAACTGTGAGTCCGAGCCGACCCCGGATGGCAAGAAAAGTGAGAATTGTGCCCCCATTGGAGGACCTCGGACCGTAAGGGTTCGGAGACGAATAGTCGACCCTCGGGACAGGAGCTGGGACCCGCCTGATCGGGTAACGCCTCTCTGACTCGGGACTCGATATCCCAGGAAACTGCTGCCACCATACGGGAAGCTGGAAGGACCGTTGCGGGATCCTGAGGTGTTTCATTGGAATTCTGGAATTGCCGGGAGAGCGCGTCGGGCTTCACATTACGAGATCCGGGTCTGTAGGACAGAGTAAAGTTAAAGCGGGTGAAAAACAGGGCCCAACGTGACTGGCGAGGATTGAGCCGCTTGGCCGATCTAATATATTCTAAGTTCTTGTGGTCAGTCCAAACTATGAACGGCACCGTTACCCCCTCCAACCAATGTCGCCATTCCTCCAGGGCTAGCTTGACGGCCAACAACTCACGATCCCCCACGTCGTAGTTGCGTTCGGCCGGGGACAACCGCCGGGAAAAGAAGGCGCACGGGTGCATCTTCTGGTCCTTGTCAGACCGCTGGGACAGGACAGCACCCACTCCCACATCTGAGGCGTCCACCTCCACCACCAGTTGGCGCGCAGGGTCAGGCACCTGGAGTATGGGGGCCGTAGAGAAATGAGTTTTTAGATGGTTGAAAGCTGCATTAGCCTCGGAAGACCACCGAAATGGCTCTTTAGGGCTGGTAAGAAGCGTGAGAGGAGCTGCCACCGAACTGTAGTTCCTGATGAACCTCCGGTAGAAATTGGCAAAACCAAGGAATTGTTGGAGTTTTTTCCGGGACAGGCCAAGAGGTGACTGCTGATACCTTCGCAGGATCCATCTGAAGGGTCCCCTCCGCCACGATGTAGCCCAGGAACGAGACTGTCTTGGCGTGAAACTCGCACTTCTCTGCTTTGACAAATAAAGAGTTCTCTAGGAGACGACGGAGAACCAGCTGGACATGTTTTCGGTGTTCATCGAGGGACTTTGAGAAAATTAAGATATCGTCCAGATACACAAAAACAAAACGATTAAGCACATCTCGTAAAATGTCATTTATCAAGGATTGGAAAACGGCTGGAGCATTGGTTAATCCGAACGGCATTACCAGGTACTCGTAGTGACCGGTGGGTGTGTTGAATGCTGTCTTCCACTCATCACCCTCCCGGATACGGACTAAGTGGTAGGCGTTGCGCAGATCAAGTTTAGTGAAGATCGTGGCCCCCTGTAGAAGCTCAAATGCAGAGGCAAGCAGAGGCAAGGGATAGCGATTTTTAACTGTGATTTCATTAAGGCCCCGATAATCTATACAGGGTCGGAGTGACCCGTCCTTCTTTCCCACAAAAAAGAACCCCGCCCCTGCAGGAGAAGAGGAGGGTCGAATGATACCAGCCGCCAAGGCATCGGAAATGTACTCCTCCATGGCCTTCCTCTCGGGAATGGACAGGGAGTAGAGGCGGCCCCGAGGAGGAGCGGACCCAGGCAGGAGATCAATCGCGCAGTCATAAGGTCTATGAGGGGGCAAGGAAGAGGCCTTAGCTTTACTGAAGACCTCCCGTAGGTGGTGGTAACAGGCTGGGACCTTGGACAAATTGGGTGGGGCCCTCGTGGAAACAGGATGATTTGGGTAAGGAGCGGCTCGCAGACAGGTTTGGTGACAGTCCATGCCCCATTCAAGTATCGACCCAGTGCGCCAGTCGAAATGGGGGTTGTGTTGCACCAACCAAGGATGACCCAGAACAAGGGGTTGGTTAGGGGAGTGAAGTAAATGAAATCGGATCTTCTCTCTGTGATTTCCAGACAACTGTAGTTCTATGGGTTCAGTTATTTGGGATACGGTGCCTAATAGGTGACCATCCAAAGCCCGAGCTGATACCGGGTTAGGAAGGGTTTTAACTGGTATCCCCATCTTGTGTGCGAGTGACAAATCCAGGATATTTGTTTCGGCGCCAGAATCGATCAGGGCATGGAAGGGCTGAGATGAACCGGAAATAATGAGATTTGCCCGGAGAACAGGTCTATCAGTCTTGGGGGACGATACTAAAGCCGAGCTCAATCGGACGTCCCCTATATCCGACGAGCGTTGGCTTTTAACGGGCAATTGACCACCCTATGTCCCTGGCCGCCGCAGTAAAAACATAACCGTTCGGAACGCCTTCGCTGGCGCTCTTCGACGGAGAGAAAGGTGCGGTCCACCTCCATCATCTCATGAGGTGCGGTAGAAGTGGTTGGGGGGTTCGGTATCCTACTCATGTCTTGACTTTGCCTGGTGATGGATTGGCTGGGATCTTCTCTCTCTCGGCGTCTTGCCTGGACCCTACGGTCGATCCGGGCGGTCAGTTCAATAGCGTTGTCAAGAGTTACCGGAGGAGCGTGGGATACCAATTCGTCTTTGAGATAACCGGACAAGCTATGGAGGTAGGCGTCGACCAGCGCCTCTTCGTTCCAGTGACTCTGGGCTGCTAGAGTGCGGAAGTCAATGGCATAGTCGGCAATGGAGCGTCTCCCCTGGCGGATGTTCAAGATGGAACGAGCAGCATCGACTGATGAGGAACCAGAATCAAATACTTTAATCATTTCCTGGCTTAGCAAACTAAAAGAGGTGCATGCTGTCGCCCCTCGTTCGTATTCTGCCGTTCCCCAAAGGCGGGCTCTGCCAGTCAAATGATTTATTACATAGGCCACCTTCGTCTTTTCGTTCACAAAGGCTCGCGGTTGTAGATCAAAAATTAATCGGCAATTTATGAGAAAGGGGCGGATCTGGGCGGGCTCTCCATTGAATCTCTCTGGCGAACCTACTCGTGGTTCAACACTGCCGACCTGATCAGAAAGAGGCGGAACCGGATCTTGTGGTCGTGTTGCCGGGGAAGCTTCGCACTGTTGCTCAAAAAATTGTTGGTGACGTTGTACTTGCCGGACCAGTGTGGATACGTCATGGGCGATCTGTTGTACCGCGCCTTCGGTATGTAGTAGGCGCTGTAGCGTGACGAGTAACGTAGCAGGTAAGTCGGTGGCCGGGACGGAAGAGTAGATCGTAAACTTTTAACAGACAAGGGTCAGGCAACGAGAATCAGACTTGGAATACACAAAGGGATCGTGGTACCTTGAATGTTGGAGGCTCACTCAGGGAAACGAGGAGTACACTCGAACGTCCATCTCTGGACGCTGACAGCTTATGTAGAAAGCTTCCACCAATCAGGAAATCGTGTTCCAGCACACCAGCTGATTACCTCAGGTGGCTCCAGTTAGGTAATCACGACACTCTCATACTCACACTACTATACTTTCTCACATATTCCATCGTATTACCACACACACTCTATTTTACTCTCACACACACCACTATACTTCCACAAAAATCACTATTGTTAGGACCAGAACGGAAACAGGACCCAATTGCGTGACGTTTCTCACAAGTTTTATTGAAAGAGAGAGGAAGGGCTGCGCCCACGATCCGGTGTTCGCTAGGCGCGGGAAGCAAGTCGCTCTCGTACTCGGATTGTGATCCAAACGCGGAAGTGGATCTTCCGTAGCGAGGGATGGCGGTGTCAGGGGCAGAAAACTGGTCGATAGCTGGGACTGGGAGAGCAAGACGTGGTCGGGGTCGGAAACGAGTCGTAAGCCGGGACGGGAGAGCAGACGTGGTCGGGATCAAAACAGGTCGTAGCGGGAGACAAACAGGAGCAAAAAAACGGGACAGGCGTAAGTAAGGGTCAAAAAAGTCTTGCCTAGTATACACGGAGATTCACAAACGGACTGACGACAGGGGATTGACAGGACTGGGTTCAAACACTGACAGCCAATCAGAAACCACGGCAGTTGGCGCCAAAAGAGCAGGCACAGCAGAGTCACATCAGTAATCATGACAATTATACTATTACTATACAGGTTTTTCGTACTTAGTGTACTGATCACCTCACCTCTCCGTGTTGTTTTACTTTGTGTACTTGTGGTAACCATGGCAATGCACTCTGATCAATGTGTATACATTGTAAAGTTTAACGTCAAACTCTCAGTATACTAATGTGAGTGAGGGAGTAGACGAGAGTAGACGAGGTTTGAGAGAGTATATTAGCATTGGTGTGACAGCATACTAGTGTGTGTAGCAGAGTATAGTCATATGTGTGAGAACAAATAGTAGTTTGTATGAGTGTCTAGAACACAGGTGTCAAACAGGCAGCCTGCGGGCCAGATCAGGCCCACCAAGGGTTTAAATCCGGCCCGCAAAAAAACAGTGAGATTTTTTGATAGCATTTGTGGCCCCCAGCTAAAACCAGTGTGACACCCCTGGTCTAGAAGTATCTATGAGAGAGTATAGTGCCTGAAGGAGAGTATAGTTGTACGATGTTTCGTGTGAGAGCAAACGCTCTCATACACGTGCTCCCGCTCATGCACCGCAGCATCTCTTCACGGTGATCGCGGCGGGCGGACAGGCGCCATCTGTCCGTCGTTTGATTCCCGATTCACGGTCGACTGTTTTACGAGCGTCCGCGCTGTCTTTCAATCGAGTCCGCTTCAACTTGTTTGTCGACGAGTCGGCAAAGTCAATTATTTTTCCTCTTTATTTGGAAGTTGGCAAATGAGCCGACCGTTCGCCTGGTGATCGACATGATCATTAAGTCAAGTCATGTTTATTTGCAGGGTTGGGTAGGCTTACTTGAACTGGATTACTTTCAATGACTTTTGGATGACTCCAATAACCAAATATGCTAATAAAAGACAAAAGAAACTAAATAGGAATGAAATGACTCCATTTTGTGCAGGCTGGGGGAGTAACGGAATACATGGAACGGCAAAAATGATGTTGGATTGATTTTCATTTTGTTTCTGTCGCATTTGATGTTTGTTTTGCTGGAGATCAAAGAGATCGAAGCCAGCAGAGAAAGCTTACCACGTGTTGAGAGTCATCATTTGATTCCTATTGAGTTTCTTTTGTCTTTTATGAGCATATTTGGTATTGGAGTCATCCAAAAGTCATTGAAAGTAATCCAGTTCAAGTAACCCTACCCAACTCTGTTTATTTGTGACGCCCTTAATCACAAGAATTCTCGAAGGGCTGTACAGAAAATACACAGACATTACCAACATAAAACAGGCAATTGTTACGAACCAGGACGGAGACGGGACCCAATTGCGTTCGTTTTACCCATCCATCCATCCATTATCTGCAGCGCTTATCCTCAGTAGGGTCGCGGGGGTGCTGGAGCCCATCCCAGCAATCATCGGGCAGTGGGCAGGGGACACTCTGAACTGCTTGCCAGCCAATCGCAGGGCACACAGGGACAGACAATTCGCTCGCTCATTCACACTTAGGGACAATTTAGCCCGGCCAATTCACCTGAAATGCATGTCTTTGGAATGTGGGAGGAAACCGGAGTGCCCGGAGGAAACCCACGCTAGCACGGGGAGAACATGCAAACTCCTCACAGGACGGTTAGTAGCTGGATTTGAACCCATGACCTCATAACTGTGCCGCACACGCGCTAACCACTGCACCGCCGTGCTGCTCGTTTTACTCAGTTTTATTTAGAAGGAGGATCCGGGGATCGTCGGTCACGGGTAGTTGATCTCTGGGAACGCGGAAGTGGCACTTCCGCGTCGAGCGCAGGCAAAGTCAAAGGCGGGGAAAAACAGAAAGAGGTCGGCAACAGGAATCAGACAGAACAACAGGGCAGGATAGAGTCAGGAGTCACAAAAGTTTGCCTAGCGTGTAGCGTAGGTTCACAGACGATCCGACGAGTAATGTCAGGAAGGCGGGGGTTTAAAAAGAGCACAACAGCCAATCAGCATCCGCGGCTGTTGGCGCTAACGGAGCAGACTCCAGTACTGATGACAGGTAAGAACAGAGTTTTGGGAGATTCATCGAGCTCATAATCCTTAAACATGATTTAGTAAGTTGAAACGTTAGTACCTTCAAAAAACTCAAGTAAAATAGTATCGTAAACTGCTCACGATATTCATTTTTATTAACTACATATTTTAATGATCATCAGTGTTTAGTAAATACTTTATTCTTTTTTTAAATTTATTTTGGTATGTGGCTATTTTAAAGCAGTTTTATAAAGGTACTTCTATGCAATGTAGGCATATATACAAATATATACGGTACTGTACTTAGTCATTTTGGTTTTGCTGCTCAATTTCACTTTTAGAAAAAGGGCAGAAAAATAGTCTAATATCTTTGTTTCAAACGGCACAATCATTTCCTTGGATATATTTGAGAACATCATTCACAAACAGACATTCTGTTATAGCCTATATGATGTCTGTCATGATTACCGATTGGAATCAGCTGTGCCCACTTGTTTGGCTCACTGTTACTAATTGAACCCAGTCCTGTCGTACCCTGTTGTCAGTCCGTCTGTTAACCCATGTGTATACGTTTGTCTCCGGCTACGACCTGTTATGATCCCGACCACGCCTGCTCTCCCGTCCTGGCTTACGACCCATTTTGATCCCGACTATGTCTATTCTCCCGTCCTGGCTTACGACTCGTTTCCGATCCCGACCACGTTTTTGCTCTCCTGTCCCAGCTATCGACCTGTTTTTCCGTCCCTGACAACGCCATGGCCCGCTATGGAAGATCCACTTCCGTATTCGGATCACAATCCGATTGCGAGAGCGACTAGCGAGCACCGGATGGCGGGCGCTGCCCTTCCTCTCTCTATCTCAATAAACTTGTGAGAAACGTTACGTGATTGGGTCCTCTTTCTGTTCTGGTCCTGACAATGTCTGTGTATTGTCTTTACAGCCCTTTGAAAATTCTTGCAATTAACATGACTTGACTTTTTTAATTAAATTCTAAAATGTTATTGAAACAACAAATTGTCATTTTTATGAATTTATTTCGAAGGGTTTTCAAACGGGGTTATTTCAAGCATTTTATGAAACAAGTCACGGAAGGAAATGACACGTATTCTCGTTATTTCACCGGCCATTTTTTCTGCTCATTAGCACTTGAACTGAAAGTTTTTGCCCGCCTAGCAGACGCTTTCATGGCTTTCTCCGGGCGGCAGCGGGATTTTGCCTATGGCTAGCTGTGCTCACCTCTTCCTTTGAGCCCAGCAGCCCCTTGACAAGTTTGCTACAAGGTTCTGCGCATTGACCTCATTAGCTTCTCGGAATCACCCGACGTGCTGAGGCTCCGTACGGTTCTCGCTGTTTCTCGGTGGTGGTCGGAGTACTAATGAAGAAGTATGCTAATGTGTGTCGTGAGAGTGCTCAACCTGGAGAGAGAGAAAAAAAAAATGGAAAGTAAATTCATTTAGGTCCTTCCTGAACGCATTTACTGTTCAAAAGATGGAGGTCACTCAAATTATTTTGTGTTTTCATTAGAAAAACTCACTCTTTTTGTCACAGACCAGGAACGGAGACGGGACCCAATAGCGTTCGTTTTACTCAGTTTTTATTAAGAAAGAGAACAGTGCTTGCATCCAACCATCCGACGATCGTCTGTCACGGGTAGCAGATAGCGGGAACCTCGGAAGTGGGGGGCGGCATTAGCTCAGGAGGTAGAGCGCTCGTCTGGGGATCAAGAGATCGCAGGTTCGAATCCCGGCTCCTCCGTGTTACATGTCGAAGTGTCCTTGGGTAAGACACTGAACCCCCAATGCCCCCAATTAGCAAGTTAGCACCTTACAATTCATTTGCACGTGGATACTGTCATGATTACTGCTCCTTTGGCGCCAACTGCCTCAGACGCTGATTGGCTGGCTGTCACTTTTGATATCCCCGTCTTCCTGTCACCGGTTGTCAGGCCGTCTGTGAACCTCAGCTCATGCTAGGCAAGCCTTTCGACCCTGACTCTCTCCTGTTCTGATTCCCGTCTGTTTCCCGGCGACCCATTTTCTGAACTTGACTACGATTTTTGCTCCCCCGTCCCGGTCACCGATCTGTTTTTTCCCGCTTTCGATCTACGGATCGTGTATACTATCCTTTCCCTTTTTCCAAATGAAAGTAAGAGAAAGACACGCAAGTGGGTCCTGTCTTCGTTTTGGTCCTGACAGGATACTGTTGCGTTCAATGCAGTTTCTACAGCTTTCGTCTCCCAGTAAACACATGAACCCGTTTGTGGTTGATTTTTGCACTCCCTAATCTATTTGTCTATCTCCAGTTGAAAAGAGCGCCGTGTGTCTAGATCTGTTTCTTGATAAATGACTTGCTCCAAAGTTCAAATGAGCGTCTGCGTTTGTTTCGGGAGATTTTTAGGAGGCGAGAAGGATGAGTAACGGCAACGGAAAGAGCATGTCGTGCTGTTGTTTCGATCGAATGTTTGGCCCCGGGGCCGTCGGCGCAGCAACCTCTTCTATTAGAATTTATGATGCTCTGTCTGCACCTGCTGCCGCGGAAGCCAAACGGGTGCATCGACGCCGGGCAGTTCCTTCCTTCTTGGTACATTTTGAGTTTCTCTTAAAACAAGGCTCTCCAACCTCTTTTAAGCTAGGAGCTACTTTTGCTACTAATTAGGGTACAGGACACCAATTTGAAACGTTTCTAAAATAACCACTTGATATGTTTTTATTATGTTTGGTGGTAGATGATGGACGCATGTGGGTTAGGCAGGAACAGGGCATGGCCCAGGAGTCTTCTCTTTGTCGCCGAGACAGGAACCAGGCGCACAGAGGACCTTTCTCATTGACGTCGAGACAGAAACCAAAAGATTCCGCCGGGACAGGGACATGGGAGCCTCCCCCTGGGTCCTTTAATGGTTGTGTCGTTCTGTGGTAGATGGACGCATGTGGGGTAGGCAGGAGCTGGGCATGGCCCAGGAGTCTTCTCTTTGTCGCCGAGACAGGAAACAGGCGCAGCAGAGGACCTTTTTCATTGACGTTGAGACAGAAACCAAAAGATTTCGCCGGGACAGGGACGTGGGAGCCTCCCCCTGGGTCCTTTAATGGTTGGGTCGTTCTGTGGTAGATGGGCGCATGTGGGGTAGGCAGGAGCTGGGCATGGCCCAGGAGTCTTCTCTTTGTCGCCGAGACAGGAAACAGGCGCAGCAGAGGACCTTTTTCATAGACGTCGAGACAGAAACCAAAAGATTCCGCCGGGACAGGGACGTGGGAGCCTCCCCCTGGGTCTTTTGATAGTTGGGTCATTCTGTGGTAGATGATGGAGCCATGTGGGGTAAGCAGGAACTGGGTGCGGCCCTGAAGGCTTCTCTTTGCCGCTGAGACAGGAAACAGGCGCAGCAGAGGACAGGGACCAAAAGCCTCTGCCGTGACAGAGACATGAGAGCCTCCCCCTGGGTCCTTAAATGGTTGAGTCATTCTGTGGTAGATGATGGACCCATGTGGGGGAGGCAGGAACTGGGCGCAGTTCAGGATGTGTCTCCTTGCTGCCGAGACAGGAGCCAGGCGCAGAAGAAGACGCTTATCATTGTTGGGCCTTTGAAGCGGCACGTTGCTGGCGAATTCAGTCCTGACGGTATTTGAATCACTGACTCGGACCACAGCTATTATCGAGACTTTCTTCACCCGAGTTCCATTCTTACCTGTTGATTTTTGACTCCCCAGATTTGGTTCCTGTCCCACTGGTTTCCTGATTCTGGCCAGCCCACTCCCAGCCTGATTGTTGTCTCCTTGTGTTTGATCTAGTGATGTGTTGTTTGGAGAAGAAACAGCAGGCTCCTTAAAGTGAAAGACCTGAGTAGGCTCCTCAGGAATCAGGAGCCACTTTTTTATGCTCTCTTTTTTTCCTCTATCAAAGGTACGTAATTTGTCAATATGCGTGGTGTCGCCTCTGGCTTTGTGTGTCTATGAATGATCTTTTGTATTAATGATAGCACCCTTAGACTTCCATTGAGTGTCAGGACCAGATGCGTAACGTTTCTCACACAAGCTTTATTTTACGGGAAATGGGGCTGTCATGATTACCCAAGTGGAGTCACCTGGGGTAATCATGTGGCGCGCTGGAATGTGCTTCCTGATTGGTCAATGCTCCCCTTTTAAACGCGTTACGCGGAGAACTCCTTGTCGGAGGATTAACATCTGTACCCCGTATGACGCTCCCGATTACCTGTGCCTTGTTTACCTGATTCTGCCTGCCTGCCTCTGATCCGACCTGCTTCCATCCCAAGCTACGATCTTCTCTTCAGTCCCGGTAAACTCAACCTGCTTCCGTCCACGCTACGATTGGCTACGTCGTCCGAAGTTGTCTTCACGACGTTGCTGCTGAGTTCGACGGTCATCGTGTTTCCCGCTAACCCTTACTCTTTCCCCAAATAAAAGACTTGTAACGAACGCTCTGGGGTCCCCTGCTCTGTTCTGGTAATCCTCGTGACAGAATCCTCCGACCAGAATGGACCCCGCATTCGTACATTTGCCCCCTGACCACTATCAAAGCCTGAATCAGCAGCGCAATTCCCCTTCAGAATGCGCAGTGCGGCAAGTCCTTTCCGACATGGCGAAATTGGCTGAGGCACCTCCGGCCGTATGACTGCGCAATGACTCCCATGCCTGCCTGTTCGACTCCCATGCCTGCCTGTTCGACTCCCAAGCCTGCCTGTTCGACTCCCAAGCCTGCCTGTTCGACTCCCAAGCCTGCCTGTTCGACTCCCAAGCCTGCCTGTTCGACTCCCATGCCTGCCTGTTCGACTCCCATGCCTGCCTGTTCGACTCCCATGCCTGCCTGTTCGACTCCCATGCCTGCCCTGAAGTCTGCCTGTACTGATTTTGTCCCGTCTTTCCTCTCCTGTCTTGTCTGTTCCCTTTCCGCTCCCCTGAGTCTGGACTCTTCTGAATCTGACCCCCCTGAGTCTGGACTCTTCTGAATCTGACCCCCCTGAGTCTGGACTCTTCTGAATCCGACCCCCCTGAGTCTAGACTCTTCTGAATCCGACCCCCCTGAGTCTGGACTCTTCTGAATCCGACCCCCCTGAGTCTGGACTCTTCTGATTCTGCCTGTCCTGTCTGATTCTGCCTGTCCTGATCTGCCTGTGTTTCCCTGTGACGTGTCTTGGGTTAAATTTATTTTTATTTTTTTTCCTGGGGAACTTCTGGAGCCGTTCCTTGAGGGGGGGGTTCTGTCATGATTACCCAAGTGGAGTCACCTGGGGTAATCATGTGGCGCGCTGGAATGTGCTTCCTGATTGGTCAATGCTCCCCTTTTAAACGCGTTACGCGGAGAACTCCTTGTCGGAGGATTAACATCTGTACCCCGTATGACGCTCCCGATTACCTGTGCCTTGTTTACCTGATTCTGCCTGCCTGCCTCCGATCCGACCTGCTTCCGTCCCAAGCTACGATCTTCTCTTCAGTCCCGGTAAACTCAACCTGCTTCCGTCCACGCTACGATTGGCTACGTCGTCCGAAGTTGTCTTCACGACGTTGCTGCTGAGTTCGACGGTCATCGTGTTTCCCGCTAACCCTTACTCTTTCCCCAAATAAAAGACTTGTAACGAACGCTCTGGGGTCCCCTGCTCTGTTCTGGTAATCCTCGTGACAGGGGCAGTCATGCACGTTGACAAACGCCAGTGATTCGGCGATCGCTGGGCAGAAGAAGTAAGGCAGCAATCTGGCTTAGAACGACAGGAAGCCAGAGGCTGACGAGATCGATACCAGTTGCACAAGCGGATACCGGACAGATGGGGTCGGCAGTAGCTCAGGAGGTAGAGCGCTCGTCTTGGGATCAAGGGATCCCAGTTTGAATCCAGGCTTGTCCGTGTTACATGCCGAAGTGTCCTTGGGTAAGACACTGAACCCCTAATTCCCCCAATAAGCAGGTTAGCGTCTTACATGGCTGCAATACAAGGCTGCTATTGGAAAATGTGGAGCACATTGTAAAGCGCTTTGGGAAGTCTTGACTTGAAAAGCGCTATAGAAATGCAGATCATTTCATTTCATGGGGTCAATACTGGACAGGATGGGACAGACAGGATTGATATCTGACACTGGAGACTGGAGTCCGATAACAAGCAGGACGAGATAGACTGGAACGATACCTGACCCTGGAGATCGATATCAAACAGGACAAAATAGACGGGAACGATACCGGACAGGAAACACAAGCAGGAAACCTGACAGAGTCAAAACACACGTCTTGCGGGAGCAGAGGTTTGTTGACGGACTGACAAAGGGTGAGTGAGAGCACTGATATTAAATAGGAGGGAACCCAATCAGTCAATGAGCCGCAGCGGGCGGGGCCAACTGGCTACCGTGACATAGAGTGGGGGGAATGGCATCATATGTACATAGAAATTCAGTAAGCACAGAAATGGTTCAAGAAAGAAAAGACAGTACGGGAAAAAAATGAAAAGGAGTGAAAAGAAAAGAGTGTAACCAAGAAAAGGAGTCCAATTTGTACTCTTACAAATAGATTGATGATTCCAAAGCTGACCAAATGTAAAGTTAGCTATTTTTAGTTGTGTATTTCTCAGACTCCCATGCTATGAAATTAACTTGTTTAACCTGTTTTTTATATTTTTAATACACAAGTAATCATTCACACACACATTTCAAAATTTCTACGGTTTTATTCGGGGTTTTTCTATGTTTTTGTATTGTATTTCCATCCATTCACTGCGCATGTGCGACTTTTCAATAAACCACGCTTACTGACCGGATGTTGTCAGTTCGGCCCGGGCAGCCAGGCAAGATGGCGACCGGGCCGCGCTCTCTGCATTCGCCAAGTAGATTAAAACTATAAATGCCTCGACCTGAATAATTTCGCCAGCAACGAGTTTAGATCTTTGTAAACTCCGACACCAAATGTCAAATAGAACTAGCTCGACCAACAAAGGCACCTGAGAACTGTACTGTACGCCCGAATGTGAAGAGCCGTTTGGGAGAAAAAAGGGACGACTCCTTTTAGTGAGCCGAGCCGAAAGAGCCGGAATTCTCATCTCATTTTTAACAGGGTGCCTTACCGAAATTCTTCTGTCCTTCGTGTTTTCCCGCCTCAAATCAACACGTGATTTGGATTGTTTCTGAAGATAAAAACTCAACAGTGACTTTGTGCTGGTTAATCCCCCTCAACCGAGTTACCTTTTAAACCCTGAAAAGAATCCCTTGATAGTAGCTTCCGCTTATTTCAAAAAGGCAGATGACTCCTCTTCCTTTTTTTAATTCACAGCAGTCTCTGAATTTCTATTTAGTCCAAGCTTTTTTCCTCCTCCTTTCTATTTAAAGGTTATCTGCATCCATCCTGTCCGTCTGGGGCCCTTCGCTGTTGGCGAGCAGAACGCGGCAGGTGTGAGAAGGTCCGATAAGAGAAAAGGGGCGAGCGGATGAGGGGGAGGTGAGCAGATATGGCCGTCCATCACGCCACCGCGAGCGAGCCTCGTCCGGAAGATAGTTCGGGGACGCCGGCTTTCTCGGGACGAGGAGACAAAAGGCTGCTCTACATGGATGATTCCTTTCTAAGCCGAGCCGGGGAAGCATTCAGGCGTAGAACCGCTTATGGAGAAGGGAGAAGGACCGGGACGGATAAGTCGACGATGTCGACAAAATTGTATCATATAAATGGTCGATATTGAAGTCCATTTTGGATCGTTATAGGACGATTATGGCATCCCCTTCAAACGCCAAGAAAGGCATCTCTTTGGAAACATCATGTCATGAACCAGAACAGGATCAGGACCTAAATGCGTGAGGTTCACACACAAGCCTTTTGTTTTACGGGAAATCGGGAGTCATGCGAGTTAGGCAGCCGGTCTGGCGTGGAAGGACAGGAAGCCAGAGACCAATGAGACCGATTCCAATTGCCCGAGTCGATCAGACAGATGGGGTCGATACCGGACAGGACAGGACAGACAGGATTTATAATGAAACAGGATATCGAAATAAAACAGGACAAACAAGATGGGAACGAAAACTGGACAGAATAATAAACAGGACAAAAATGGACGGGAACGGAACTGGAAACCGATATTAAACAGGACAGAAATAAATGGGAACATAACTGGAAACCGAAATTAAACGGGAACAATACCGGACAAGAAAATCCAACAGGAAAACAGCACCGAGTCAGAACCCACTTCTCTGCAAGGCAGAGGTTCGTTGACGGACTGACGACGGGTGACAGGAAGACAGGGTTTCAAAAGGAGATGAGCAGCCAATCAGCGTGCGAGGCAATTGCCTCGCATCAGTAATCGTGACACACCATTTGAGTGCAACCACTGCTAATGCTAGCAGCTCTGATCCAGCACTCCAATGCAGCTTGCCGAGCATACGCCGCAACGTTTGCATAAGGGTAGCACTCACAGTATGGCCTGTGTATGATTTGCCAATACTGGAAGAAGGAAACAAAAGCACATGTGAGGACATACGGGACATGAATAATAGTCTGGGTAAAGTATTAAGAGTCCTGTCTATGCCATTGCGGCGATACTTGGTGTCTTGTTTGCGATTGTGTTTAGAAACTGTTTGTCAGAACGGAAACAGAACCCAATTGCGTAACGTTTTATTGAAAGAAAGGAAGGGCTGCGCCCACGTTCTGGTGTTCGCTGGACGCAGGAAGCAAGTCGCTCTCGCACTCGGACTGTAATCTGAACCCAGAAGCGGATCTTCTTTAGCGAGAGATGGCGGTGTCAGGGACGGAGAAACTGGTCGGTAGCCGGAACTGGGAGAGCAAAGCGTGATCGGAACTGAGTCATATGCCAGGACAGGAGAGTAGACGTAGTTGGGAACAAAAAGGGGTCGTAAGCCGGGACGGAAGAGCAGACGTGATCGGGTTCAAAGCGAGTCGTCGCCAGAGACAAACGGAAGCAAAAACGGGACAGGCGGGAGCCAGGGTCGAAAAAGGCTTGCCTTTTATAAACAGAAGTTTGCAGACGGACTGACAAATGGGGATTGACAGGACTGGGTTCAAATAGTGACCGGGAGCCAATCAGAACCCACGGCGGTTGGCACCAAATGAGCACAAATGACACTGTTATGGAGTTTGAACGTTTTATTATTTTTTTAATTTTTTTTCCTTTTTTCCTTAAATTTTACATTTTGTCTTTTTCTTTTCTTTTTTGGTACTTTTATTTTATTTCTCTTCTTTTCATAGGTAAAAAGGTGCGTTTTGGTCACTTTGAGTCTCCGTATTGCGCCTGGAAAGTCCAAATCCAGTGTGGAAGGAGCTTAGGAGGTAGAGTGATCGTTTTAGGATTAAGGGATCCCAGTTCGAATCCCGGCTTGTCCGTGTTACATGTCGAAGTGTCCTTGGGTAAGACATTGAACCCCCAATAAGCAGGTTAGCGCCTTACATGGCTGCACAGATCACGGCCGCTATTGGGAAATGTGAAGCACACTGTAAAGCGCTTTGGGAAGTCTTCATTGACTTGAAAAGCGCTATAGAAATGCAGATCATTTCATTGTGTTTTCCGTACTCATTTTTAGTGGCACAACAGATTACAGCAACCTCTAGTGTGCAAATAATACGCACTGTCCCTTTCACTTACAAATGAAGGCAGGGGCCTCAAACTATCACCCCGCGAGTTTTGAGACTTAAGCGTAAACTCCTTTCCAGCTTCTGTCATAGTTGGCTTGGCATTTCCTCAGATAGACAGATAGATGGATACTTTATTCATCCCCTTAGGGAAATTGACACTTCCAGCAGTATCCTTTTTTTGTTTATTAACAGATGAACAGGATGGCCTCAGGGTGCTGTGTTGTAGTTTAGCCACAGCGGAGTGGATGACGTCACACGCTAGGCCAAAAGTTCCACGTCCCTGCAGCAGATGGAAATTTTTGTGCCCAGGGTTACACCACCTCGTGTCATAATTGCCCTATTTGGAACATCTGTGGCAGCTTGATTGGTGCCAACAGCCCGGACAAGCTGATTGGTGGCCACAGCCTTCTTAAGCCCCCAACTTCAGTTCAAACTTTGTCAGAATGTTGCGAGCTGTTCTGTTTCAGTTCTGTTTTTGTATCTCTGTCCTTAACAGCGCTGAAGCCGGGTAGCTACACGTAAGCGTCCGGGATGCTAGACGTGAGTCTTGTTTCCGTGCAAACTGCACTCCCTGTACGCTTTGATGTTTTTCACCAGCACAGTCAGTTCGTCGGTCTTATTTGGTAGAGAGTTCACATTTTCCATGACTACGGACAGTACCAAAGACTTATAACGCCGCTAGCCGCTTAGCCTTAACTCCGGCTCTGCATCCATGACACCGGCACGAGAATTCTTCAGGGCAAGGAGTTGATTCCTCGAATAAACGCATTTTAGTGCGTTAAAACCCATTACAAACGGGATGAAAAACACCAAAGATAGAAGCAGACAATAAAAACAAAACAAAAAAATCACAAAAAGAGCGAAATAACACGGAGCTGCTGGAAAGGCTGCCGGCGGCGCCTATGATGTCATGATAGGATTCATCAACACGGTGAACTCATTTGTCAGGGGCTCGCAGTCATCAAGTACTCATTTTTACGCCTCTTTAATCCAAATTGAATGCAAACAGAGAAGGTTAAAGTTCCCGCAATGAATCCAGCGGACTTTGGTGCCGCCATATTGCGATACGACGGAGAACAAACACGGTCTTTGACACCCTGCGCAGGATTGGCGGGGTGGCGGAGGGAAAGCCGCAATGTGAGTAATTATCAGGAAAGCTAACGATGATTCATGGCCTGTTATTGCCCAGATCAGTCAAGCAAACAGATTGCGCTACTATGGGGGCGGGACAGTTTATCCCTGTGCACCCAACTGGAGAGCGCCCAGTTCTCAAACACAAAGCCTGAAGTCAACTACACACACAAAGGACTTTCTGGCTAAATTCAGGACGCGTTACGCAAACATCATTAATCAAAGCCGACTAAGATTAGTTCCCTGGCAAACTCCTCTACCTGTTTCAGTAAGGTTAAATCAATGTTGGAACATGAATATGCATTCTGTAGCGGATTACTAGGGATGTTGTGTGTCAGGACCAGAACAGGAAAAAGGACCCACTCGCGTAACGTTACTCAGTTTTATTGGGGAGAAGAGAAAGGAGAGCACACTCGATCCGGAGATCGTTGGTCCGAGAGGTAGGTTGCTCACCGAGCGATGGCGGTGTCGGGAACGGAAAAAGTCGAAAACCAGGAGAGGAGATTAGCCGTGCTCGAGATCAAACAGACATTAGCGGGAGAAAAACAAGAGCAAAAACACAGGACAGGCTAAAAAAGGGCTTGCCGTGTAAAAAACGGAGATTCGCAGACGGACCGACCAAAGGGGACTGACTGGGCAGAGTTTAAATACTGATAGGGAGCCAATCTGTCAACAGGCTGCAGCTGGCGCCACACGGCAGGGGCCAATTGGGCGCCAGGGCAACCGTGACAGTTGTGTATCACTGAATCTTGTGATGTTGTTATATTGTAATGTCCCTTCGTGCGATCCATGATGCACTCATGCTGATTGAGTCTCACCGCCAATTTGATAACAAAATACCAGGCGGTACTGTCAGAAACAGAACAGAAACAGGACCCAATCGCGTGACGTCTGTCCTTCCGGTCTGGCGTGGAAGGACAGGAAGCCAGAGACTGACGAGACGGATTCAATTGCCCGAGTTGATATCGGACGGATGGGGTCGATACCGGGCAGGAAGGGACACACAGAATTGACAACAAATCAGGATATCGATAACTAACAGGAAAAACTAGACTGGAATGAAAACTAGAGAAATTAATAAACAGGCCCAAAATAGACGAAACGAAACCGGAACCTGAAATTAAACGGGACAAAAAATAAACGGAAACAATACCGGACTTGAAATTCCAACAGCATGGGGCAGAAGTTTGTTTGACGGGCTGACAACCGAAGCGAGAGAGCGAGCGCTGAGCTTTACATAGGCAGAAATCCAGTCTCTCAACAAGCCGCAGCTGGCGCCCCACGGGTGGGGCCAATTGTTCACCATGGCAACCGTGACACACACGGGCGGGGCCAATTGGCCACCATGGCAACCGTGACACACATGGGCACGGCCAATTGGGTGCCATGGCAACCATGACAGGTATAATCACTCACACGAGAGCTATTGTTGGTCGAACGTACATTGTTGGCGTGCACACACAGACTGACTTCAAAGCACAAAACTTCTGCTCGTGTCCCCGCCCCCCTGCCTCACGACATGTCCTTTCTTAAAGGGACCATGCATAAACACAACAACAGTGACAAAGGTAACAGACATTACTCTATTTTGTCCTTGAATACTTCTTCAATTGAGAGACCCCTCACTACCATTCGCTTCGGTTATCGCTGGTTCACTCCTCTGCGGATTTTGAAAAGAAATTCATTGGACTCTGAGGAAAGTCAGACGAGCGCATTGAAATGTCTGCTACCCACCGGGTGCTCCGTGGATTGTTACTGGTTCCAGGAATCGACTGGAGAGAATGCTATAGCAAGAGTCTGGCCTACTGCTACAGCTAAGCTAACAACCCTCACAAACTCCCCCTGCGGAGCCTGTATTTCAGCGACGCCAGATCCATTAACCATGATATCCATCACCTGGAGCTACAATTCATGGGGAACCGCTACATTTGGGACTCTTATTTCAATTATCACAGAGACTTGGCTCAAATGGAAGACACCGGATGCTAGCGCGCAGCTAGCCAGTCGCTCTCTAAATTGCTTTCTTACTCTGAAAGGTTGAAACCCTCCAATTTTGTTGTACTGTTGTATAATCAATTCAACTGCAATTATGTGTTGTGTGTTATTATCCGTAGATCTATATTCGTTATTTTGTTACAGTGATATACTTTCAGTCGACGCCATCTCGAGGTAAGTTTCACTTTTTGCGCGAGGTTCTGTTCCAGATTAACCGCCAAAAGCCAGGGATCTCTGTATCTCCTGTTGGGATTTAAGCTATCAAAATGTAGCGTTTACCAAATTGTTCAAATGAGTTATCTGACTCTATTAACGAAACAACGACCTACATTCATCCAACAATTTATGCACGCTCGTTTCTTGAGAGAAAATGACCTGGAGCCGGCATTTCCACAAGGGGGCGGATGTTTATTATTCCTAACAGCAGATCTAAGTGTACCCAATAGGAGACAGCCCCCATCCGGGTTGCCCGGGATTATTTATACATTTCAACAAACAAAGCAAAGACATTCTACTATTCCCCTATTGGCTATGAGTCATCTGCAGCTAACTTTAGCTTTCTTTTATTGGTTATCTTCTCCCTGCATGATGGCGTGTCGGCTCCTCCCATGGGCATGCCAAGGCAGTTGTTTTTTGCCCAAAAATCTCTGGTCGTCCTGCGTCAGCACACCCAGGCATCCTGTCAGAAATGTCCTAGACAACACAACTGCCATTTATGCATTCCACACAGCCTGCCCTGACCTTTTATGCTACATTGAATTAAAGCATAGCCAGTGAATATCTTTGTTACATTAAACTGAATACATGTAACTTGTAGTCAATTGTATAAAATCCTTTACAGTGGAACCTCGGTTTTTTGAACGCCTCTCAGTTCGAACAAATCGGAGTCCGACCAAAAATTTGGAGAAATTCTTGTTCCGCTGTTCGGTCAAAAAATCAGAGTTCGAACGCCGGTAATGCGTGAGTGCGTACGCTAGGGTGCCATGCTGAGCGGTGTACGGGTGTTTTAGCCCCTTATTATGCCTCCGAAGAAAGTCAGTGCAAGCGGCAAAGTTGCTGCAGGTGAAAAAAGAAAAGTAGTGCGTACAACTATTGCATTTAAGAAAGAAATAATAGGCAAATATGAAGGAGGTGTGCGAGCGCCTTCTGCCGACCACCACAAAGGTAAAAAATCCTATTCATAAGATTACGATAATGCGAACGTACGATTAGCCTGGGTTAGCTTTAAGTTTACGTTAAACATTCAGGGTGTTGGAACGGAGCCCAACATTAAGGGTGTTGGAACGGAGCCCCCATTCCAATGAACTGCTCACCACTTGTTGTGGAGACCCGGGTGCTAAATGACTTGTAAACGACCTGATTTTTTTATTTTGACACGTTCACGTTAGCGTCATCTTTCGTACGGAAGATTACGAAAACGCGGACGTACGATTAGCCCGGGTTAGCTTTATGTTTACGTTAAACATTCATGGTAAACATTCAGGGTGTTGGAACGGATTAAAACGATTGACATTATGTTTAATGGGAAAAATGATTTCGCTGATCGAACGAATCGGTTTTCGAACAGGGTTCTGGAACGGATTATGGTCGAGAACCCAGGTTCCGCTGTATAGTCAAATGTATAAAAACCTTTACTCCAAATTGTGTGTTAGCTTCCTTTCATTTTTTTCCGTCCCGGTTGCGCTGCTTCCAGACGTGCGCTTCCATTTTCCCCTGATCCAGAATGAGTTTGACAGCCCTGCCTTGCCTGTTGTTTGAACATCAAGCAGCCACAAACAAACATTTTCCACAAAGCAACCGATGAGAGAGAGAGCGATTTAGCCAGACGTTCGCGTCAGATCCCGAACGAGCCAAGAAGAAAAAAAAAACTCTTTCTGCTCGTCCTAAAGCTGACGTGACACGGTAACGGCTCATCAAAGGAAAGTAAATTGCGAATGAGAAGTTTATGACCGCGGTGCACTGGAAGCTCAATCGCCGGGGGATACAGCAGCACGATGACTATCTGGGCGGGATCCCCCATTTTGTGCGTGGGAATAAAGTATTTCTCTCTGCGGGAATCAAAAGTATTCTCCTACTGGCGCAATGAATACAAATGACAGACGCCGCACTGATTTGATTATGAGAATTGAATCGGCTCTGGTTTTTTACAGTTTACCAGCCCTCCGGGAATCAATTTAACCCATCTGTCCAATAACCCTTTCGGACCGGCGTCGGTAGACATGGCGGCTACCGTCGTCGGCGTCTGTACCCCGGCGGGGAGTTGAATTAAACACGAGCGGGGAATCGGAAATTACGATGTGCAGTGTTGGCCACGGTACTGGAAAAACGGTTACAGTTACTCGCTACATCTTCCAAAGAGTAACTGAGTTAGTCACGGAATTACTCTATAGCACAGGTGTCAAACAGGAGGCCCGCGGGCCAGATCAGGCCCGCTAAGGGATTGAATCCGGCCCGAGAGACAACACTTAGAGAAGCGGAAGAGAAAAACAAGCTGCAGGTTGAAACACACTCAACTTGATGTTGCCAAACATGCCTCGAACAAAGACACTGTACTTGTATTTCTTTTTGTCTCTCCATCTCTCTTTCTCTCTCCCTCTCTCTCTCTTACCCCTTTTCTCCCACTCTGTCTCTGTCTCATTCACTCTCTGTGTCTCTCTTTTTCTCTTCCTTTGTTGCTCTATGTCTCTTTCTCTCTCTGTGTCTTTTAACCTCTTTTGCTCTAACTTCCTTTTTTCCTTTTCTCTCTTCTTTCTTTCTCTCTTCCTACCATTCGCGCTTTCTTTTCTCTGCTTCAGTCTTTCTATTTCTCTTCAGATTTCTTTCTTCCTCTCCCTTTCTTTTCCCCCTCTCTTACGACTTTTTATCTTTTGTTTCTCACGCTCTCTCCCTCCCTCTCTTTTTCTTTCTTCGTCCCGCCCTCTCTCTTCTTTTCCCTCCCTCTTATTTCTTTCTCTCTCTTTTTCTTTCTCTTTAATCTACTAGTCCGGCCCCCAACAGAATGTTTGTTCTATCGTGTGGTTCAAATGAGTTGGACACCCCTGCTCTATAGTAAAAATAACGAGTTACCAGGGAGAGTAACTATATTACTTTAAAAGCAATTTGACAATTTTCTGAGCAGTATTCTGTCAGAACAGAGACTGGACCCACTCGCGTACGTTTTTCTCAGTTTTATTGGGAAATAGGGAAAGGATTGCACACACGATCCGGAGATCGCTGGTCGCATGGAGCAGGTTGGCAAGACGTGGAAGTGTATTTCCGTGGCGAGCGATGGCAAGGTCGGGAGCGGGAAAAAAGAGGTCAGTAGCCGGGACAGGAGAGCAAAAAAAACGTGGTCGGAAAATGAGTCGAAGCTTGGAAACAGACGGGAGCCAAAACAGAAGAGAGTCAGGGTCGCAAAAGCTTGCCTAGAGTACACTGTGGTTCACAGACGGACTGACAACAGGTAACAGAAAAACGTGGGTTTGAATAGTGACAGGGAGCCAATCAGAGTCCGAGGCAGTTGGCGCCAAAGGAGCGGGCACAGGTGCCTCGCATCAGTAATCATGACATATTCAAGTCTGTGGAATAAAAAATAAAATAAATAGGGAGTTGTGTTCTAGAACGTTGTCACCATGCATTTATCCTACACTTGAAGTGCAACAAAAATCATTAATTTCATAAAACAACAATCAAGAGTAAAGACTATAAAGTGAATTTAATACATGAAATTTAACTCTCACAACCTGAAACAACCGGTCAAGTAGACATAGCCTACTGTAATTCCAGTATTTTTTTCCGCAACAAAAGTCAATTGTAAATCAATATAAAGTGAGGTTCACCCGATAAAATAAATCACAATCTGTAGTCAGACAACATGCTCAAGTCGACATGTGAATCAGCTGTGCCCGCTCTTTTGGCGCCAACCGCCGCGGGCTCTGATTGGCTCCCTGTCCCTATTTATACCCAGTCCGGTCTATCCCCCGTTGTGAGTCCGTCTGCGAACCACAATGTATACTAGGCAAGCCTTTTTCAACCCTGACTCCCCCCTGTCCCGTTTTTGCTCCAGTCTGTCTCCGACTTACGACCCATTTTTGATCCTGACCACATCTGCTCTCCCGTCCTGGCTTACAACTCGTTTCTGACCCCGACCGCGCCTTGCTCTCCCAGTCCCGCTACCGACCAGTTTTTCTGTCCCTAACACCGCCATCGCTCGCAACGGAAGATCCACTTCCGTGTTCGGATCACACTCCGAGTACGAGAGCGACTTGCTTCTTGCGTCCAGTGAGCATCGGATCGCTATCGCTGCCCTTCTTTCTTTCAATAAAATAGTGAGAAAACGTTACGCGATTGGGTCTACCCTGTGTGCTGGCTGTGACACAATTAGACATGTGCTACTGTTCTTCAAGTATTTTCCCACAACAAAAGTAAACAGTCCAGAAATATAAAGTGCGTTTAACACTGCAGTCAATCAAACTCAACCTGAGACAACTGGTCAAGTAGAAATAGGCAACTGCACTTTAAGTATTTTGTTCACAACAACATTAAGTGACTATCCAATCCCTTTCTCCCTCTATCTCTGTCCTCCCCCTCTCTTTATTGACTCGCAACAGCTGGTAGTTTCTTTATTTAAGGAAGCACACCGCTTTTGACCATCAGTATCGATAACGGAGTTGCAAAAATAATGACTTAGATGACCACGTTACTGAAAAAAGCAACGCTGTGACCTAACCTCGTTATTTGTAACAAGATTTTTCCCAACACTGCCAAGCTCTCTTTCTTCATATAGAATGCTGACACCTGGTTGCAGCAGGAGAGCGCAGTCAGGCCTGTGATTGGATGGCAGCACCAAAAAGCCTTGCTGTTTAGCGCCCTCTTTGAGCAATAAAAGAAACATTTGGAATTTAATGAGGCCTGCACACAGGCAGCAATTTTCCCCACCTTTATTCACAGCCCTGTGGCTGACTTTTTTATAGACGGGCATTACACCCACACGTGAAAAGGGAAGGAAAATATAGGATCTGCGTTCACTTTTACCCGAGAGACTTTTATGATTATTTGATCTGTACCCAAGACACACCCCAAGGAAACTACTGCTCCGACGGACCTGATGTTTAAAGGATCTGGGAACCTTGAACTAAAAATGATTTTACAAATTGTTTTTACCAGCAACGAAAATAACATAACTGTACAACATGTCAAGTAGACAGAAACTGATATCCGCAGTTGTTTACCGTAATTTCTGCAATATAAGGTACTGATGATGATGATAAGGCCAACCCCCAAAAACTAAGTCGTTTGACAGATATTTTCCATCTATAAGTGCATTGGACTTTAGGGCAGGGGTGTCAAAGACGGGGAGGGGGAAGGAGAGAGGGCGGGACAAAGAGAGAAAAAGAGAGAGAGGGAGAGAGCATGAAAGAGAAAAGATAAAAAGTCGTGAGAGAGGGGGAAAAGAAAGGGAGAGGAAGAAAGAAATCCAAAGAGAAATAGAAAGACAGAAGGAGAGAAAAGAGGAAAAAAAACGCAAAGGGTATGGAGAAAGAGAAAAGACAGAAAAGGAAGTTAGAGCAAAAGAGGTTAAAAGACACAGAGAGAGAGAGAGAGAGAGAGAGAGAGAGAGAGAGAGAGAGAGAGAGAGAGAGAGAGAGAGAGAGAAATAAAAATAAGTACAGTGTCTTTGTGAGAGGCACCTTTTTTTGGCAACATCAAGTTGACATATTACAACCTGCAGCCTGTTTTTCTCTTGCGCTTCTCTGAGTGTTGTCTCACGGGCCGGATTCAATCCCTTAGCAGGCCTGATCTGGCCTGCGGGCCTCCTGTTTGACACATGTGCTTTAGGGGCACATGAGATAAAACTACAATAAGAGCTAGGGTTGAATTTAAAAACATATTTAAATTAAAATAGTTTATTTCGCAGAACCTGAATTAACATTATTACTTATGTTTCACCACGAGAATGAATTAATTCATGTCACGGTTGCCATGGCGCCCAGTTGGCCCCGCCCGTGTGGCGCCATCTGCGGCTCGTTGACAGATTGGCTTCCCTGCGATTTAAACCCATTCCTGTCACTATCCTTTTGTCAGTCCGTCTGCGAATCTCCGTGTATACTAGGCGAGCCTTCTTCGACCCTGATTCCCACCTGTCCCGTTTTTGCTCCCGACTCGTTTCCGACCCCGACCATGTCTCGCTCTTCCAGTCTACCAATAAATTTTTCCATCCCTGACACCGTCATCGCTCGCTACAGAAGATCCACTTCTGTTTTCGGATCACAATCTGAGTACGAAAACGATTTGCTTCCCGTCTTCAGCGAACACCGGATCGGATCTCTATCTCAATGAAATTGTGAGAAACGTCACGCAATTGGGTCCTGTTTCCGTTCTGGTCCTGACAACTCATTCATAAACGGTCACTTCGAAAGCAGTAAGACAGCTAGTGGACCACGTCTCGACGAAGCAGACTTAATTTCTTGAGTTGCTGTTTATTTCGGATTATAATCTCAACCATTACCATTATAAGGATGCCGTAATATTAAGAATTAAGTCCAAAAATGTCCAGACATGGGACCAAGTCACACATGTGCAAGTCTCAAGTAAGTCTCAAGTCTTCACCTTCAAGTCCCAAGTAAGTCCCAAGTATTTTTTTCTTGGGCAAGTCAAGTCACAAGTCAAGTCCCGAGTCTTAGATTGCCAAGTCCAAGTCAAGTCACAAGTCATAAAAACAGCGACTCGAGTCGACTCGAGTCCAAGTCACTAAGTCTCAAGTCCCCATGTCTGAAAATGTCCCATTAGCTTTTTAACTATTGTCAAGAACCGGAACAGGATCAGGACCCAATGCGTGAAGTTTCTCACACAAGCCTTTTATTTTACAGGAAATGGGGAGTCATGCATGTTAGGCAGCAGTCTGGCATGGAAAGACAGGAAGCCAGAGGCCGACGAGATCGATACCAATTGCCTGAACAGATATCGGACACATGGGGTCGATACCGGACAGGACGGGACAGACAGGATTGATATCAAAACAGGATATCAAAATTAAACAGGATGAAATAAACGGGAACCCCACCGGACAGGAAATACCAACAGGAAACAGGACCAAGTCAAAACCCACATCTTGCGGGGCAGAGGTTCGTTGACAGACTGACAAAGGGTGAGGGAGAGCACTGAGCTTAAATAGAAGGAAAGCCAATTTGTCAACGAGCCGCAGCTGGCGCCACACGGGCGGTGCCAATTGGGCGCCAGGGCAACCGTGACAAAAAGAGAATTAGCAATGAGCATTGGAAAGTTACCATCCGAACTGCCGTCCATGTTCTGTGATTCTATTTTATTTCCTTTTAACATGTTAACCACAAGAGGGCACTCAAAAAAAAATGGATAAGTGGTTAGGAATCGAGCCAAAACCTCAGCCCCAGAAGAAAGATTCAAAAGAAGCGAACAAAATGGATGATGCCACAAAACGTAAACGTACATTAAAAGCATGGTGGAAAGAAGAGATCACGTATTAGACGACGCAATGCAAACAGTGCAATGGATCTTATAAGTAGATTTATAATAAACTTAATTTTAAAGTGTTGTTCTGTTCTATATTCTGATAATCAATCCTTAATACTTTGCAACCATCGGGTTCTTTTTGCGATGAGTTGTTTTATTCTGTTTCAAGTTGTGAAAAATGGGGCAGGCAACTTTATGGCTGGGCAGGCAACTTTTCAGAGTTGTCTGCCCCCTAGTGTCCGCTCACTTTTTCTCACGTGTTTCAGACACTGGCCATAGTCCGGAAAAAAAGATAACATACAAACTTTAATTGTTCAATACTCATCTTTGACAGGTTACCAACTGTACGAAAATCCAGCAGTGACAAAAAAGGTATTATGAAAAGAATCTTCGTTACTGGCAGTACCTTTAAAAACTCCAAATGAGAAAATGCTACCGTACATTTCAAAATCTTTACCTGGGTTGGGTAGGCTTACTTCAACTGGATTACTTTCAATGACTTTTGGATGACTCCAATGCCAAACATGCTCATAAAAAACAAAATAAACTAAATATGAATCACATTATGACTCACAACACGTGGTAAGCTTTCTCTCCTGGCTTTGATCTCTTCAATCTCCAGCAAAACAAACATCAAATGCCACAGAAACAAAATGAAAATAAATCCAAACATCATTTTTGCCGTTCCATGTGTTCCGTTACTCCCCGAGCCTGCACAAAATGGAGTCATTTTATTCCTATTTAGTTTATTTTGTCTTTTATGAGCATATTTGGTATTGGAGTCATCCAAAAGTAAGTGAAATGAATCAAGTTAAAGTAACCCTACCCAACCCTGATCTCTACACAATCGAGCAAGGACAGAGAGAGAAATATCCCAAGTGCCCACCGCTGTCAATTATGCGGTGCCAAGTGGAGCTTCATGCCCAGATTCCCCAGTCTGGGCATCATATGCAGGAACTTTGGCAGGTTCCTCAACAGCCTGCAGCCTTTGACGGAAAGCCCAAAGCATAAAATACCAGAAGAACAAGCCCAAATGACCTGGAGTGGGAAGCCTGACCTGGACTGCGAACATTACAGGTTACTGCCAGAATCCATCAGCATCCTTGCGCAAATCCAATTCCGCTTTGGAGAGGTTCAACAACGACATAGTACGGAGCATAGCAATAGATGGAATTGTAAAGACACGAGGACTGGGACCTCTTTCAACGTCAACTTTAGCGGCAAATATGCTCTACGAACAAAATACAGCACGGGTGAAATTGATTACTCTTCTCCGTGTGCGAGCATGCAATAGAAAAGGCGCAATAGAAATAACAAGTTACCAATACACCAATTACTTGTCTTTTTTAAAAATCAAGTATATTACAACTCAATTTTGTAGTGAAGTTATATACTATTTTATACACTGTTTTATCTTACTTATAATCAAATATACTTGTCCTAAGTTGGATTTCAGCCTTTGAGTGCAAACTCTGGCAGAAGGGTGTCGTTAACCGCGCTTTACGTTGGAATGGGCCTTTTCTTCCATTCTGTGCAGATAACAATGACTTATCACCTCGTCTGGAGTGGTGGAGTAAGCGCCTGGTACCATTTTCTCGGGAAGGAGATAACCTATCACCCCTCTTCCCATTCTTCAAATCTTGGTTGGGAAATTTGCATGGACGACTGCGGACCAATCAGCCAGAGGCTTGGTCATGGGGCGTGAACATTTCATCGGCATGGATTATAACATGGGAAGACCCTGAAACCCTGTCGTCTTTCTCCACACGATTGTAATTGGCAAGGAAGAAAGATCCGACTTGTTCAACTTTTTGATTCAGCTAAATAAATTGATATGTGGACTACACTCATCATTCGGCTAATTAAATTTCTTCAACTTTTGAATATGCTCCAACTGTAAGGAATTAGAGAAGAAACGTGAAGTGTCTTTGGAGTCAGATTTCAGTTTAGTACATGTGAAAACAGTAGCCAGAATCTAAGTAGAAAAGTTTTGCCTTCATTTGTCAGAAGACATAGGTGGGAGGGGTAGGGCAGGGAGTGAGTCCAGAGTGGTGGAAGAAGCTGTCCATAAGCCTGCTGGTTCCTGCTCTGAGAGCTGTTTTCCCCTGATGGCAGCAGGTAAAAGAAATTGTCAGATGGGTGGGTGGGGTCACTTGCATTCCTGGTGGCTACACAGGTTGGGCAGTAGGGGCTGAAGTTATATACTATTTTATACACTGTTTTATCTTACATGAAGTAAAATACACTTGTTTTAAAATCTGACTTCAGTGTTTGAGGGCAAACTATGAGAGAAGGATGTTGTAAAAATGCCTGTGCTTTGAAAAGTGTCTTTGGTTTCTGTTTGTGTAGATAACAATGACTTATCACCACGCCTGGGGGTAAGGGCGATGACCTATCACCCTTCTCCTAATGCTTCGAAGGACGATTGGGATAATTGCATCAACATGGCGTGGAACAATCAGCCAGAGGCTTGATCATGGGGCGTAAACATTCCATCGGCATGAATTATAACAGAGGAGCCCCCGGACTCTCGTCGATCTGTCACCTGCACACGATTGGCACAGGCAGAGACCTGATTTGTTAAACTATGTGATTCGGCTAAATAAATTAATACGTGGACTCAATAACTTTTCTGGATTCTGGACATGCTCCAACTGTAAGGGTTTGGACAAGATACGTGAAGTGGAGTCAGATTGCAGTTTAGGAAATGTTAAAACCTTACAGGGCGTAAGTAGGACACCGATGACCTTCTGCTGTTCTCACGATGCGCTGCTGTGTCTTTGGGCAGGACGCGGTGGAGGCGCCATACCACACGTTGATGCAGCTAGTCAGGATGATCTGGATGGTTCCTCTGTAAAATGAGAGCATGATGGGGGTGAGGACATTTGCTCTCCTGAGTTGGCAGAGAACATACAAGCATTGATGGGCTTTTTTGGCCATGTATGTAATAGTATCGTTTCAGGACAGGTTTTCGCTGATATGCACACAAAAAGTTCTCAAAAAAACTACTGACTTGACTCAACTTTGTTCTACTTCGACCTTGACTTCAAAATACCCCATTTAGAACACAACGTCAGGGGAACCTTTGTATTTTTACTTTCATGCACTGTAACTTTGACTTAATTGGCTTCTTGATGAGCAATTTCGAGCCCTGATTTTTGTGAGCTTGCTACATTTTCTTGTGCGCTGAGAATCTGCGAGCAGTGCGCGATTGCTTCGAGGGAACATTGCCCACCACAGTCCTCTCGTCCGCAAACTTAAGGAATGGAAAGAGATCAGAGATGTATTTAAACATATGCAAAAGGAGAGACTGTTATTTTATCGTCAAAGTTTGTTTATAGTCGCAAAAAACATGTTGACATTTTCTTGTGGCTCAGAGAAAAAAAAAAGAAAATTGTTAGCAAACAACTCGCAAATGTTTTGCCCTTGAACAAACCCTCACAAGGAGTCAATATTAATCTTTCAAAAAATGTTCACAAATAAAGTATATGGGAGCTTTTCTTTGCAAAATGTGTTGAATTCTGCAAAGATGCTTACGTGCGTTAGGGCAAAAAATGGCAGCCGTCACGTAAGAACAACGGTAGAAGATAGAATATTAGCATTGAGCTAATAGCAACAGAGTCGGCCACAGTTTCCACACACAGCTGCCCGAGACCCCCGATCTAAATCCTTCCATAAATAAAATAAACCTTTTGCGGTGGCACAACGACTTTTCAAAATAGTAGGGGAATATTGGACCTTGAGGTTCTGGATTACCCTGAAATGATAAGTGTTTGCTCTGTAGGGAAACACATGTTTTATATGTGTCACTTACTCTCTTTGTATACCAATAATAGCGATCTAAGACTCACTCAAATTTTTACTTGTTGGATTTTAGAAACTGTTTTCATGCTCTTTATCTAACTGCGATGTAGCCGTCCCACCAAGGATCCACATTCAGGCCGGACTGGATGATGAGGCTTTTAATTCAGTTACGTTAGCAGCGCGCTATTGAGGGACACAACATACACACACCATGTGGTTAGCACCTCCGCTGGTTCCCAACATTGTTAGCAGCGCGCTGGAGACTGCTAACAACATCCTTTTTATATAGTTGTGAAAATAGAAATAATTACAATAAGGAGTGTAAAAACGGGAACAATTGACCTGCAATGAGCGACACAACGTACACACACCATGTGGTTAGCACCTCCGCTGGTTCTCAACATCGTTAGCAGCGCGCTGGAGACTGCTCAAAGCATATCAAATAGTTTTATTTTTTTTTCAGTTTACATGAAATACATTTTAGAATATAAACCATCACAATACATTTTTACATACATTTTAACAAGATACTTTTAACAAGTGATCGTATAGTGGTTTTAACTTTTATAATAATAATAATTAATAATAATTTCCTTGTATTGTCATTCTGTGTAACAATGTACACAGAACGAAATGTCGATTGCACCTGACCCGTTGTAGCGAGCCGATGCAGCCGCAGCCAACAGAGGGCGCCGCCGACCACTTTTTAAGTCTTAGGAATGACTCGGCCGGGGCGCGAACCACCGACCTCCCAGTCTCAAAGCGGGCGCCTTACCATCTAGGCTACTGAGCTGGTTTTACAATGAATTCAACTCGAGATATTTTTCAATCTGAATTTGAACCAACATCATCCTTTTTATACATTTGTGAAAACAGAAATAGTTACGATAACGAGTGTAAAAAACGGGAACAATTGACCTGCAATGAGCGACACAAAATACACACACCGTGTGGTTAGCACCTCCGCTGGTTCTCAACATCTATGAGGAAAATTAGCCTTTCAGTACAATGCAACGTACAGCAAAACTAACAGAAACGACGACAGAAACGAAACAATTTGTCAGTTGTGGTTTTAATGTTGTCAATTCACTTTTTGCGGAGCACCAAAAAGTCGTGGCTTACCGTTAGCAGCGCGCTGGGTACTGCTAACAATATCTGGCTTCCGGTCATAAAACCAGAGGCTAAACTAAACCTTACCCCATACCAGCCGGTGGTGCTGTTGGACTCGTCATTGCAGGACACTTATTCACAAACTATACAAACATATTCCAGCAGGAATTTCAGCAAAACAAAGTTATGATTACACCAGTCACATTTGTACCACGGCGTAATGCACAATCCTAATACCTTTAACGTCATTAAAATTCCATTTATTTTATCTTGCTTTTTTGTCAGCCCGTCAAACGAACTTCTACCCCACAAGACGCGGGTTCTGACTTGATCCTGCTTTCCTGTGATCCTTTTCTCATCTCTCATCTCATTAGCCGTACCGCTTATCCTCATTAGGGTCGCGGGGGGGCTGGAGCCCATCCCAGCCATCTCCGGGCAGTGGGCAGGGGACACCCTGAACTGGTTGCCAGCCAATCGCAGGGCACACAGGGACAGACAAGTCATTCGCTCATTCACACCTAGGGACAATTTGGACCGGCCAATTCACCTGAAATGCATGTTTTTGGAACGTGGGAGGAAACCAGAGTGCCCGGAGGAAACCCACGCAAGCACGGGGAGAACATACAAACTCCGCACAGGAAGTCTGGAGCTGGATTTGAACCCACGACAGGTTCCCATGACATGAACTGTGCAGCACAAGCGCTAACCACTGCGCCGCCGCGCTGCCCAGTCCAATATTGTTCCCGTTTATTTTTGTACCGTTTAATTTCGGGTTCCAGTTTTCTAAGTCAAGTCAAGTCCCATTTCTTTCTGACGCCCTTAATCACAAAAATGTCTGAAAGGACTGCACAGGATTACAATTACAAAATGACACAATGACCTGATCCAAACCAGCATGCGGGGAAGGAACAACTCAAAAACCTCAGTGTGAGGAAAAAAAACCTTTCTTTTCTGTCTATTTTAGTTAGTTTCTCCAGTTTTTGTTCCCGTCTAGTTTCTCCAGTTTATTTTCATTACCCTGATTTGTTATCGATTTCGTCGGTCTCTGGCTTCCTGTCCTTCCATGCTAGACCGGCTTCCTTACGTGCACGACTCCCCATTTACCATCGGGTCCTGTATCTGTTCTGGTTCTGACACCGTAAAGATTTCTCAAGTTCACACTGAATCTGAGGCACAAGGCTCCGAGGTCACGTGCAAGCCGACTAAGACCCAATCCATTCCATTTACCCAGCCGGCATTGAAATTTTCCAGCGAATGCGAGGAACATGGCTGTCTTTGCATGTGACACGGTTCCTTCCTATCCCGCTTCCATTCTCCGGGGACGGTATATGCATCGGGATAACAGCGTGTAGCCGTTATCCTTTTGTTGCCGGTAATGAATTATTTCCTAGTAAGACGCGACTGGACTGTCTCACTGAGGCATGGCGGCCATTGTTATGGTAAAGTCACTCCATTTTTGACAAGGGGCTTTTTTGAATCTCAGCCACGTCACCGGGCCATTGTGGAGCATTTTCCATTAAACCACCGCTTCTTGACAACAATGAACATGTCAGCGTTGCCCTGACCCTATTCTGAAAGGAATACAAACAAAATGTTTACTGAACACCTAACCCAGGGGTTGTCCACCCAAAATGTTAAAAGAGCCCAAAAAAAACAGTTTTATAAAGAACATATCCTGTATATATCTGCACTACTGTTTAAAAGTTTGGGGTGTCATGATTACCTATATGCTTCACCTGTGCCCGCTCCTTTGGCCCCAACTGCCTCGGACTCTGATTGGCTCCCTGTCCCCATTCATAACCACTCCTTTCTGTCACCTGTTGTCAGTCCATCTGCGAACCTCAGTTTACACTAGGCAAGCCTTTTGACCCTGACTCCCACCTGTTCTTGCTCCCGTCTGTCCCCCGGCCTCGACCCGTTTTTGATCCTGGCCACGTCTACTCTTCTCTCCCAGCTTACGACTCGTTTCCGACCACGTTTTTGCTCTCCTGTCCCGGCTACTGACCCGTTTTTACCGTTCCTGACACCGACATCGCTCGCCACGGAAGTCCCACTTCGGTGTTTAGAGCGCCCAGTGATCACCGGATTGTGGGTGCAACCCTTTCCTTTCTTCCAATAAAACAGAGAAACGTAACGCAAGTGGGTCCTGTCTGTGTTCTGGTCTTGACAGTGAGTTTCCGGTTAAAATTCCAACGTTTTTATTCATCAAAATAAATAGAAAGTATAGAAGGAGACAGGGCAGCACAGCGGCGCGGTGGTTAGCGCGTGTGCGGCACAGTTCTGAGGTTATGAGTTCAAATTTAGCTGCCAACTTTCCTGTGCGGAGTTTGCATTTTCTCCCTGTGCTTGCATGGGTTTCCTCCGGGAACTCCGGTTCCCTCCCACACTCCAAAAAAACCATGCATGTCAGGTTAATTGGCCGGTCAAAGTTGCCCGAAGATGGCTGGGATGGGCTCCAGCACCCCCGCGACCCTACTGAGGATAAGCGGTGCAGATAATGGATGAATGAATAGTCGAGACATTGACAAGGTTAGATATAAGGATTTTTATGAGCTTTGCTGTCTTCAAACAATGGACATTTCTAAGCAACCCCAACCTTTTGAACAGTAGTATTGTCAGAACCGGAACAGGAGGAGGACCCAGATGCGTAGCGTTAACTCACGAGTTTATTGAGATATAGAGGAAAACAAATGCCAGCGATCCTGTGCTCGCTGGATCGGAGTATGATCGGAATGCGGGAGTGGATTTACCGGTGCGGGAGATCAGAGTGTGGTCAAACGGGCAAAACCTGTCGATAGCTGGAGCGGGACATCAGAGCGTGGTCGGTGGTCAAAAATGGGTCGTTAGCCAGAGCCAAACGGGGAATCAGGAACAGACGAGTGGTATACGGGTTACCAACGCTGAATCCCAGTCGGGCACCCAGGAGTACCATGCGCCCGAAGCCAGAGGTGCACAGCTGATTCTTTTTCTTCACCACAGATACGGCATCATCTTGACGCAGTTGTTTCGGATTCGGGTGAAAAAAATACTCCAATTTCCACTTGTCCTAGTCACAGTCAGCTTTCATTCTTTTATTTACAGTCCCCATGTCAGAAATGGGGTGGGGTAAAATTCTGACAGAAAGCCAAGGGCAAGGTGGCCAAAGGGTTATTGCCATCATTGTCATGATTACTGATTCGGGGAACGTGCGGCTGCCCCGTTGGCCCCAACAGCAACGGAACCTGATTGGCTGTTGGACTCTTTTTAAAGTCCCATCTACCAAAATGAACTCGTCAGACTGTCTGCGAACCTAAGCTCTCAGCTAGGCAAGCTTTTGTACTCTCCGACACGATCCTGCCCCGTTTCCTGCCGGATACCTGTTTCCGACCTCTTTTCTGGACTCGTTACCACCCTTGCTCCTCTGTCCCGGCCATCGACCTGTTTTCCCGCCGCCTACGACGACCTTCGCTCGACGCGGAGGTGCCACTTCCGCGTTCCTGCTATCTGCTACCCATGACCGACGATCATCGAAATGTGGATGTGAATGTGAAATACCTGAGCCGTGGTATGACGTCTTGACGGCGTAGGAGGTTTCGGCATTTCTTGCGGAAATCTGACCCTGTTTGTTTGCTGTTGTGCTAAATGGCAATACGCTCCCATCTTCGACTGAGTATACCGACGACAGCAGAAGACATGACTATAGCAGTTTTGCAGAGATCACGTTCCTAATTTGGCCATCTGGCAGTCTTGTAAGGCTCTGACATTGTTACTGTCAGAATTCACACCGCACTGTCGATGTAGAAGTAACACGCGCTATGACACATACGAGCACGTGCAACTTGTTCTTGTACTTATCGCCCACTCGCGGGTTCCTCTTCTGACAGTCATTTTCTTCATCCCGGGGAACAAGCTTACACTTGAAGAAAAAAAAAATCACATTCGTTTTACCCAGATTCATGGCTGATTATGTGGTGGTTTGTGCAGTGGACCCAAACGCAGGAAGTAGAAAAAAGCAAGGCGCTTCAAAAACAGGTGGCTTTTAATAGTAAAATCGTCCACACTGTCTGAAAACAGAAAACAAAAACAAGCCTCAGAAACCAAGATAAACTGGAAAATGTGATTGTGAAAAACAATGGTGGAAACAAATATCACCCAACACTGAACGCTGTCCAAAAGGTTTTCTGAAGACAAACAAGATAGGCGCCCTCTGGTGGTCGGAGGAGCGGCAGACCCTAACACTAGGAACTCCCGAAGATAAAATCCATCCGTAAACAGAAAGCAACTGTGAAGCTCTGTTTAGCATCAATGAAACCTAAAACTGATCACAAACCTCCATCTCAAATCTAAAAGTTGAACATTGTCAGGACCAGAACGGAAACAGGACCCACTGGCGTAACGGATTCCTCAGGTTTTTTGAGAAGAAATCGAGGGGGTTGTGCCAACAAGCCTGGGATTGCTGGACGAGGGAAGCAGGTCACTCTGAACGCGGAACTTGGACTTCCGTGGTGAGCGATGGCGGTGTCGGGAACGGAAACAAGTCGAAAGCCAGGAAAGGAGAGTAGACGTGGTCAGTATCAAAAAAGGATCGTTGTTCAGGGAGGAAGAACAGATGTGGTCGAGATCAAAACAGGTCGTAATTCTGGACAGAAAAGCAGATTGTAACGGGAGCAAAAAAAAACAGGACAGGTGAAAAAGGACTTGCCGTGTAAAAACAGGAATCGCAAACGGACCGACAAAAAGGGACTGACGGGACAGAGTTCAAATACTTGACAGGGAACCAATCCGTCAACAAGCTGCAGCTGGTGCCACATGGGCGTGGCTCATTGGGCGCCATGGTAACTGTGACAGAACACGCTAATTCAATTTAGGTTGACAAGTCAAGTTTATTAAACACCTTATCATACATTGCGTATTCTTATTGTTGCAATAATAATAAATTTCCCAATTATACAAAAGAGTCTGACAAAGGTATTATTTAATGCCAGAACCAAGGATAAAGGATACAGAAAGTATTCATCAATGTGAAACTTGGACAGGGACAAGACCGGGTTTTTTCAAGTTTAATTAGTGAATACTGTCACGATTACTGATACTAGGCACCCAAGTCTACTCCTTTGACGCCAACTGCCTGATTGGCTGCTCGTCTCTTTTCAAACCCCCGTCTTCCTGTCACCCGTTGTCAGTCCGTCTGTGAACCTCAGCTACGCTAGGCAAGCCTTCCGACCCCGACTCTCTCCTGTTCCGATTCCTGTTTGATTCCCGGCTCTGACCCATTTTCTGAACTTGACTATGTTTTTGCTCCCTCGTCCCCGCCATCAATCTGTTTTTCCCGCTCCCGCCACGGAAATACCACTTCCGCGTCTGAGCAACCTGCTCCCCGCGACCAGCGATCTACGGATCGTGTATACTATCCTTTCCCTTCTTCCTAATAAAACTAAGAGAAACGCACGCAAGTGGGTCCTGTCTTCGTTCTGGTCCTGACAAATACAAAGGCAAATGGAGTGTTTCTTTAGAAATCTGGTGCCACCAAAACTATCGTGGACTCACTGACACAAGAGTACCAATTTTGCGACACGGGTGGGAACCACATCGACAGGATTAAAATTACGAACAGAACGTGTAATGTTCCTCCCCACCGTCATTAAGCTTATTTCTGCTTGGAGATAATGGAACTTTACCGAGCGTGTCACTGGGGGACTTGTGACTGCTTTGTCCGAGTTGTGTGTTTCGTTCTCCAAAAGTGCGTGAGGTAAGTTTCCCTGCTGCCGTCAGAGTGTGCGTTTCTTTTCCCCTTTGCCGTTTTGGCCTTTCCTTTGTGTTTTTCGCTGCGCGTCTTGCAATTGATTTCATGTTGTCCGGATTGCTCACCGTTAGCGTCGAGGGGCTGCCAAAACCTTCCAGTTTTGTTTGGTCTAGCTGGGCCTGCTGTGTCCGTTCTTTTTTTCGGCTTTGTACACTTTTGTAGCTGCATCCGTTTTATGTTTATGCTCTCCTGGTAGTCTGGCTGCCTACTGCCTTGTTTTTGGTCGGTCAGGATTACGGTTTTCTGCCAATCCGTCCCGGTTATACCCCTTTAGCAGCCGGCTAGCCTGCTTTATATTTGCCTTGGTTGGTGTTTATTGCCGTGGCTGTTTTTCGTTGTTAGACTGGCTTCCTACTGCATGTTTTCAGCCGGCCCGCCTCCTGTCGTTCCGCCGGTCCTTCCCGATTGGCCTTCTTTGGCAGCCGGCTACCCTAGTCCCAGTTAGTTCTCTCTGTGCTCACTTATGACTTACAGCACACGGTAAGCTTTCTCTCCTGGCTTTGATCTCTTCGATCTCCGGCAAAACTGACATAAAATGCGACAGAAACAAAATGAAAAGAAATCCAAACAGCTTGCCAACATCATTTTTGCTGTTCCATGTATTCCGTTACTCCCCAAGCATGCACAAAATGGAGTCATTTTATTCATATTTAGTTTCTTTTGTCTTCTCATCTCATCTCATTAGCTGCACCGCTTATCCTCAGTAGGGTCGCGGGCGTACTGGAGCCCATCCCAGCAATCATCGGGCAGTGGGCATGGGACACCCTGAACTGGTTGCCAGCCAATCGCAGGGCACACGGGGACAGACAACTCACTCGCTCATTCACACCTAAGGACAATTTGGATTGGCCAATTCACCTGAAATGCATGTCTTTGGAATGTGGGAGGAAACCAGAGTGCCCGAAGGAAACCCACGCAAGCACGGGGAGAACATACAAACTCCGCACAGGAAGTCTGGAGCTGGATTTGAACCCACGCAGGAGGTTCCCATGACATGAACTGTGCCGCACATGCGCTAACCACTGCGCCGCTGTGCTGCCCTTCTTTTGTTAGCGTATTTGGTATTGGAGTCATCCAAAAGTCATTGAAAGTAATCAAGTTCAAGTAACCCTACCCAACCCTGTACTCTTGTCTATTAAACACATTACAGTTAGTAGACCCACTATGCCAACAAAAGTGAAACAGGTGATGAGTTCCACCGGGGTTAGCATAATGGGGCGACCGCAGAAGCAGTTATCGGGAAGAAAAGCCCGACGAGATGGAGGTAAAGAGATTGAGTTTAGCGAGGCAGCGGAGGAAAAGCTCATTAAGGCACCGTCGTTGAGGAAATGGACAATAAAAAAAGGGAGAATACAGGAGACGGTGGAAGGAAAGAGAACGGATGAGAGGATGGACTGAGGAGAAAAGGCAGATAAGCCATGGGGAGAGAGGGAATTGCCAGAGTTACAGTATGGCCCCTGCAATACCTTCCCTCCACATAAAGCTGTCCGGCTGCTGCAATGCCATCGCTGAAAAATTTCAGTCCCTCCCAGCTCCGCACTCATTTAGATGAAGCATCTGGAGGTTGCTTCTTTTTATTCTGTCAAACTCCATTCCTGTACTGGCCACGGACATTTTTCTTCTTTCTCTCTCTCTGTACTAAGCTGCGCATTGCCCGCAGATTCTCAGCGCGCAAGAAAATCTAGCCAGCTCACAAAATCAGGGCTCAAAATTGCTCATTAAGAAGCCGATTAAGTCAAAGTTTACAGTGCATGAAGGTCAAAATACACGGGTTCCCCTGACGCTGTGTTCTAAATGCGGTATTTTGAAGTCAAGGTCCACGTAGAACGAAGTTGAGTCAAGTCAGTAGAGTTTTTCGAGAACCGGCTTCTACGGCTCGGCTCACTAAAAATTACCGGCTCTTTCGGGTCCTAAACAGCTCTTCGGGTTGTTTTTGATTCTTTCATCCCTATATGGCCCAATATGATGTAAAATGATGCACAAAATGACTTAAAGGAAGGGGGAATAGAGCAAAAAAGAAAAAAATACCAAAATGAAAAAGTAGTGAAAAGCTGAGAAAAAAGAAACAAAAGGAAGAAAAAAAAGAAGGAAAATTCAGAAAAAAGCCAGAAAAAAAGAAAAAGAAACAAAGGAAAAAAAGCAAATAGAGAACAAAAAGGAAAAAGTAACAGCTAGGAAAAAATAAACACAATGAGATTTTTTTTAAAGGGATTCAAAATTATAGAAATAAAAAACAGAGAAAAAGAAGAAAAAGTTTGTGTTGCATTCAAATCATTTCCAATGATACCGAGTGAATCTTGTTGCCAACATTGTACTTTCACTCAAAAATGTGATTAAATACAGTTGTGTATCGTGAAACCGACTCAATAAGCCCCCAAAATTTTAGTATTATGCGACAAAATATATCAGGAAAAAACAGAAATGGATATCTTGTGAAAGAATTGTAAAAACAAATGACGTTTGTAGGCAATAGTTCATGAGTCAATTCATATAATTTTGCATTGCCGGAAACTCAGCAAAATTTAACTTGATGACAACTTTTGGACATGTTTGATAATGGATTAGTTGCCACACTTGGGATTGCCGTTGCTCGCTGTTGATTCAAGCTGTTGCTCACCGACTTTGTGTGAACGCTCAGACCCGCAAGGAAAATGACAGGGAACATTGGTCCCAGCGCACCGTACCATGTTCATTTGGGGAGTTTTAGGACCGGACGGACAAAAACCAAGGCACGTTAGTTTTAGTTTACGGCAGATGAAGGGGAAACAAAACCCCTCTGGAACAGATCGAGCACCATCAGTCATTGGAAGAAGAGTCTAAGATCTGTCCTTCAAGGTTTGATAGGGACAGAAATAAGGCAGATTCCATCCCTTTACGTTCCAAAGGTAAACAAAGACGTGTCACCAGTCACTGCAATCCGTCATTGCCGCCTATTATATGTCTATTTATATGTCGGCATTAGAGTGTGTTTTGGAATAAATATTTGACACAGTTAGTTTGGTCTACTAGTGATCCCAAGAGCCAAGAAGAAATCAGACATGGTTTTCCATTGGGTGCCTTGGTGCTGTGGAATGCTCTTCCCCTGGGATTGGATCTGCAACCTCAGTAGAACCGTTTAAACCTAAGCTTAAAACACACTTCTATTCTATAGCATATGAATAATCTATATTCTATGTTGATAATATGTGTATTATTTGCCCTCATATAGGTTTTAGAACAGGGGATGGTGTCATAATAGTCTGTAATGATAGTTTGCAATAGTCTTTGATCTGTGTAGCCCTTTGAGACTCTCTGTGATTAAGGACTAAACAAATAAACATGACTTGACTGACTCATGCTTAGGTTTTGAGTTTTTCCTTGCCCTCATGAAGATTTTAGATCAGGGGATGGTGTCATAATAGTCTATGGTTTGCAATCTGTGGTCTGTGCAACCCTTTGAGACCTTGTGATTAAGGACCAAATAAATAAACAGGACTTGACTTAACATTTGACTTTTGGGTACGTGTTGGATTTGGATTTTAGACTCTTGGTTTGACTGCAGAATGTCCGGTGAGTGTACTTCGACCTATATTTTAGTACAAGAAATAACTGAAGTGTCATTAAAGGCTTTGCCGGGCGAGTTCCGGATTCTCTGTCCACAGAAAAAGAAGGTTCAGGTAAAGTGTCAATATTCCGTTTAAGCAATTCCACAGCTCCGTCCCCTCTCCTGTCCCGCTTCATCTTTTCCTGACGAAAACCCGGACTTTGATCCCCGGCGGATAGAGCGCCGCAAACAGCAGCTAGAGACGTTTGATCAAAGACTTGCGTCACCTCAGATAGAATTCAGGCGGGGATAGAAGGATAGCGGAAAGGCTGCGCCGGGACCCGGTGTTGATAATATAAATGTGTCATCTCCGGAGATTCGGAAACTCCAAGAGACGGCCAAAAGTAAGACGTCTTAAATCATCCCTAATCAAAGCGACTACTCCTGAAGTTTGACGGGTAGAGTTTGAATTTCAAACCTTATGCCCTTAGTTTGTGTCGTACGGAACGAAATGATGTTACGGGTCATGTTGCGGGTGAACTCCAGTGTTGGCTTCACGTCTAAATTCTCATGCAAGCAAAAATGTTTTTTTTTGTGGAACTGAACGAAAACGTGCAGGTAGGAAACTATAGGAAGTGTCATGATTACTGATGAGAATCACCTGTTCACGCTCCTTTGGCACCAATTGCCTCGGACTCTGATTGGCTCCCTATCACTATTTAAACCCTCGTCTATCTGTCACCTGTGGTCAGTCCGTCTGCAAACCTCAGTTTACTCCAGGCAAGCTTTTTTTCCACCCTGACTCACTCCTGTTTTTGATCCCATCTGTTCCCCGGCTTCGACCAGTTTTCTTTATCCTGACCACGTCTGCTCTCTTCTCCTGGCTTTCGACACGTTGCAGATCCCGACCACGTTTTGCTCTCCCGTCCCGGCTACTGACCTGTTTTTTACGTTCCCGACACCGACATCGCTCGCCACGGAAGTGCCACTTCCGCATTGAGAGCGACCTGCTCCCCGCGATCACCGGATCGTGTGTGCAATCCTTTCCTTTCTTCCCAATAAAACAGAAAAAAACGTATGCAAGTGAGTCCTGTCTCCGTTCTGGTCCTGACAGGAAGCAGCTCGGGGCCGCATAAAACTCACAAGGGCCAGACGAGTTGATTAAAGAGTGAAAGAGTGAGAAAAGTATAAACAATGAAAGAAATGAAGAGAAAGAGAAATAGAGAAATAGAAAAGAAGAGAAAAACAAAGGAAGAGAGGTAGAAAAAAAAGACAGAGAGGGAGAGAAAAAAAGAGAGTGACATGAGTAAGAAAGAAAATAAGACAGACAGAAAATGTCAGGTCCAGAACGGAGACAGGACTCACTCGCGTAACGTTACTCACAGTTTTATTGGGAAAAAGGGAAAGGAGAGCACACACGATACGGAGATTGCTGGTCGCAGGGGGAAGGTTGCTCAGACGCGGAAGTGGTATTTCCGTGGCGAGCGATGGCGGTGTCGGGAGCAGAAAACAAAACAGATCAGTAGCCGGATAGAAGAGCAAAAACGTGGTTGATATCAGAAAATGGGTCATTATTCGTGACGGGAGAACAGACGTGGTCGAGATCAAAACAGGTCATAATTCGGGACAGGAGAGCAGACGTGGTCAAAATCAGACAGATCGTAGCGGGAGAAAAACAGGAGCAAAAACACGGGACAGGCGAAAAAGGGCTTGCCGTGTAAAAACGGAGATTCTGAGATGGACCGACAAGAGGGAGCTGACAGGACAGAGTTTAAATACTGACAGGGAGCCATGGCAACCGTGACAGAAAAAAAAACACAGCTACAGTTGTTTTGCCGGTGGCACCTAGCTTCATAGAAAACTGCAGCTCTTATTTCGCCTTTTTATCTCTTGAGCTTCTCTCAGACGTGTCTCGCCGGCCGGATTGAATTATTCAGGGGGTCTGAACCGGCACGTTTGACACCTACGATACGAAGCGTATTCAGCAGCTCACTCTCAGCCTAACGAGCTCGGTGAAGACGCAACTCAAACCGGACAGCAAGACACGCGGGCGAAAACAAGGAAGGAAAACGGATTCCCTATGCAGTCGCAAATACGTATGACTATCGAGTGGCGGTATCGTGCCGTTCTTGTGGTCCATAGTCCGGTTACCTCCCCGCCAAAGGCTACAATCCATCCAAGCAATTAAGGTGTAATTGATTTAGCTCTAGAGAATGGAAGAGACACCGGCAGCCCGAAGCCAAGGATTTCTCCGTGCAGAGGACGGCCAGATTGCCCTTGCGGTCGGAGCGCCTTATCAATTTGATTAAAGTGTGAAAGGACACTTAGGATCTCAATTGCAGGCGCATTAGCAGTCCACTCAGACCCCTTTCATGCCGGCTCCTAATGTTTGAGGTATTGCCGGAGCTGGAGATGATTTGATCCCGCTTCCGTATGCCCTCACAAATCAAGATGTGGTGAGTTCTTCTGGATGAAAAAAAAACCAACTTGCTTTAAAAGATCTATTTCAGAATATTAGTTTAGTGCAGTCGTTCTCAAATAGTGTGGTGGGACCCCCTTGGGTGGAGGATCCATGGGTTCTTTCTTTTTAACTTTGCCAGAATAAAGTGAAATCGCACCTCCACTACACTAGGCGGCAGTGGCGTTCTCAGTGGTAGAGTGTTTTGTTTCCATTTAACCTGTCATGAAGCGGGTCGGGAAGCAGGAAGTTGGAACTCATTTGCGTAGACGATCTGTCACTTTAATTGAGAAAGAAAAGTTGTCCAACACACAAACGGACCAAAAACAAAACAAAGCAGGCTCCGATCCAGGCAAAAATACAGACTAGGCATTTAACAGAAGCACAACAAGAATAAAAAGGTATCAAACAGGCATGAACAGGTTTTCAACAAGGGTAAACAACGATCTGGCAAAGGGCAGTTCCAAAAGGCAGGTTTAAGTACCCATAGGAGTAATCAGGAAATGCAGGTCAGCCGGTGTCAAGGGGGGGGGGGCAGCTGGGCGCCATGACAACCGTGCAGGACATGACATAACCTCCATGCAGTGCATTAAGCACAGCGTATAATCATCGAGTATGAAGTGTAGCAGACCTTCGAGTGACCACACAGAAAAAACACGGATGCCAGATGACAAGGAGTAAAGACACAAACAAAAGTCTCCTCTTGTAGCACTTTACTGAACCTTGGAGGGAGATGAGCAAAGACCAGTGCGCTTCCTAAAAAATGTCGGCAGCAGACTGCATGAAGCCAAAGAAACTGTCACGGTTGCCATGGCGCCCAATTGGCCCACGCTGTGTGGCGCCAGCTTCTGACACGGTTGCCAGGGCGCCCAATTGGCCCCGCCCATGGACACCAGCTGAAACGCGTTGACAGATAGCTCCCTGTCACGACTTAAACGCTGTCCTGAGAGTCGTTTTTGGTCGGAGGGTCTGCGAAACTGTTTTGACACGTCAAGCCCTGAGAATCTCCGTTTTTCCTGTGTTTTAGTTCTTCTTTTGCCAAGCCCTGTGAATTTCCGTGTTTGCCTGTGTTTTGCTCCTGTTTTGTTCCTGCCCAGATCTGTTTGATTTTGACCACCTCCTCTTTCCGATCAATCTACTTCCGTGACCAACGATCCCCGGATCGAGTGTGCGCTCCTTTCTCTTCTGTGAGTATGTTACGCAAGTGGGTTTTGCTTCCTGCTTCCTGACCTGGTCCTGACAGAAACGAAGCTCTCACCTAAAGACGTGACAACCCAATCACGCTGATAAGACAATTGAGTTTTTCTTTAGCGGGAAATGTGCCAACATTTTCAGTGTAGAGTCGCTGCTCCTCCGCATTGAGAGGAACCAGCTGAGGTGGCTCGGGCATTTGATAAAGATCCCTACCGGACTCCTTCTTGGGGAGGTGTTTCAGGCATGTCCCATGGATAGTAGGCCCCAGGGTCGCTATGCTTTGTTTTCCTTATTCCCATTCATAACCATTCATACAGTCGCCTTATGCAACAGCTTCACCTTCGAGCGAGCTTGACATTGTTGCAGATATGAATGTGTTGTTGACCGGATTTTTCAAAAGACATGTAATATTCATCAATACACAGAAAGAAAACCATCAATAAATACATTCGTGTGTCAACAAGTAAGCACATTTTTATTGAAGACGAGGAAAAACAGTCGCCCGTTCCTTATTGATCAGCTGCTTAAAATGATGTTTGCAACACCATCGCCGTTTCCATTAGTAGTGCCGGATTTAAATCAATAATGATTCCAGTTTGGCTGAAGCCGGATTGGCAGGGGAAGAACAGGAACTCGCGGATCTGGTCAAATGCTCAGACAAAGCATCAACCTAGTTTGGGAAGCGGCACAGAATAAACCCACTGGTGACCAACATCCCCTTAGGTATCACCACGAACATCACCGTCTACCAACAAGAGCTTGAAACAGGCACCAGATTTAAATGTATTGGGGCTGGCATATCAGAAAAAGGGTCAGAACCAGAATGTCACAAGCCAGAAACGAAAACAGGACCCAATAACGTTCTATTTTACTCAGTTTTATTAAGAGAGCGGTACATGCTTCGACGACCCGATGATCGTCGGACACGGCTAGCTGATGGCAGGAACACGGAAGTGGCACTTCTGTGTCTAGCGAGGGTCGTCGTAGGCAGCGGGAAAACTGGTTGATAGCCGGGACGGGAAAGCAAGGGCGGTAACGAGTCCAGAAAAGAGGTCGGCATCAGGCAGGAAACAGGGCAAACCAGGTCGATGGCCGGGACGGAAGAGCAAGGCTGAAACGGGTCCAGAAACAGGTCGGCAACAGGTATCAGGCAGGAGAAAACAGGACAGGAGAATGTCGGATAGTACAGAGCTTGCCTAGCTGAAATCATAGGTTTGCAGAAGTTCTGACAGCTTCCTCTTGGAAGCCGAGGGTTTAAAAAGAGTCAGGGAACCAATCAGCGACCAGGGCTGTTGGCGCCAACGGGGCAGTCGCAGGTGCAATCATGACACAGAAATCAAATTGTAACCGCCCTTGCCAGACCTGAACTCATCTTGGGAGACGACGAGAACAGAGCAGTCAAATAAAAGATCGGATTCGTGCAAGGATTGGTTACTTCCAATAACCTCTACACTTGCGAGGCTGGAAAAGAAGATCCAGGCCACGGAGATGCCATGCCATAGAGAACTTCTAGGCATCGGCTACATCGGCTTCCTGTCACCGGTTGTCAGTCGGTCTTTGACCTTTTCCGTTATTTTTACTCGCGCTGGAAGGAGAAGCCCTAAGAATTTGACATACTTGTATAATGACAATTCAGGCCATTCATTCATTCATATAAATACTGGATCACAAATTTAATTTACTTGTTATTGAAAAATCCCCACTGTCATGATTGCTGATTGCAATCACCTGTGCCCGCTCATTTTGCGCCAACCGCCGCGGATTCTGATTGGCTCCCTGTCACTATTTATACCCAGTCCGGTCTGTCCCTTGTTGTCAGACCGTCTGCAAATCTCCGTGCACACTAGGTAAGCCTTTTTTGACCCTGACTCTCACCTGTCACGTTTTTGCTCCCGTTTGTCTCCGGCTACGACCCGTTTTGATCCTGACCACGTCTGCTCTCCCGTCCTGACTCACAACCCGTTTCTGTCCCCGACCACATTTTTGCTCTCCCGTCCCAGCAATCGACCGTTTTTTTTGCCGTTCCTGACACCGCCGTCGCTCGCTACGGAAGATCCACTTCCGTGTTCGGATCACAATCCGAGTACGAGAGAGATTGCTTCCCGTGCCCAGCGAACACCGGATCTTGGGTACAGCTCTTCCTCTTTCTTTCAATAAAACTTATTCACGCAAGTGGGTCCTGTTTCCGTTTCGGTCCTTACTCCCACAGGATGTAATGAAGCCTGTCTTTGTTTCCCATGTTCTTAGGGGGCATTTTGAAGGCCCACATTCTTTTTACCCCGAAAGGAAGAAGAATATATTACAAGAACAATGCCGTAAGACCCACCCCCTAGCTTTTTATTACTGCAGTTTAAGAGTCCTGCTAGTAATCGTGACAGTTATTTTAGAGGCGGTATTTTAGGAGCCTTACAACCAGTGATCCCTCTAAGCTAATTACTAATTAAGAAGCAACTTAAGTCAAAGTTACAGTGCATGAAGGTAAAAATACAGGTTCTTCTGAAACTGTTCTGAATGCGGTATTTTGAAGTAGAGTCGAAGTAGAACGAAGTTGAGTAAAGTTAGGAGAGTTTGTCGAGAACCGGCTTCTTCGGCTCGGCTCACTCAAAGGAACCGGCTCTTTCAGGTCCTAAACGGCTCTTTGGGTTGTTTTTGATTCTTCAATCCCAACATGACCAAATAGTATGTAAAATTATGCACAAAATGACTTAAAGGAAGGGGAAATAGAACAAAAAAAATACCAAAATGAAAAAGTAGTGAAAAGCTGAGAAAAAAAGAAACAAAAGGAAGAGAAAAAAAGAAGGAAAAATTTAGAAAAAGACAGAAAAAAAGAAAAGAAAAACGTAGGAAAAAAGTAAATAGAGAACAAAAAGAAAAAAGTAACAGCTCGGAAAAAATAAACACAATGAGATTCTTTCTAAAGGAATTTAAAAAAAAAAGTAGAAAAAAAACACGGAAAAAAGAAGAAAAAGTTTGTGCTGCATTCAAATAATTTCCAATGATATCAAGTGAATCTTGTTGCCAACATTGTACTTCCACTAGAAAAATGTGATTAAATACAGTTCTGTATCTTACAACCGACTCAATAAGTCCCCCAAAATGTTAATATTCTGCGACAAAATATATCAGGAAATAAAAAGAAATGGATATCTTGTGAAAGACGTTTGTAGGCCGTACAACCTTTGCAATAATACATGAGTTAATTCATTCGAAAGAGAAAAATAATTTTGCATTGCCGGAAACTCAGCAAAATGTAACTTCTTGTCAAGTTTTGGACATGTTTGATCATGATTTAGTTGCCACACTCGGGATTGCCGTTGCTCACTGTTGTTTCAAGCGTTGCTCACCCACTTTGTGTGAACGCTCAGACCCGGAAGGAAAATGACAGGGAACATTGCTTACAAGGGGTCGTGCCAACAGGTTTTCCTCGGGTTTTGAACCCTTGGGTTTGTTTATACAAGACAGTAATTGACAGGGTACAAAAACAGGAGCATTGCTCCAAGCTCGAGGTCATAAATATGATATATCTGTATGGAGAAAGTACACGCATTGAATTGATATTTATCGCAGAGATCCAAATCACGCCGACAGCCAGTCATTACCCAAAATGATTGACGTCCAAGAGATGTCTCAGCATGAGAAAGCAATTACCGCCAAGACATCTGATTTCTAAAGACGTCTTTAAAGCATAGCACCTCCGCCTAATTGGATGCTAAATTTGACAAGGTATGCAAACAGAGCTCGCTTTGCCGAACCTCAAATTAAAAGTCACCGGCGTGAAACCTGAAACGGAATCCGGGGACATTTGGGGACAGAAAATATCAAAGAGAATCGCAAATCTCTTGGAGGAGTCAGACAGACAGAAAAGTCTGGTTTTTTCACCAGATGTTTTTCTCTCAAACTTCAGCCCGACTCTGAAAAGTTTGGTCTTCCGTATTTATGAGGACCGTATTTATCAGGAAATTCAGGGAATCATCTCAATTCGCTGTTAAACATTTGCCTTTAACAATTTCTTTTTCTCTGTGACAAAAAGTTGTCAATGGCTATTAAGATCGTATCGTTAAAGTATAAAAATGAGCCATTGAATATGTTCTTACTATTGCACGAATTTTCCAGGTAGAATAGTTTTATGATTTAATCTCATTACTTGCCATGGCGCCAAATTGGCCCCGCCTGTCTGGCACCAGCTGCAGCTTGTTGACAGCTCGGCTTCCCTCCTATTTAAGCTCAGTGCTCTCACTCTTCCTTTGTCAGTCTGTCAACGCACCTCTGCCCCGCAAGACGTGGATTTTGACTCGGTCCGGTTTTTCCTGTCGGGTATCGTTCCCTTCTATTTTTCTTATGTTTATTATTGATCTCCAGTTTTCGTTCCCGTCTCGTTTGTCCTGTTTACTTTCGATATCCAGTCTTGATATCAATCCCGTCTGTCCCGTCCTGTCCGGTATCGACCCCATCCATCCGATATCTGCTCGGGCAATTGGTATCGATCTCGTCGGCCTCTGGTTTTCTGTCATTCCACGCCAGACTGCTGCCTAACGTGCGCCACTGCCCCATTTCCTGTAAAATAAAAGGCTTATGTGAGAAATTTCACGCATTTGGGTTCTCCTCCTGTTCTGGTTCATGACATTACTTTGATAATCACATTATTCATTTGGTCGTTATAAATGCACTCTATGATTATTCAGATAGACAGCACAGTGGCGCAGTGATTAGCGCGTGTGCGGCACAGTTCTGAGGTCATGAGATCGGACCTCCTGTGTGGAGTTTGCATGTTCTCCCCGTGCTTGCGTGGGTTTTCGCCCACATTCAGCTTCATTGGTTGGTCCAAATTGTACATAGGTGTGATTTGTCTGTCTCTGTGTGCCCTGCAACTGGCTGGCAAGCAGTTGAGGGTGTCCCCTGCCCACTGCCCGAAGATAGCTGGGATGGGCTCCAGCACCCCCGCGACCCTACTGAGGATAAGCGGTGAAGATAATGGACGAAAGGGTGGATTATTCAGATATTTCAATTGAGTATTTACTTCTTGTATTCATTCAATGTTTCTATTTATTCAGTGGTTACACTTTCCCAGCAATGTTTTCAAGTGGTGTTCTGATTGTTTTGAGGAGTCTTCCCTAATCGTATCACACAACCTTCAAAATGCAGCTAAGTCCAGTGTTATCAAAGGTTCTGCTCTATTCTCCTACTTCGACTAAAATTTCATTTTCCAGCTAAGTTTCATTGATAACACAGTGGACAGCCATTTTGTCGACACTTGTTCTAGGGAGGACTTTGTCCAGTTCGCGAGCCCAGAATATTCGGTTTGTTTTTTATCTTGTTTCTTTGTCAAAAAAATCCTCAACTCAACTTCAGCTCTTACTGAGTGGCAGGACTCGGCTGGTCTACTCTTACAATATTAAACCGTTTTGGATGCAGGAAAGCAATAAACGACTCAACTCAGGCAAGGGTGGCTCACAAAATCAAGTGTCTCTATCTCAGCGGGACCCTGATTAGGGAAAGGAATTGGGAGGCTATTAGGTGATTGCTGCTTCATTTAAGGAATCACTCATGCCACAAGTTTCCTGACACTTAAGGGGCTCTCTCTGCAAAGTAAAGCAACATTCAAATACCAAAGTACCAAAAGAGAGCAACTATAGCTACCGTAGCTAAAATGGATGATTTGCCTGAGAAAGGCTTTTTTTGCATGATGAACTCACATGGTTTATACACCTTATTCGTGGCTAAATTCAAGCACTTTTTATTTCAAATTCCTATTTTTCAATGTCCCCATTACCATAAAAGAAGACATCTAGTGTGAATCATTGTCAGGACCAGAACGGAGACAAGACCCACTCGCGTAACGTTTCTCACAATTTTTATTAGAAGAAAGGGAGGGCGTTGCGCCCACGAAACGGAAACTGAAAAAAACGGGTCAGTAGCCATGATAGAAGAGCAAAAACGTGGTCGGAATCGGAAACAAGTCAAAAGCCAGGAGATGAGAGTAGACGTGGTTGAGATCTAAACAGGTCGTAATTCGGGACGAGAGAGCAGACGTGGTCAAGATCACAACAGTAGTGGGAGAAAAACAGGAGCAAAAAACGGGACAGGCGAAAAAGGGCTTGCCGTGTAAAAACACGGATTTGCAGACGGACCGACGAAAGGGGACTGACCGGGAGCCAATCCGTCAACAAGCTGCAGCTGGCGCCACACGGGCGGGGCCAATTGGGCGCCATGGCAACCGTGACAATCATGTATTTTGCAGAGCCACAAATATATCTGCTATTTTCATATGTGATTTTTTATCTTGCGAGAGCATTTTTCACGACATATGATTTTTAGATCCTGAGTCGATATTTGTTGATCTGAACAATACCTATTTTAATATTTCAGTTGCAGGGAGTTCTTGCCACAACAATTTACCACTGGGAAACACTATTTTCAATTTAAATGTCCATAATTGATACGTAATCCTGACACTAATCCACATTTCATAGTGCCCTGTTTAGGTGTAGCATGCACCTGTCTTACACACTAGTGCCAGCTGCAGTTAATCACAAGGAGAAGTGCCATGGTGAAGCGAAGCCACCAGAGGACACTATCAGTGTCATTTTTTAGCAGACTTGTTGAGGAACATGGCGACAATTTTAAGCAATTACAGGTACTTTGTCCAAAATTCCAGCACTGTTCTGTCATGGTTGCCATGGCGCTTGATTGGCCGTGCCCATGTGTGTCACGGTTTCCCAATTGGCTCCGCCCGTGAGGCACCAGCTGCAGCTCGTTGGGAGATTGGCTTTCTGTCTATCTATATAAAGCTCAGCGCTCTCTTGCTTCGGTTGTCAGCCCGTCAAACGAACTTCTGCCCCACAAGACGTAGGCTCTGACTCGGTCCTGTTTTCCTGTGATACCTCCAGTCTGGTATTGTTCCTGTTTATTTTTGTCCTGTTTAATTTCGGGTTCGAGTTTTGTTTACGTCTGTTTTTGTCCTGTTTATTGTTTTCTCCAAATTTCGTTCCTGTCTAGTTTCTCCTGTTAGTGTCACGGACCCGAAACGGACACAGGACTCAATAGCGCTCGTTTTCTGTTTTTATTTAAAAAGAGAGGGAGAGTAAGGCTTGCTCGCTTGATTCGAGGACTGACAGACAGCAGGAGCGAGGGAGGCGGATCAGAGACAGGCAGGAATGGCAAGTCGTTGGCCGGGACTGGAGATTAAAGGCGATATCAAGTTCGTAATCAAGGTCGGTAACAGGAGGCAGGCAGAAGGGGCATAATCAGGTCCAGAAACAGGACAAATAGGGCAGGAAAAAGGCTTTAGCGAAAAGTATGCAACGATCCGACAGCTTCCAAGAGGAAGCCGGGGGTTTAAAAAGGGAGTGGCCACCAATCAGCTTGTCCGGGCTGTTGGTGCAAATCAAGCCGCCGCAGGTGTTCCAAATCGGCAATGATAGTTATCGATATCCTTATTTGTTGTCAATCCTTTCTGTCCCTTCCTGTCCTTTATCGACCCCATCTGTCCGATATCAACTTGGCCAATTGGAATCTGTCTCGTCGGTCTCCGGCTTCCTGTCCTTCCACGCCAGACCGGCTTCCAAACGTGCATGACTCCCCATTTCCCGTAAAATAAAAGGCTTGTGTGAGAACGTCACTCGATTGGGTCCAGTTTCCTGTTCTGGTTCTGACACTGTTCAATCCTTGAAAACACAACCTTAAAATCCACGGATTTCAAGCCCCCGTAGAAACCCCGCATCTGGAATTCTTATTCCTTCCGTCTGCAGTCCATTCCGAAAAGTGAGACAGCGTTGACTCAGAGTCAATCACCGAGCGCGGCCACCACCAGCAGTTCTGCTATTCTATAACCACACAATTATAATATTTATGAGCAGCCCCGCTGATGGAAATGTTATTTGGACTCAGCCCACCACTTCTTATCTCTCCTTTTATTTCTTTACCGCGGGCTTATTCTCTTCTATCTCGCCTGCCCGTAAAATGATGAGAATATTAACAACTTATTCTTCTCCGTACATGGATTAAAGAAATATTGCGTTATAAGGGAAAATCTGCCGCACACCCTTTCCCAACTGCCATAAAGATAGATAGATGTCTAGAGAGAGGTCTAGATAGAGAGGTCTAGATAGAGATAGATCGAGATCGAGAGTGATAGAAAGATATAGAGAGAGCTAGAGAGCTAGATAGACATATAGAGCGATAGAGAGATAGATATAGACATAGAGATATATATATATAGAGAGAGAAACAGAGAGATAGAGATAGAGAGAGAGATATATAGATGTATATAGAGAGAAATAGAGAGAGAGAGAGAGATAGAGATAGATAGATACTTTATTCATCCCCGTAGGGAAATTCACACTTCCAGCAGTATCCTGATTAACAGATTAACCGGATGGCCTCGGGTTGCTGTGTTGGAGTTTAGCAACAGCGGAGTGGATGATGTCACACACTGGGCCAAAAGTTTGACGTCCCTGCGGCAGATGGAAATCTTTGTGCCCAGGGTTACACCGCCTCGTGTTTACGTAGATGGCGAGTCCACCTCCTCTCCGCTTCCTGCAGCCTTTTGTGTCTCCGTCTGTTCTAACAGCGCTGAATCCGGGTAGCTCCGGGTAGCTCCACGTTAGCGTCCGGGATGCTAGACGTGAGCCGTGTTTCCTTAAAACACAGCAAACTGCACTCCCTGTACGCTTTGATGTTTTTCACTAGCACAGTCAGTTCGTCAGTCTTATTGGGAGAGGGTTCACATTTAGCATGATTACGGACGGTACCGAAGACTTACGACGCCACGAGCCGCTTAGCCTTAGCTCCGGCTCTGCAACCACGATAGGGCCCCCTCATCACACCGACACGAGAATTCTTCAGGGCAATGAGTTGATTCCTCAAATAAATGCATTTTTGTGCGTTAAAACCCATAACCATAGAATAGAAAGTGTCGTTGTCAAACGGGACAAAAAACACCGAAGATAGAAGCAGACACTTAAAACAATAAATCGCAAAAAGAGCGAAATAACACGGAGCTGCTGGAAAGGCATGAAACAATAAAAAACAAGAAATGTTCATGACCACAGCAAGAGCAATGGCTTCTCTCATATTTTCTATACATCTCAGGCAAAAGGGCGGGTTATTGATAGCAGATCGGGCTAGGGCATCAAATCTCCTCCTTGACATCATGATGCTACAGTCTGCGAGGCGATCGTTTGAACCGGAGGGTTACGTTTGTGATTTATTGACAGTATCTCGCAATTACTAGGATGAGATGATTTTGCCACAGGGGAAACCGCCCCCCCGCCAGATATACGGCTGCTTTTGCGCTCTGTTTGTCGGGGGGGAAAAAAAAATCATCAGCCTATAATCAAAGCCGTCGCTAATGCACACTGTATAAAACCTTCAGGTTTTATGAGGATCACGCTGATGGAGAATAGGAGTGATGACACCAAAAAAGTCATTTTGTTTCCAGGCTGTCGGGAAATGCGCTATGTATATTCCGAGGCTATAAACCCCGGCAGGACGAGAAACAAATAACGGAGCTTGAAAAAGAAAGAGGGTTCGAATGCGTCGCGTGCAGTGATGCTCATCGTCTGTCTATCGTGCTGAGGGAGATCTATAAACCGGTTGATCGAAATCGGTGTTTCTTAACTTGTGGGTCGGGACTCAAAAGTGTAACGCTAAAAAATGCAAGAAGAAGTCAAATCAAGTCAAGTCCTGTTTATTTGTTTGGCCCTTCATCACAAGGAATCTCAAAAGGCGGCACAGACCATCGAGTATTAGGACACCATCCCCTGATCGAAAACCTACATGAGGGCAAGGGAAAAGTTCAAAACCTCTACATGAGGATAATGAAAAAAAATTGAGAAGGGATCGCTCATTGGATCATCCCTCTTCCAGGATGCAACGAATGTTGCAAAAACAAATAATACACAGATTTTGTCAACATAAAAAAGAATTGTGTTTTGAGGTTGCAGATCTAATCTCAGGAATTCCACAGCACCAGGGCCCGAATAGAGAAATCTCTTGAACCTGCAGATTTCTTCTTGGCTCTTGGAATCACACGTAGAGCAAGTCCATGCATGATTTTGTATACTACCAACAGAACCTTAAAATCACATCTTAAGCTAACGAGGAGCCAATGCAGGTTAGCTAAAATCGAGATAATTGTCATGACTACTAACTCAGATCACCTGGAGCAATCATGTGGCGCCTGGGTGGGCGCCTTCTGATTGGCCGGCACTCCTCTCTTAAGCGCCCTGCGTCCAGAGAGAAGTGTCAGAGCGTACATTCTTGTAACTCTGTGTCTTTCTCCCGATTTCCTGTTCGTTTAGAACTCTGCTTACCTGATTTTGCCGGCCTCCGATCCGTCCTGTTTCCGTCCCATGTTTTGATCTATTCTCCGGTCCCGGTAAACACGACCTGCCTGATTTCCGCACTGCGGTTGACGACTCGTTCCGAAGTTATCTCCCCGGCGCCGCTGCTGACGTCTGACGGCCATCACGTCTTCAGCAAGCCCTGAACGCTTCCTTAATAAGACTTAAACGAATGCTCTGGGGTCCACTGGTCTGTTCTGGTTTTCTGACAATAACGTAATCAAACTCCTTTTGTCTTAGTTAAAAGCGTGGCTGCAGAATTTTGGACCAGCTAAAGGCTCTTGATGGACTTCGGGAGACCGCAGAGTAGTTCATTACAGTCATCGAGCTGGGAGGTAATAAACGCATGAATTATATATAGAATATGAATTATATCTCCACAACGGACCGCGACAGCGTAGGGCAAATTTGAGCAATGTCGGGAAGATGGAAAAAAGCTAAGCCAGTAATATTCTTAACGTGTGTTTTGAAGGACGGATCGGGGTCAAATATGACACCTACATTTTTCACTGTGTCACTCTGGGTGATCTTACATTTGTCAATGTTCAGAGCAGTTTTTACTGACCCGTTTTGTCCGTTCCCGACACCGCCATCGCCCGCCACGGAAGTCCCACTTCCGCGTTCAGAGAGGTGCAACCCTTTCCATTCTTCCAATAAAACTGAGAAAAACGTTACGCAAGTGGGTCCTGTCTCTGTTCTGGTCCTGACACTGTATGTTTAACTTGTGATAGATTTCCAAGCAGCTTATGAACTGCCCTTTATTCTATGCCCAGAATATCAGTCCATTATCTGCACAGCTTATCTTCAGTAGGGTCGCGGGGGTGCTGGAGCCCATCCCAGCTATCTTTGGGCAGTGGGCAGGGGACACCCTGAACTGCTTGCCAGCCAATCGCAGGGCACACAGGGACAGACAACCATACATACGATTACTGAAGTCACCAATTAACCTGTGGGAGGAAACCGGAGTGCTCGAGGAAACCCGCGCAGGCACAGGGAGAACTTGCAAACTCCACACAGGAAGGCTGCTATCTGGATTTGAACCCATGACCTCAGAACTGTGTCGCAGATGCGCTAACCACTTAGCTGCTGTGTCACCCTGCCTTGAATTTATTCTGTAATCAAGCTTTCAAAGGAACCGCCTATCTATTTTCAGTATTTATTTAACAAACCTGTCTGAGTTATCCGGAACAGACGAACACAGTCCATCCATTATCTGCACCGCTTATCCTCAGTAGGGTCGCGGGGGTGCTGGAGCCCATCCCAGCCATCTCCGGGTAGTGGGCAGGGGACGCCCTGAACTGGTTGCCAGCCTGTCGCAGGGCACACAGATAAAAACAACTCTCTCGCTCATTCACACCTAGGGACAATATGCAAGCACGAGGAGAACATGCAAACTCCGCACAGGAAGGTTGGTCGCTGGATTTGAACCCATGACCTCAGAACTCTGCCGCACACGCGCTAACCACCGCCGCCGCCGTGCCGCCTGACCGACGAACACACTGAAGAAAAAAGCCATGGAACAAACATGGAAACGTCAGTGTATTCATCAATGAACAGTCAGATGTCTCCTAATGACTACATCCTACATTTGCTCTTGAACAGCAAGCAATTAATCATGCTGCTGCGGGTGACCATTCGTATCAAAGCCTTTATGCCCACTTTGCCATCCCGGTGCCTAAAGCTGGCAGGCGGCACGGCTTATAATCACGGGGATAATGAGCGTAAACAAACAAGCGAAAAACAAAGAGAGGAAAGAGGTGGTGGCTGTTCCGAAACCAATTAGGGAATCCATTGACAGACGTCAACCTCTTCAATTTAATGCGCATCCGATGTCAAAACGTGGCTGATCCAAAGAGAACCCTCCAAAAGTGAACTCTGCTGAGAGTTGTTAGATTATTAAAATGGGGTTATTTAATTATATTTGTCAGGACCAGAACGGACGGGAGAGCAGACGGGGTCTGGTTAAAAACAGGTCATAGACAAACGGTAGCAAAAAGGGGACCGGCAGGAGTCAGAGTCGAAAAAGGCTTGCCTTGTATAAACAGAGGTTTGCAGACGGACTGACAACAGGGGATTGACAGGACTGGGTTTAAATAGGGACAGGGGGCCAATCAGATTCCAATCGCTAATCATGACAATATAGAGTTTATTATGATCTATTTAAGTATTATTATTATTATATTTTTTAGCACATCATTACTTTGATAATGCACCTTATGCTTATCCACCTATTTAAATAAGTGTGAGGTCTATTACCTTACGTCTCTGAAGAGACAAGAGACATTCAATATTTCTCATAAGGAAATGTATTCAGTTCTCAGCCTGATTCCCATCTGTCTAGAACTGCAACAGCTCCCCTATTTTATTACAAACAATTGAGTCTCAGGGTTGATGGGGCAGGAGAATTTAACATAGCAAGAACTGAACAACATCGGGAAAAAAAAAACAGACCGGAGAAAAAATAAACATGATAATGCAGCGGCTTCTCAGGCGAATGGTTGAGCGGTTCACAAGGTGATAAAAGGAAGGAAAACATTATATTCAACTGGGAACCCTATTTAATTAAAAACAATTCTAATTCCAATTGTAATTTTAACATTGTAGCAAACGAATAATGAACGTATTTCCAATCATCCCATCAATGAGGTATTCACTTTCTGTATTCATTCGAAGTTTCAAGGTTTCCATTGATTCAGTACTTCTTCAGTAATGTTTCCAAGTGCCCTCGAGTCTCCCTTATTCTTGTATGGTCTGCAAAAGACAGTTAGATCCAGAGTGAGGGAGACCTTCTCCTCGTCGGCCCAAAGTATACTCTGTTTTATTTCATGACTTTGTAATAAAAGTCCTTTACTGTACTGCTTCTCTTCAGCTCTTTTACCCGGTCCGAATCTGAGAAGTTGAACACGCAGCGAGACACGGACCGACTATGCCAACAATTACATAGTGGGTAGCATTAGCTCAGGATGTAGAGCGCTCATCTTGCGATCAAGAGGTCGTAGGTTTGATTCCGTGTTATTTGTTCAAGTGTCCTTGGGCAAGACACTGAATGCCCCCGATAGCAGGTAGTTGCCTTGCACGGCTAACACTGCTATTGGTTAGTTAGATAGATACTTTATTCATCCCCGTAGGGAAATTCACACTTCCAGCAGTATCCTTTTGTTGTTTATTAACAGATGAACAGGATGGCCTCGGGGTGCTGTGTTGTAGTTTAGCCATAGCGCAGTGGATGACGTCACACGCTAGGCCAAAAGTTCCACGTCCCTGCGGCAGATGGAAATCTTTGTGCCCAGGGTTACACCGCCTCGTGTCCACGTCGATAGCGAGTCTGCCTCCTCTCCGGTTCCCGCAGGCTTTTGTGTCTGTCTGCCCAAACAGCGCTGAATCCGGGTAGCTCCACGTTAACGTCCAGGATGCTAGACGTGAGCCACTTTTCTACAGCAAACGGCACTCCCTGTACGCTTTGTTGTTTTTCACTAGCACAGTCAGTTCGTCAGTCTTATTGGGAGAGGGTTCACATTTAGCATGATTACGGACGGTACCGAAGACTTCCAACGCCACGAGCCGCTTAGCCTTAGCTCCGGCTCTGCAACCACGATAGGGCCCCCTCATCACGCCGGCACGAGAAATCTTCAGGGCAAGGAGTTGATTCCTCCAATAAATGCATTTTTGTGTGTTAAAACCCATAACCATAGGATAGAAAGTCATCCAAAGTGTCGTTGTCAAACGGGACGAAAAACACCGGGGATAGAAATAGACTATAAAAACACGGAGCTGCCGGAAAGGCTGCCGATCGGGGCAGCGCCTTTGATGTTAGTGTTACTTGGTTAGTGCGTAAAAGGGAAAAGTGTGAAGTACACTGTAAAGCGCTTCTTCATCGACTAGAAAAGCGTTATATAAAATGCGGACCATTTACTTTTATTCATGAAGAAGGACGCTGGTTTCCTTCTGTCCTTCAAATTTCGGGTGAGGGAAAAAATCAAAAGGCTGGAGATGAACTTCTCACGGAAGTTCTTTTATGGGCAGAATCCGTTCTGGAAACGATCGCAATATTGCAAGTCTTCAATCCAACAATCGTAGCAATAGTCTGTGACATTTCGAAGCAAGATTCCGAGAACCTTTTCTGTGACCTTGCAAAGGTCGACAAGAAACCACAGCCGCACTCTTCTGCGGGCCGTCGTTCGCATATTTTTGGGTTCCTCGGCCAATTTCAAGGATTTGGGTTGGCACAATTTCTTGTTATCAGCGAAATTTGCCTGCGCGTTCCTGCTTTTCTTCACGTCCAGAACCAAAATGGTGAACATTTAAAAAGGACTGTTTCAAATACAGTCCAAATGCCAACCCAAACTTCAAAAAACAATGAAAAAGGAACCGTTTTTTCAAGCCTGTCTAAGAGCGACATGTACATGGCGGCGCACCAGGAGCAGCTTGACAGAGGCTGCAATGATGGTTTCAGCCAGAAGATGTCAAGACCAGAACAGAGACAGGACCCACATGCGTACGTTTCTCAGTTTTATTGGGGAGAAAGGTCAGTAGCCGGGACCGGAGAGCAAAAAACATGCTCGAGAATCAGAAAACGGGTCGAAGCCGGGAAACAGACGGGAGCCAAAACAGGAGTAAGTCAGGGTCGAAAAGCTTGCCTAGAGTAACCTGAGGTCCGCAGACGGGCTGACAACAGGTGACAGATAGATGAGGGTTTGAATGGCGTCGAAGGAGCGGGCACAAGTGCCTCGCATTAGTAATTATGACAGAAAATGTTCTTAGCAGGTAGAAATTTTTGAACCTTTCAGTACTGGAGTTCGACCGAGAACCATAAGTGCCTGCCTAATCGATCAATCAGTCTCTTGGCACCCTCTGTTGGGCACTGTCCCTTTAAAAGTGTCGAGGCTCATTTTGACTGTCATTTTAGTCCTAAATTATGGTTTCAAAACAAGGTGCAGGCCAAGGTCTTCTGGAAAAATGTCACAAAATACTGCAAACAAATATACCATTGTATTTTCCTTTAATACACACAGTGCTGGGCGAGGAGCAGGTGTGTCTCCGAATTCTCTCAAATTGCTGTAGGTGCTTTGCTAGAGCTTCTGGGTGTTTGAAGTTTGTTTTGTGGATTTTCGTCATATTGTCTCAACAGTGAACATAGATTAATTAATGAGACAATTTCTATTCTGTATTCGAGCCATATGTACTCAGGACCCCTGCCCTATTAAATCGTAGCTTCGAAAACATTTTTAGCCTACGAGGGAGTAAACCCCCCGGAAATGCTAGTCAGAGTGAAAAATGGATGACGCTCAGAAAGATCACGTGTCTTAAATGTCAGGAATGGAATATGAACGCAGACGAGAGCATCAATCGTGAGCGGGGGAAGGGATTGCCTGCCGCGCGACGTGAATCGATAGGGAAACAAAAATGTCACGCGAATCGGAAAACGGAGACAAATCACATGAAGTCGTAGATGTGGTGGTCTGCCCTGGAGACGTTCCAAATGAGAGGTGGGCGGATCGATACAAACGGCATTACTATTGATACCAAACAAGTACTTGAATCCGATCGATACTATCGATTGATACGTCAACCCTTCACCAATTTCCTCAAAGCTCTCGACCAACGTCCTCAGCTACATTCTATGTCTATGCCTGTGTGTGTGATAGACAGGCATACTTTTAGCCTGCCAGGCTGAAAAGAGGGTCAAATCTATAAGTGCACCCTTTATCTAAAGCTAAATATGACAGATGCAAACAGGAAAGACAGGGCGGCGTGGACTTTTTTTCCCCAACAACACAATAGGACAATAAACGCTGTCATTTGTCTGGTTAAGTGGTCCGCTACTGTGGCATCACCACATATTTACATAAACACATGAAAGAAGTTCAGCCCGCAGAGCGCAATGAGCTGCAACCAAATATGCTAAACAAGTTACTGTTCCTGAACAAAAACCTGTAAATGTCAGGACCAGGACAGGGAGCAGAATCCACTCGCGTAACGTTACTCACAGTTTATTGGGGAGAAGAGAAAGGAGCGCACACTCGATCCGGAGATCGTTGGTCGTGGGAGTAGGGAACGCGAAAGTGGTCAAAATCAAACAGATCGTGGTCAGAGCAAAACAGGAGCAAAAACACAGATTCACAGGGCTTGGCAAAACAAGAAAGAAAACACAGGAAAAAAAACGAGATTCTCAGACGCTCCGACCAAAGGCGACTCACAGGACAGCGTTTAAGTCGTGACAGGGAGCAATCAGTCAACGAGTTTCAGCTGGTGCCCATGGGCGGGGCCAATGGGGCGCCCTGGCAACCTTGACAGAGGCTGGCGCCACATGGTGGGGGCCAATTGGGCGCTATGGCAACCGTGACAGTAAATCTGTTATCAACAGAGCCAAAGAGGATTCTTTGTTGCGTCACTGATTTTTTGGGTTGGACTCTTGACCTTTTCAGATCAGTATCAATCAATACTGGCATGTAGTTACTTAGAATCGGATCGATACCAAAATCCCCAGTATTGCCCAGCTCTGTTCAAATTGTTTAACCCCGACTTTACTATATTTTCTTAATCAGGGGAAATAAAAAAAACAAGTGCTCCACTACTTGTTAAAGAGATCTAACATGGAGTCACGGTCTAGTCCCTGCAGTCTCTCTTCCCTAAAAGATCGCAGCTTTACCACATTTTCCAATCTCCTTTACTTTTCTGCTTTAAATACCCTGGGCTCCCACCTCATTTGGCCAATTCGTTTTGATTCCTGAAGACTTTCACTCACCAACACAACAAACTTGGCCTCCCACGACCTCCTCCTTCAAGAACCCCTATGTTCCAGTTTCTCCACTCCAGGACCTGCATCCCCAGCCCTCTACTTAAACCTGAAAGGCCCAGATACTGTCAGGAACCAGAACCGGATCAGGACCCGAACGCGTAACGTTCTCACACAAGCCTTTTATTTGACGGGAAATAGGGAGTCGGGCACGTTAGGCAGCGGTCTGGCATGGAAATACAGGAAGCCAGAGACCGATGAGATCGATTCCAATTGCCCGAGTTGATATTGGACAAATGGGGTCGATACTGGACAGGAGGGACAGACAGGATTGATAATGAAACTGGATATCGAAAATAAACAGGACAAACAAGACGGGAACGAAAACTGGAGAGAATAATAAACGGGACAAAAATAACCGGGAACAATACCGGACTGGAAATACCAACAGGAAACAGGACCGAGTCAAAACCCACGTCTTGCGGGGCTGACAAAGGGAGAGTGAGAGCACTGTTTTTAAATGGAAGGGAAGCCAATCTGTCAACGAGCCGCAGCTGGTACCACACTGGCGGGGCCCATTGGGCGCCGAGGCAATCGTGGCACTTGTTGCCGTTTTAATAAACGTCTCCCTAGTGGGGTTAGACCACATCGGTCGGGTCTTTCCGACACCGAGTGACACAAACTAGCAACAAAAAAAGGCTATCAAAGTACAATCATTTGACATTTCTTCTGCCAGGTTAGGACAAAAACGGTACGACAGTTTCAAAGCATGCGCCTGACGTCGGACTAAGACACGGGTTATTATCCGCAATGTAATGATGTCGGGGAGATTTAGCCGCTAATGCGCTTCTTTGCGCTTTGGAAACCCTGGAGTAGCTCTTGCGCTTATCGCAGCCAGACATTATGAGTTGCCAGAAGAAGCGCTTGTACCGTGGCAAACAACCTCCGTGTGTGTGCATTGGGATCTGCTTGCACGAAAGACGGGACCAAAAAATGAAAAATAAATCACTCTCTCAATTCCTTCTGTAAATGAACAGTCTATCCTTCAGTGCCTCAGAGCACTCTGCAATTTGAGCTTTCTCACAGCAAAGAATGGATGGACGATCAGGGTTGGGTAGGGTTACTTGAACTGGATTACTTTCAATGACTTTTGGATTACTCAATACCAAATATACTCATAAAATACAAAAGAAACTCAATAGGACTAAAATGATGACTCACAACACGCGGTAAGCTTTCTCTCCTGGCTTTGATCTCTTTGATCTCCGGCAAAACGAACATCAAATGCGACAGACAAAATGAAAATCAATCCAAACAGCTTGCCGACATCATTTTTGATCACCATGACGACCCGAATCATGTGATGCCTTCACCTGAAACATCAGGCGCTGTAAAGTTCTTTTAGAGTTCATGCATAAGTTCAGTGTTCTTGCAATAAAATGTTATTTTGCAATCAAAGTGCCTTTGTTTTTATATATCGGAGGTGTCACAAAAGCCATTTTTATTCAGAAGTTTTCCAAGAAACTGTCATGATTATCGATGCGAGTCACCTGTGGCCGCTCCTTTGGCACCAACGGCCTCGGACTCCGATTGGCTCCCTGTCCCTCTTTAAACCCACTCCTTTCTGTCACCTGTTGTCAGTCCTTCTGCAAACCTCAGTTTACCGTTTTTGCTCCCGTCTGTTTACCGGCTTATACCCCTTTTTTGCTCTCCTGCCCCGGCTACTGACCAGTTTTTTTCCGTTCCCGACACCACCGTCGCTCGCCACGGAAGCGCCACTTCTGTGTTCAGAGCGACCTGCTTCCTGCGCCCTGCGATCTCCAGATCGTGGGTGCAACCCTTTCCTTTCTTCCCTGGGTCCTGTCTCTGTTCCGGTCCTGACAGAAACTATATAAAACAAACAATGGTAAAAGCTAGAAACATCCTTTTTTTTCTACTGAAAGATAAAAGTTCAAGATTTATTCTGATATGTCCTATGGCTATATCGCTACGGAACTAAATTTTTTAAAATGTCGTTTGGCCGAACTTTCGCATCAGCACGATAAGGACCCGGCGTCCGGATCGTGTATTTCAAATGATTTCCCATTTGTCAAGACTTTCCTTTTGTCAAACGCAGTCCGTAAAAAAATAATAAACTGGAGGCCATCTTACTTCTGATATTAAGCTCCAGTGAAAAACGACGGGCTCAGAAAGCAGTAAGGACAAACGCTTCTGTAAAAAGAGAAGAAGAAAAAGTTGAATAACCTTCCCGATGTCATTTATAACCTCGAGCGGAAATGTTGAAAATAATAAAAGCTTTGTGGGAGAAAGCCAGAGCCTTGAGAAGTTTTTGCCATTCGGCGCCGACCGGGGCCTTCAAAAATGTCAGGTTAAGGGAGTGCAAGGAGAGATGAAAAGACACATTAAAGGCACAGCGTGCAATCGTAACAAAAAGATTCCCACCTAATAGCCAAAGAACTTTCTTCACACCTTCTTAAACTTTCTTTTTTTACTGCTTTGGATGGTCCGTAATTCTGTCCAAGCCAAGTGGGGTACCTGATGATTTGATTCAGGTGAAAGGATTACGCTTACACCTAGTGCAGTTTGTTTTTAGCCTTCCTCGAGTGGAAACACAGAGCAGAAACAGTGATCAGCACAGAAGATATTGCTCTTTATTAGGACGGTATTTGATGTCCAAAGTAGCAGGCAGCCAAGGGAAAAGATTGTTTAAATGATGAAGAGGATGAGTCGTGATAGGAGGGAAATCAGGGCAAGCGACTGCAGCTGTAAGGAGTGAAATTGAACCTGGAAGTGAGTTACTAAATAAGGTATGGTTGAGAGATGTAGAGGGGTGAAAGAGAGAAAGAGAATGACAGAGAGATAACCTACACAGACACAGGAACCAGAGTGCAGGAACGCGACATTGTCACGACCGGTACAAGCAGTGGACCCAAATGCGTAACGTTTCACACAATGCTTTATTAAGGGATCGGGCACTCGCTGGGCAGGAGTAGCGGGAAGCCCTCGCGGACGAAGCATGGTCTGAGATCGGAACAAGTCGGCAGCCGGGATAGGAGACAGAGCGTGATCTTAGATCGGAAAAAGTCGGGACGAGCAGGAAGCCGGGGGTAGGGAATCGATACAGGAAACGGAACCAGGCAGGATACAGGCAGCCGGGACAGGAGAACAGAGCTTGGATTGGGGATCGATACAGAAAACAGAATCAGGCAGGATATGAGTGACCAGGACAGTAGAACAGAGCTTGGATCGGGGATCGATACAGGAAACAAAATCAGGCAGGATACGGGTAACCGGGACAGGAGAACAGAGCTTGGATCGGGGATCGATACAGGAAACAATCAGGCAGGATGCGGGGAGCCGGGACAGGAGAATGGAGCTCGGATCGGGGATCGGTACAGGAAACGGGTCAGGATTCAAAACGGGAGCCAGAGTCAAAGGTGCTTGCTTTGCATGCGCTGAGGTTCGCTGACGCACTGACAAGGAGTGAACGAGAATGACGTGCTTAAATAGGAGAATGGCTAATTAGGGAACGAGTGGCAGCTGGGGCTGAAAGAGTGAGCGCAGGTGAGAGCAATTGACAAATCATGACAAACAGAATGCCCCGGGGGTCTCATAGTATTGAAATAATGTTACCTTTGTTATTTTGTTATTTTAAAATTAGGATGTGCTTTTTGAATATTTGATTTTTGCCAGGGATCCTTTTTTATTTTTTATTCTATTATATTTTATGCTTCTTTTTTTCTTACTTTTTCTATGTCTTGCTTTCTTTTTCTTGAGTTTTTCCATGCACAGTATTAAAATATTGTTTAAGATCTGCTTATTGAGAAAGATATTTTATTTTTTACTTTATTCTTGATTTTTATGTTCCTTTTTACTTTTTTAATTTTTTTCTGCTTCGGTATTTTTTTTTTATTTTTGGCCTTTTCATATTTTCCCCTTTTAAGTCATTTCTTGCATACTGTTACATATTGATTGGTAATATATGGCCAGAAATCCATTCTGAAGAGTCAATCAGGAGCCAAAAGAGCCGACTCTTTAGCGAGACGATCCGAAATAGCCTCTTCTGGAAACAAAGCCAGAAACACTGCGATAACTATGACGCTATACTATTAATCCAATAACTATCGTGCGTCCTTACCTGTGGGTGGCGCTACATCAGACAAACAGTAAAACTCATCCAGTCCACCATTAATGTGAGTTGTGTGTAAGCAGACTCATATTGCTGTAAGTACAAGGCTGCTCGGGAGCACTCCGACCCATTTCTGATATTGATTTTTTGGGGTTTAGATCCATAAACATGACTTTTAAAGTGATTGGAAATGGATCGAGTGGCATGAGGATTGGTTTACAGGTAGAGCAGAGGTACTGAGCGACTAAATTGAAAGAAAAAAACATTGGTGGACAGTAAATGGAAGCATTCTGTTCATATCCGATGATATATGTACCGTATTTTCCTATTAGGCACACATAAAACCCTAAAAAGGCGCCGCATGATGATCATCCTCAATGTCATGATTACTGATGTGACTCAGCTGTGCCCGCAGGTTCTGATTGGCTCCCTGTCAGTATTTGAACCCAGTACTGTTGGTCCCCTTTTGTCAGTCCGTCTGCGAACCTCTGTTTTTACAAGGCAAGCCTTTTCTCGACCCTGACCCCCGCCTGTCCCGTTTTTGCTCCAGTTTGTCTCCGGTTACGACCCATTTTGATCCCGACCACGCCTGCTCTCCCGTCCCGACTTACGACCCGTTTTTGATCCCAACCACGTCTGCTCTCTCTCCCTTCCTGGCTTACGACCCGTTTCTGTCCCCGACCGCGTTTTTGCGCTCCTGTCCCGGAAATTGACCAGTTTTTCTGTCCCTGAAAATCAACCCAAAACGACCCCAAAAACAGAACATGAACAAAAATCAACTGTAAAACAACCCAACAAACCCCCAAAAGCACATAAAAAAAATCGGCCCAAAAAAGAAAGATAAAAAAAAAAAAACACCAAAAAAGAAAAAACACTGAAAAACGACCCCAACCTAACAACTGAAAGTCAACCAAAAATTTATTAAATAAGCAACCAAAAAATTGTCCCAAAAACATTTCAACCCAAAAATGACCAAAACAATATTGAAAAAAAGCCTAAAAAAATATGATAAAATAAGCTGGAAAAAAAAAGATGACCCAGAATTTTCTTTTTGCAAAAAGTCCATAAAACGTTGACCCACAAAAAGATCACAAAACAAAAAAGAAAGACAATGTCATGATTACTGATGTGGGGCACCTAAGTCTGTCCCGTTGGCGCCAACAGCCACTGATTGGTCTTCCTGAAAGTACCCGTCAGATCGTCTGCGAACCTATGCTGCCAGCTAGGCAAGCTTTTGTGAATCAGCAACTCTATCCTGCCCTGTGTTCTGTCTTATTCCCGAGCGAAGGTAGTCGTTGACAGCGAGAAAAAATACGGGTCGATGGCTGGGGCGGAGGAGCAAAAACGTGAACGGGTCCAGAAAAGAGGTCGGCAACAATAATCAGACGGAATACAGGGCAGGATAGAGTCTGGGGTTACAAAATCTTGCCTAGCGTGTAGCGTAGGTTTGCAGACGATCTGACGAACGTTGTCAGGAAGGCGGGGGTTTAAAAATAGTCCAACAGCCAATCAGGGTCCGTGGCTGTTGGTGCAACGTGGCAGCCGCAGGTGCCCCGCCTCAGTAATCATGACAGCACCGTGCTTCTTTAAACCCTCCAATTATTACAACCGAATAATCACCATCCATCCATCCATCCATTATCTGCAGCGCTTATCCTCAGTAGGGTCGCGGGGGCGCCGGAGCCCATCCCAGCCATCTCCGCGCAGTGGGTAGGGGACACCCTCAACTGCTTGCCAGCCAGTCGCAGGGCACGCAGGGACAAACAATTGCTCATTCACACCTAGGGTGATTTCAGTTAGGCCAATCAACCTGTCACGCATGTTTTTGGAATGTGGGAGGAAACCCACCCGAGCACGGGGAGAACATGCAAACTCCGCACAGGAAGGTTGGTCGCTGGATTTGAACCCATGACCTCAGAACTGTGCCGCACACGCGATAACCACCGCATAATTCCATTATAAGTAATAACATAAGATGCTATTTTCGAAACGCATTTCGAACCGATAACAGAGAAGTATCTCTCAGGTTGGGAAAGGTTGAAGACTCCCGCAACGGATGGACTTATTCCATTCCCCGGCCGACGTGGCAGCGACAAATGACTGCCATTACAGTGCCAGGTTTCTTTTTTGCACTTTGGCCTTTTCGCATCGCCATCACGCCCAACATTCGTCAGCGGGAAGATGGAAGCCATTTATTGAGGCGCTGATCATTAAAGCCACTCGCAAGAGGAACTCATAAGTTCCTGATATAGTTAGCGGGCAGGAAAAGTTCAATCCAGAATCCAGTCTACAACTCTTTTTTTCATAAATGAACCTGCAACCTCAGTGGAAGTTTTGAAACCTAGACTTAAAACCCACTCCTCCTCAATAGCTTATGATTGATGCCCACCTCTGTCACACGCCAGGAACAGAGACAGGACCCAATAGCGTTCGTTTTACTCCGTTTTTATCAAGAAAGAGAGCAGTGCTTACATCCACCATCCGATGATCGTCGGTCGTGGGTAACTGATGGCAGGAACGCAGAAAACAGCGAGAAAACAGGTCGATGGCCAGGACGGGGTAGCAAAAGCAGAAACGGGTCCAGAAAAAGGTCGGCAGCAGGTATCAGGCAGGAAACAGGGCAAAACAGGTCGATGGCCGAGACGGGGGAGCAAAACAGTAACGGGTCCAGAAAAAGGTCAGCAACAGGTATCAGGCAGGAAAACAGGGCAGGATAATGTCGGAGACTACAAAAGCTTGCCTAGCTGAGAGCATAGGTTCGCAGACGGTCTGACGGGTTCCTTTCGGAAGGTGGGAGTTTAAAAACAGCCAATCAGTTCCCGTGGCTGTTGGCGCCAACGGGCCAGCCGCAGGTGCCCCCAATCAGTAATCATGACAACCTCATAATTTTCTTTTTGTGTCCTTTCTAACTGCATGGCTGACAGTGATACGAATGAGAAGGACCGATTGAGATGAGTCAGGAGACCTAAAGCTTGTTAACGCTTGCATTGTCCGGCCGGCAGAGATAGGGTTGTGGAATGTGGATAATAACTAATGATAAGTATGTAGGCATCTGGTGAAGGTTGTGGGATGACATTGGATATGCTGATGTAGCCAGGGCGAACGACCTTCACTACATATCTTAACTTTATTTGAAAACACTATAAAAGCCAATGTCTGGAGCTTCGAACGTGTCCTGAATGTAATAAAGCACGTTCCCTTTTTGCCATGTCTTCACTCTGCGTATTTTTTAGGGCAACGCCCAATGAAGTTCTCGACAAAACATGTAGCGCCCAACGTGGTCCCATTTTTGGGAAGCTGGACTTTTTGGGCAATTTTATAGACTCGAGGTTTCGTTGCTGTCATTCACTTTATGGACAAATTTCCACATATTACCCATGTTTTCTTTTTATTGATGTTGATCATGTTGTTTGTACGGCTACCCAATGCTAAATCTATTGCACTCTGGTCATCCTGGAAGGGGCATTACCACTTAAGGTTCCTCATTTTCTTCGTGCTAAGGTTGTTGAGTTTTCCCTTGCCCGCATGTCAGTTTCAGATCAGGGGATACCGTCATTGTGGCCTGTGCAGTCCTGTGAAGTTTTGAGATTTAGGGCCAAACAAAAAAATGGGACTTTCCTTGACATGAAAAAAACGATTTGCCCCTTGGACATTTCTTTTTAATCATTCACAATTTTCACTAAGTTTCTAACACTTTTCCATACTAACAAAATAAAAATCCTACCCCAAACAAACCCGAAGACAGGTAATAGAACAGTTCATTATGTGGAAAAAAAGAGATGCACGTGTGTCAGGACCAGCACGGGAAAAAAAAGACCCAAATGTGTTACGTTTGTCACAAGTTTTATTAAAGGAAAGAGGAAGGGCTGCGCCCACGATCCGGTGTTCGCTTTCCTACTCTGATTATGATCCGAACACAGAAGTTGATCTTCCGTAGCGAGTGATGGCGGTGTCAGGGACAGAAAAACAGGTCGATAGCCGGGACAGGAGAGCAAAAACGTAGTCGGGGACAAAAAGAGGTTGAAAGCCAAGACGGGAGAGCAGACGTGGTCGGGATCAAAACAGGTCGTAGCCAGAGACAAACGGGAGCAAAAACAGGACAGGTGGGAGTCAGGGTCGAAAAAGGCTTGCCTAGTATACATGGAGGTTCCCAGATGGACTGACCACAGGGGATTGACAGGACTGCGTTCAAGTAGTGGCAGGGAGCCAATCAGAACCCGTGGCGGGCACAGGCGATTCCCATCAGTAATCATGACAAGTCCCATTTAACCCGTTGACGCTTCCCAGCATTTTTCTCAAGAAATGGTTTCCATTATCAACGTTTTCCAATGATTTGGAACTTCCAGTGTCTAATAATTATCCAAGCGCAGGTCAGAAACCAATCTTGAAAAGGGTTAAAGATGAGTCCAAGTGGGGCACTACACCTTTGTCTCCAAGAAGACAGTCTTGCTAATTTTGGAGAGTACATTTTTACATCCATCCAACCATTATCTCCACGGCTTATCCTCAGTAGGGTTGCGGGGGTGCTGGAGCCCATCCCAGCTATCTTCAGGCAGTGGGCAGGGGACACCCTCAACTGCTTGCCACACAGGGACAGACAACTCACTTATTCAAGCCGAGGGACAATTCGGACCGGCCAATTCACCTGACATGCATGTTTTCGGAATGTGGGAGGAAACCCACGAATGCACAGGGAGAACATGCAAACTCCACACAGGAGGTTCGAGCTCATGACCTCAGAACTGTGTCGCACACGCGCTAATCACTGTCCACCGTGCTGCCTTTTTACATAATTACATTATATTTTCCTTGCCCTCATGTTGGCTCCAGATCAGGGGATGGTGTCATAATAGTCTGGAAAAAGAGCCTGTGTAATAACCTGTGAAGCCCTTTGAGACTCTTTGTGATTAAGGGCCAAAAAAATAAAAATGACTTGACTTGTACCTTTCTCACTGCTACACTTCCAACAAAAATCTTGAAGGAGTCCCATTTTTGATGCTATGCAATATCGTTTTCTACCTTTAGATTCTTTTCCATAGTCTTCTAACCTGGAGAGAGTCCCTGGCCTATGCTTTCTTATCAAAGTGGCGAAATAGGTTCTTTCAACTTCCATTCTTGTATTTCCAGGGACACATCGCATACCATCTGGATGCTTGGCTATATATTTTGAAACCGTCTCCAACTTTGTGCGGACGGGCGACAAAAACCGCAAGGGCAGAAGATGAGCAGAGTCCGGGCAGACACAACAAGGTCAAAGCCTCGACACGGCGTATTGGCAAAATGTCAACATTTTTCATGTGCGAAGTTCGAAGGAGCGAAAGGCCTTCGATGCCTCCGAGAAGCATCAAAAGGAAATATCAGAGATGGAGGAAATTGGATCGGGAGTACAAGTTGGGACGGAATTGCGAAGCAAAGGATGTGGAAACGATGGCTCTTCATATGCTGAAGCAGGGGTGGGGAATCTATGCCTCACGATCCATACATGGCTCGAAAATAAACCCTGCAAAATGACCTTATGCGAAGCCAATTGTCAACACGTGCGGTCGGTGTCATGAACCAGAACTGGATCAGGACCCAAACGCGTGACGTTTCTCACACACGCCTTTTATTTTACAGGAAATGGGGAGTCATGTACGTTAGGCAGCAGTTTGGCGTGAAATGATAGAAAGCCAGAGACCGACGAGATTGATTCCAATTGCCAGAGTAGATATCGGACAAATGGGGTTGATACCGGACAGGACAGTACAGACAGGATATCGAAATCAAACAGGATAAACTAGACAGGATTGAAAACTGGAGAGAATTATCAACAGGACAAAAATAGACGGGGAGGACAACTGGAAACCGATATTAAACAAGGACAAAAATAAACGGGAACAGGACTAAGTCAACGTCTTGCGGGACAGAGGTTTGTTGACGGACTGACAAAGGAAGAGTAAGCACTGAGCTTAAATAGACGGAAAGCCAATCTGTCAACGAGCCGCCGCTGGCGCCACACGGGCGGGGCCAATTGGGTGCCATGGCAACCGTAACCTATAGAGGACACAATTTTAAGTACAGTTTTGGCTGCAACTCGCTATATAATCCTTTATATGGAAGCTCATTAAACATTCTACAGGTATGTTCATTTATAATGAAAAGCCACAGAACATCCAAAAGCTCTAGCAAAGCATCTGGACTAATTTGATTAGGTAACAGTAGGAATAGGTTTAGCTATACACAGGGCCCAGCGCTGCCTGCACTCAAGGTGGATACATTGGTATGCTCGTTTGCAGTATTTTGTGACATTTTTAATAAAGAACTTGACTTGAAGCCCTTTGAGACTCTTTGTGATTAAGGGCTATACAAATAAAAATGACTTGACTTGACTTGACTTGACTTTCACCTTGTTTTGAAACCATTATTAAGGACAACAATGTCGGTCAAAATCAGCCTCAACACTCATAAGTAACTGAGGGAGGGAAACCAATTTTAAGTAAAGCAGTGCTTCTCAACTGCTCTGACTTGAGGAGCCACCGTGCAACCCTAATTACAAGCCGTAACCCAAATCAAGTAATAAAAAATCCACTTCTAGAACTTTCTGAATAAAATGATTGTGCAGTTTAAACGAGAGATAGTAGAATATATTCACATTAAATAAAAATACCAGAAAAGTCTAAATGACTCAATGTAATCATATTCCCTTTAATGCTAAACAGTAGCTTCCACAGTTGCCATGGCGCCCAATTGGCCGCGCCCGTGTGTGTCACGGTTGCCATGGTACCCAATTGGCCCCGCCCGTGTGGCGCCAGCTGCAGCTTGTTGACAGATTGGCTCCCTGTCAGTATCTAAACTCTGTTCTGTCAGTCCCCTTTTGTCGGTCCATCTGCGAATATCTGTTTTTACACGTCAAGCCCTTTTTCGCCTGCCCTGTTTTCTGCTCCTGTTAGTCTCCTGTTACGATCTGTTTTGCTCTCGACCACGTCTGCTCTCCCGTCCCGAATTAAGACTTGTTTTGATCTCGACCACGTCTGTTTTCCCGTCCGGAGTACTCTTCTCTCCTCTCCTGGCTTTCGACTCGTTTCCGATCACGACCACGTTTTTGCTCTTCTGTCCCGGCTTCTGACCCGTTTTTCTGTTCCCGTCACCGCTCGCCACAGAAGTCCCACTTGTGCGTTCAGAGCGACCCATTTCCCGCGACCAGCGATCACGGGATTGTGTATGCAATCCTTCCCTTCTCAATAAAACTGAGAAACGTTACCAGCTGAGGCAGATCGCCTAATTTGCGCGTTTGCTTCTTAAGGGTGGGTTGTGGGTATTGCGGGTGCTGGTTCATTACATTTTCTGTTCTGTTTTGCTCTGTCCTGTTTTGTTTGAGTCGGAGGAAACCTGCGTTTGCACGTTTTGAGAAAAAGCTTGTTTTGTTAGTATTCCTAGTCTAAGTTCCTGTTTGCCTGTAAGCCTGTTTTTGTTTTGTTTTGTACTTGAGAGTTGGACGACTTTTATTTTGCTAAATAAAAGTTCTGATCGTCAACGCAAATGAGTTCTCCCTTCCTGCCACCTGCCTCCGTTCTGGTCCGGTCTCCTGACAGAATGAACCAGCCAAGATTTGAACTCAGCGGACGATCCCATCCGACTCCCGTGCCTGCCAGTCCGACTCCCGTGCCTGCCAGTCCTGATTTCGCCTGTCCTGTTTGCCTGTCTGATTTCGCCTGTCCTGATTTCGCCTGTCCTGTTTGCCTGTCCTGTTTGCCCGCCGGACACCCCTGCTGATCGCCCATCGGACCCCCCCTGCCGAGCGCCGGGTCCGGTCGTCCGACGCCGATGGCGCCTGCCTCTCCCCGTTCCTGCGTGTTCAGAGGAGGGAGCGGGGTTGTCCCAATCGAGAGCGTCGACCCATTCAGACTCCGCTGCCGATCGCCTGTCCGACCCCCCCTGCCGAGCGCAGAGTCCGATCGTCCGACGCCAATGGCGCCTGCCTCTCCCCGTTCCTGCGTGTTCGGAGGAGGGAGCGGGGTTGCCCCAATCGAGAGCGTCGAACCATTCCGGGGTGCGAGGTAATAATTTTTCTTTTTGGGACCTCAGGAGCTGTCCCTTAAAGGGGGGATCTGTCATGGCCAGCATTGTCGCCGTGGCGACCGGCTGGCCCCGCCCCCTGGGCACCAGCTGAAGCAGATCGCCTAATTTGCGTGTTTGCTTCTTAAGGGTGGGTTGTGGGTATTGCGGGTGCTGGTTCATTACATTTTCTGTTCTGTTTTGCTCTGTCCTGTTTTGTTTGAGTCGGAGGAAACCTGTGTTTGCATGTTTTGAGTAAAAGCGTGTTTTGTTAGTATTCCTAGTCTAAGTTCCTATTTGCCTGTTTTTGTTTTGTCCTTGAGAGTTGGACGACTTTTATTTTGCTAAGTAAAAGTTCTGATCGTCAACGCAAATGAGTTCTCCCTTCCTGCTTCCGTTCTGGTCCAGTCTCCTGACAACCCTGCCTCGCTCTGTTGGAAAAATTATTTGATAATGGAGCCTAGTCTAGATATTCTATCCTAGCCCAGTGAGGTACCTGACGATTTGAAAATGTAGGATTATTGAACCTAAAGCAGTTCATTTTTTGCCTGCCCTAATATGAACGTGTCGAGGACCCCCTCGAGATGGTGCGGAAGCACAGTGCAGAAATACTGCGATTACAGACAGAGTTCGATACACGGACTAGCACAGAGCCAAGGGGGAAGAGTGTTCAATAATGACGAGGGAGAGTCGTGATAGGAGGTATATCAGGACAAGTGACTGATCCGTGAGGAGGAAAATTCAACCCGAATGTGAGTGACCAAATAAGAAGGTCAAGAAACAGCGGGGAAAACTTATAAATTATATTATAGCTTTTAGAGAGGTACCCCACAGAGACAAGAGTGCGGGAACATTACATAATGTTTAATGATCACGCCTCTCTCCAAGGGTCCCATGCACAGTATTAAAACCACTTCGATTATTGCGGGGATGCTTTTTTCTTTGTCAGGACCAGAACAGAAACAGAACCCAATTGCATTACGTTTCTCATAAGTTTTATTAAAGGATGCGGTGTTCGTAAGGCAAGTCGCTCTCGTACTCTGATTGTGATCCGAACACGGAAGTGAATCTTCCAGAGCGAGCGATGGCGGTGTCAAGGATGGAAAAACAGGTCGATGGCCAGAACAGGAGAGCAAAAACGTCGTTGGGGTCAGAAACGGGTCGTAATTCGGGACGGGAGAGCAGACGTGGTCAGGATCAAATTGGGTCGTAGCCGGAGACAGACGGGAGCAAAAACAGGACAGGTGGGAGTCGGTCGAAAAAGGCTTGCCTAGTATACGCTGAGGTTTGCAGACGGACTGACAACAGGGTATAAAAAGTCAATCTTAACCCGCGGCAGTTGGCGCCAAAGGAGCGGGCACACATCAGTAATCATGACATTCTTTTGTTTATTTTTCTCGCTTTTTCTATTTAAGTTTTTATCGTTTTTCCTTTTTTAATTTTTCTTCTTTTGACTTTGTTTTCCTTTCTACTTCTACTTTTTCAAGTAACTTTTACATAATAATGGAAGCATGTGTTGGCTGGGAGAGGGATGAGCGCCATCAGGTTGTACCTGCCCAAGACACAACCACAGGAAACGGTGCCCGTACGACCCTAGTGCTTAAGGCATTCAAGCAACCAATGATATAGATTAAGGGCTCAAAATCTGAAGAGCTGTTTTGAAGCCTGTAAGGTTTTAACATGTCCTAAACTGCAATCTGACTCCGAAGACACTTCACGCGTCTCGTCTAATTCCTTACAGTTGGAGCATCTTCTAAAGTCAGGGAAATTATTGAGCCGAGCCCCAAATATAGTCCACATATTAATTTATTTAGCCCAATCAAAGAGTTGAACAAATCGTATCTTTCTTCCTTGCCAATTACAATCGTGTGGAGAAAGACGACGGGGGCTTCCTGGGTTGCCCACTTTTATGACACATGGCGATGAAATGTTCACGCCCCATGACCAAGCCGCTGGTCCGCGGTCGTCGATGCAAATCTTCAAACCATGATTGGAGAATGGGAGGAGGGGTGATAGGTCATCGCCCTCTGGACAGAATGGGGCACGACACATACATTCTAACCCGCCCAGGCAAGTTGATAAGTTGTTGTTATCTGCACAGACTAAACCAGAGAAAACATTCCAAAGCACAGGCGTTTTATGACATCCTTCTTAGAAGTTGCACTCAAGGCTGAGGTCAAACTTAGGACAAATATTTTGAGTATAAGTGGTGTAAAACATTGTATGAAATAGTATAACTTCAAGCCAAAAGAGACAACTCTTTTTAGTGAAAGGTTTCGATATACAAACTAGCGCAGGGCCAACGAGACTGTTGAAATAGTGATGAGGGAGAGTCGTGATAGGGAGGTAAATCTTGGCAAGGGACTGCAATTCATTGTATTCTTATTATTGATAATTGTCAACAGTGTGGAATCATTGTATCAGCCTTAGTGGGGTCACCTAAACAAGCTAGGAAGAATGTGGAAAAATATTTAATGTGGGGGGGGAGACAATGTGAGTTCAGGGACCAGGCCAAAGGGGGCGGTAGTGAGATGGTCTCCAGCTACCGATGGGCAAGTTAGATAATGCATCAGTCCTGAGGTAGTTTGCATATATTTTGAATGTAAACGAGGGCACGGACGTTCCGGAACCCCACAAAGCCGTGGAAGGGTTTACGGGATTAGCGGATCAGCTGACGGCAGGATAGAGAAAAATATTCAGGCAGTCACCTGGATGAATAAATCAGATATTACAAAGTACATTGTGCTTTCTAATCTCCTACTCATCGACCCTTACTCTGCCTTTGATAAATATAGCAGCTAATCTACACTCTTTGAATCCACATTGTCCTATGAATCAGCCGGTATTGCTGCGCTCGGGTATATTTTAGAGACGTAACAGCGACACGGGGAATAAAAACGGCGAGGAGCGGAGATAGCGTAGCCGTGAAGAATTTAGGCGTCTTTGTGGGTGCCATGCCTGAGCGAGCTGGCAAACTCACTCATTTTACATGACTGGCCTTTTCAAGCGTTATCACGTCCCCGCCAACCTTCTTGCATTCCCTTATTTTATTGGGGAAAGGGTTTTTTTGTGGCGCTTTGAAGGGCTCATGAAAGCCTGGGAAGGGGAGAAACGCTTTTGATACGTCCATGGTCAAAAAAAGACACTTTTCAACCGACTAAGGTTTATATACTCCTTGATATAGACCGCAGGTAGGCAAACTACGACCTGCCCGGTTTCACTTTTTAGTACCGACTTATGTAATGATTACTGATGTGACTCAGCTGCGCCCGCTCTTTTGGCGCCAACTGCCGCGGGTTCTGATTGGTTCCCTGTCAGTATTTGAACCCGGTCCTGTCCGTCTGAGATTCAAATCTGTAATCATGACACCATTAAGCTAAGAAATGCATATGAAAGTGGGTGCCTTTTGTGCTAATTAGTAAGAAAAAGTAGCTCTCTGCTTGAAAAACGATGGAGACCCCTAGCTTGGAGACCGGCTTAAGCTCTGAAAATAGCACGATGAAAAAAATAGCGCATCGTAGCCATTCATAGCATACAAGCTATGAACCTGCGCAGGCGGTGATGAATGAAGCGGGTCGGTTAAGAATCGGCGACTGCTCGAGCGTCACGGACGAAGTAAGGAAGTTAAATGCAAAGTATAATAAGGGGAATACACAAGTGAGAAAACGTAAAAGTCCCCACGGCCATTTTTTTTCACTTTTAATATACTTGACTACTAATGAAAATAGTTCATTATACAAAAGGTGAGCAGATGATTATTCCGATCAAGTGTCGACAATGATGGGAACCGCAATAATTCACCGCCTTAAAACGTGGGCTTACTTTACTGCACACGCTGCATCGCATCGACATCGTCTCTAGAGGAGTAACTACCGGCATCTGTTTGACGATGTGCCAGCTGTATCTGCTACTAGATTAGCCCGCTAATGTTAATAGGCTGTTTCTTTGTCGGGAACGACGCGATGGCATCCGGCTCAATTTCTCAGATGGTCAACGGTGCGGGATATCGGCAAACTCTTGCACGAGTCGGCGTTGTCGACAAAAATCGATAATACGAAGGATTGAACGTGAGTTTTGTTGTCCAGTATTATCGCCAAAGACCTTTCGTAGTATCGTCTCGGTCTCGAGCCGTAATTTTGTCAAGAATCAGAACAAGATCAGGACCCAAACGCGTGACGTTCTCACACCAGCCTTTTATTTTACGGGAAATGGGGAGTCATGCACGTTACGCAGCGGTCTGGCGTGGAAAGACAGGAAGCCAGAGGCCGACAGGATAGATACCAATTGCCCGAGTTGATATCGGACAGATGTGGTTGATAACGGACAGGACAGGATAGATAATGAAACAGGATATCGAAAACAGGACAAACTAGACGGGAACGAAAACTGGAGAAAATAATAAACAGGACAAAAATAGAAGGGAACAATACCGGACAGGACCGAGTCGAAACCCAAGAAGTCCGTTGACGGACTGACAAAGGAAAATCAGAGCACTGAGCTTGAATAGACAGAAAGCCAATCTGTCAATGAGCCGCAGCTGGTGCCACACGGGCGGGGCCAATTTGGCGCCATGGCAACTGTGACAAATTTACAGAAAAGATTGGTTGACATCAAGTATGCGTACCAAAACTTTGTTTTGTTGCGGAGCGTTTTAGCCTGAAAACACAACTCTCAAAATTTGCAAAGCAGACCTTGCGTATCCTGGTGACGCACCTCTATTGAAAGAGAAAGCACGTCAAGACAAACCGAGTCTGATTCACCTCGGTAAAATTCAAGTTACGTTCAAGGCCAATACCATTTTGATGACGTGCATTATACATATTATACACGTATATTTAGCTATAAAAGATAAAAGCTAATTTTAGCTTAAGCATTATACCAAGACTGGGCCTGAAAAACTGATTGGGAATAAATGCGTGCAGTCCGAAGAACATATATTTAAAAACAATAATCGTCAGTAGATGAAACCTGACATGATTACCGATGTGATGTGCCTGCTCATTTTTTGCCAACTGCCTCGGACTCCGATTGGCTCCCTGTCAATATTTGACCCCAGTCCTCTATATGTCCTCTGTTTTCAGTCAGTCTGCGAAACTGTTTATCAAGGCTTTCAAGCCTTTTTCAACCCCTTACTCCTTCCTGTCCTGTTTTTGCTCCTGATTGTCTCAGGCTACGACCCGTTTTGATCCCGACCACATCTGCTCTTCCGTCTTGACTTATAACCCCTCTTTTGTCCCCGACGACATCTACTCTCCCATTCTGGCTTACGACTCGTTTCCGACCCTGACCACATCTTGCTCTTCCAGTCCCGGCTACCGATTAGTTTTCCGCCACCGCTCGCTATGGAAGATCCACTTCTGTGTTCGGATCACAATCCGAGTCAGAGAGCGACTTGCTTCCTGCACCCAACGAACACCGGATCGTGGACACAGCCCTTCCTCTCTTTCAATAAAACTTGTGGTAAACGTCACGCAAGTGGGTGCTTTTTCCGTTCTGGTCCTGACAGAAACCGACCGATTTTAAACTGTTAAGAAGTACTTTTGTGATGGACTGAATGTTCTTCATAAAACCAAATTTGTTGTATTTACTGCTTGTCATGTCCTGCACGGTCGTCATGGCACCCAGTTGGTCCCGCCCCTTGACACCGGCTGAGACACATTGACTTGATTGCGTGTGGGATACTTTAGCGCTCCTTTTGGGACTGCCCGTTGCCAGACCATTGCTTAACTTGAGGAAAAACCTGTTCATGCCCGTTTGTTCTGAGTAAATGCCTAGTTTGTGATTTTGATTGCCTTTAAGCCTGTTTTGTTTTGTCTTTGGTCAACTTTTATTTTCTAAATTAAAGTGACAGATCGTACACGCAAAATGGGTTCACACTTCCTGCCTCCTGGTCCGTTCCGTGACACTGCTCTACTGTTGCTAATGAGTCTGTTCTTGCTTCACATGGAAAAAAATGTTGACTTGACTTGAATTTATTAAGGATTCGCCTCTTCCAAAAAATGGATCGAGGTTTATTTATGATCAATGTCTCTACTTAGCCAAATTGGTTTTAGACGGCTCGTTTGTATTTCATTTTTGTTCCAATCTGCAAGATGTATTTTTCACTGTACCCGTTTTCTTCTTTTTCTTACCATTTATTATGATTTGCCAAATAATCATCTGATTATTGGACTCATCGTTTCAATAGTGGGTGACTAGTTGCAGAATTAAATGAATGAATGAATACTTTATTCGAACATTAAGATAAAAACAGAACAAAAATAATAACTAACAACTGTCAAGGGGACCGGACCAGATCGGAGGCAGGAAGGATGAACCCATTCGCGTTAACGATCCGGACTTTTATTTAGCAAAATAAAAGTCGTCCAACACTCGGGGACAAAACAAACAAAAACAGGCAAACAGGAACTCAGACTAAAAATACTCACAAAACAGGTTTTACTCAAAACGTGCAAACACAGGTTTCCCCCAGACAGACAGAACAGAATAATGCAGAACAGAAAACGCAATGAACCAGCACCCGCAATACCCACAACCCACCCTTAAGAAGCACACACGCAAATTAGCTGATCCACTACAGCCGGTGCCCAGGGGGCGGGGCCAGCCAGTCGCCACGGCGACCATGCTGGACACGACAACAACAAAATAATGTTACATATGTTCGAAAAAGGGTAGTAAGAAGCAAATGCTTATATTCCCTACCCCTCCATCTTCCCTACCAAATACACCAATGATATCACAACTATAGTAATATTAATGAAAAAAGTTATGACATAACAGCAACAATAACAACAAAGTTAACCATAGTTCTAGACCAGGGGTGTCAAACTCATTTTAACTCAGGGGCCACACGATAGAACCAACATTCTGTCGGGGGCCGGACTAGTAGATTAAACTCAAAGAAAAAGAGATAAAGAAATAGGAGAAAGAGGGAGGGAAAAGGAGAGAGGGCGGGACAAATAAAAAGAGAGGGGGAGCAATACCGGACAGGAAATACCAACAGAAACAGGACCGATCCAGAACCCACGTCTTGTGGGGCAGAGGTTCGTTGACGGACTGACAAAGGGAGAGTGAGAACACTGAACTTAAATAGGATAGCCAATCCGTCAACGAGCCGCAGCTGGTGCCACACGGGCGGGGCCAATTGGGCGCCATGGCAACCGTGACAGAAATGGTCATCATATCTTCAATTCCAATGGTTTAAGCGTTCCAATGATATGAGGGTACGGCGTATTTCAGTGATATCGTAAACGCAGGTATTTTTTTATCAACAGTTCGGCGACCCTGTTAAGTTCTCCTGGCTTCTTTCGGAATCGTCTGATGGCCGTGTATGAAATCTGAGCTAAGAAGCACGAAATGTGTCATAAAGACTGAAAGAGACACTTGCGGAGAACAGCACATTTCTTTGTAATATTACTTGATTCACCGAGTTAATACCCAAGTCAAACGACCTGTTCTAAAACCGTTGGTCATAAGAATATTAAGCCTTGTAAAATGAACACAAACGGGGAAAAGACAGAAGGCGACGCAGCGAGAAATGTGTAGGAACGGGACACGAAAAAGGACAGGAATTGAACAAAGGAATGTTTTAGTTCTGGAATGTTTATTTGTCAAAATGATCATTAATATGAACCCATTGGTCTTCAGAATTGTGGCTAACTATTGAATTTTAAGTGAGTATTCTTACCGGACTACAAAGACTGATCGGATCACTTTTATTCACTAAAGCTGTCAAGACCAGAACGGAGACAGGACCGGGACCCACTTGCGTTACGTTTCTCACAAGTTTTATTAGAAGAAAGGGAAAGGATTACGCCCACGATCCGGGGATTACTGGACACATGAAGCAGGTCGCTCCGAAAGCGGAAGTGGATCTTCCGTGGCGAGCGATGGCGGTGTCGGGAACGGAAAAACGGGTCAGTCGTCGGGACAGAAGAGCAAAAACGTGGTCGGAAGCAAGTCATAAGCCAGGAAAGGAGAGTAGATGTGGTCGAGGACGGGAGAGTAGACGTGGTTATGATCAAAAACGGGTCGAAGCCGGGGGACAGACGGGAGCCGGGGTCGGAAAAGGCTTGCCTAGTGTAAACTGAGGTTCGCAGACGGACTGACAACAGGGGACATATAGGAGTGGGTTTGAATAGGGAAAAAGAGACAATCAGAGTCCGAGGCAGTTGGCACCAAAGGAGTGGGCACAGCATTCCTGACAAAAGCAGCCTCAAAGTACAATAGACGAACTCCTCATCCCTCATCACACGTAGGTGGGGAAGCGAGTTCCATGGACTTTACTAACGGCGATGCTCAGCACCTAGGAAGTTCTTACTAACTCATTGGTTTTTGGTAGGGCTTCCATTTTTTAGACCTTTAGTGAATACTTAGTTTCATTTGTCCTGTCTGCATACTGCATAGGTAGGTTCTTTGGGCAGAATTTTTGTGTGAAACGCTAACGCATGCTGCCAGAAGTCGACTTGCGTGAAAAAGGATGAGACGCCATTTTGTTGCCTCTAGTTTGGTCTTCCCGTGAATAACTGATTATGGTCCCAGTGAGTCCATGGTACTCCTTGATTGATCCCTGCAATTTTCCGCCCCCTTTTCCTGCTACTTTTTCTGTTGTAGCATAATTTGGGTCGTAAATATATTCAAACCAATATTTTTAGGACCAATTATATTAAAGAGCTGGGGTTTTTCTTTTCAAACCTCGCCTCGCCTTTTCGGATCACTTCATATGTTTTTGGATCATTGTTTCAGGAAAAACGGATGAAAAAGCGTATTTCTTTAGTTATTACAACTGCTACACACAACTGTCACGGTTGCCATGACGCCCAATTGGCCCCTCCCTAGTGGCGCCAGCTGCAACTTGTTGACAGTTTGGCTCCCTGTCAGTTTTTAAACTTGGTCCTGTCAGTCCCCTTATGTCGGTCCGTCTGCGAATCTGTTTTTACACGGCAAGCCCTTTTTCGCCTGTCCCGTTTGTTTCCTGCTATGATCTGTTTTGATCTCAACCACGTCTGTTCCCCTGTCCCGAATAACGATCCGTTTTTGATCTCGACCACGTCTATTCTCCTCTCCTGGCTTTTGATCGTTTCCGACCCCGATCACGTTTTTTTGCTCTCCTGTACCGGCTACTGACCTGTTTTTTTCCCCACTCCTGACACCGCCATCACTTGCCATGGAAGTCCCACTTCTGCGTTCAGAGCGACCTTCCCCCCGCGACCAGTGATCACCGGCTCGTGTGTGTGCAATCCTTTCCCCTCTTCCCATTAAAACTGTGAGAAACGTTACGCGAGTGGGTCCTGTTTCCGTTCTGGTCCTGACAACAAGTGATTTTTTTTTTTTAACATTTTTGATAATTCAATATACTTTAATCCACAACAAACACACACACACTCTCCGATTTATAGAGTTTTCTTTTACGAATTATCTACTGAAGAAACTTGAACACCACACAAACAAACACAACAAAATAAAAACAATAGGATTTGGGAGGTTGTCCATTTTGAAGTCCATGAAAATAATCAATTGAGCAGTCCAAATTAAAAATGTACAGGCACTCAAACAAATGAAGCACCGACTCGCAACATGAATTTTGCCTCTACAAATGAATTTGTCGATCGAGTATTAAAAGGATTGATTGACCTCCAAATGCGCTAGACATGCTATCATGTTTAGCATTTAATTGGAGCGTACGCGGTTCCCCCCTCCATGGTCCATCGGTGCGGCATCGATGCGGCGTCCCCAGGCGGTCCGCGGATGAGAAGACGTTCCGAGGTCAACTCCAAAGAGGCGAAGGCGAGGAACCCAAAGGAGCCGGACGAATCCCCCCAGCTCCACATCAGATGGAATTCGAAATGCAAAAGCTATACATTCGTACCCGCCCGAGGCTTAACGTTAGCATACAATCCGGCGGCTCCGGGCAGGAAACCGTGACAAAAGAAAAGATAGCAAAGGGAATGGCTAATACGGAGCGGCCATGTAAGCGCCTTTCAAGTCATATTTCTGTCTCGCTGCGTTCGATTGCCAAAAAACAGGAAAGGTCCTAAATCTAGACAGGGTCGTTGGAAAGTTCTGGTCCCGGTTTTCATTCTCAATGTTAACATTGTAAAGGACATTTTCGACATAGTTCCAGTGTTCTATTAGTACATTGTGTTTGCCAATGGTGCTAGAAGGCTAATGGATGAAGAGCTGAAAAGAGTTTAGCAGAAGTTAGAGAAGCGATAAAATGGACCTTCCTTTGAGCTAGTCTAGTATCTGGACAAACAGGTGACAAACATGCGGCCTGCTGGCCATATCAGGCCTGCCAAGGTTTTTAATTCGGCCCATGGAAGTATATTACCCTCTTTTAATCGCTCTAACTTTCTCTCCCTTGCTCAGACTCTTTTTCTCTATGTCCTGTCAAGACCAGAACGAAGACAGGACCCACTTGCGTGCGTTTCTTAGTTTTATTAGGAAGAAGGGAAAGGATAGTATACACCGGGGGTGTCAAACTCAATTACACAGAGGGCCAGAACTCAAACCACACCTAAATATTTATTGAATACACTAAAATTTTCCTTTAAAAAAAAAAAACAAATATGAATTTAAAACAGTCAGGAAGATTATTCCAGAACTGTCGTGTCCAGCATGGTCGCCGTGGTGACCGGCTGGCCCCGCCCCCTGGGCACCGGCTGTAGTAAATCAGCTCATTTGCGTGTGTACTTAAGGGTGGGTTGTGGGTATTGCGGGTGCTGGTTCATTTGCATTTTCTGTCTGCATTTTCCGTTCTGTTTTGCTCTGTCCTGTTTTGTTTGATTCAGAGGAAACCTGTGTTTTCACGTTTTGAGTAAAAGCCTGTTTTTGTTCTGTTTTGTCCCTGAGTTTTGGACGACTATTATTTTGCTAAATAAAAGTTTTGATCGTCAACACAAATGAGTTCTCCCTTCCTGCCTCCTGCTTCCGTTCTGGTCCGGTCTCCACGTGACAAGAACAAACTTAAACGTTAAATGAATTAAAAATTGTTGCACTCCATAAAGATATCTCCTGTCAAAACTATACAAATTGAAAATATGAAAAAACGGAAATATCAATAAAATGTGTGCTTTGGTAATTTACATCTTCATAGTCTTCTTTAACACTTCAACTTTCTGTATCCTTTCTCTGGATTTAGTGTCATGTCTTGCGCTGTTGCCATGGCGCCCAGTTGGCCCCCGCCCATGGACACCGGCTGACTCGCATCGACTGATTGCTTCTGTGGGTACTTAAACGAGACTTCTGTGAGATTTCTGCAAGTTCTGTTTAATTCTGAGAAACGCTTAATCTGTAAATCTGCCTGCGTTTGATCCCGTTTTGTTTTTCTTTTGTTTGGATTTCTAATCCACACCGCGACCATCGATCCCCGGATCGAGTTTGCGCACCCTCCTCATCCTCCCCCAATAAATTGTGAGTAAGTCTATGTGAATGGGTCCTTATTTCCTGCTCCCCGCTCCGTTATGTGACATTCAGGTTTTTCAGGTTACTCCGGCCATTCCCACATGTGATTCATAGCTGATTCAAGCAGACAGGAAACCCACAGAGGCGCATAGTAGATGTAGCATTGAGATACCTTACTTCATTTTTATCAACTCAGCATTCTGAAACAAAAAACGCAAAATAAATGGTAAAAGAGGCTGACACAGTACAGAATGTGAATGTATTAGCTAGCTAAGAGCAAGTCGGGATATCCGGGAGAAAGTAGTGTAATTCACTGGCTGAGATTGGAAAGCTGCCCGTTGTGCATTATGTTAGCGTGTCTTTGTGCTCCTCATAATACTATTGTCATGATTACTGATGCGGGGCACCTACGTCTGCTCCGTTGGCACCAACAGTCGCGGACGCTGTTTGGCTGCTTGTCTTTTCAAACCCCCGCCTTTCTGTGAAAATTTATCGGACCGTCTGCGAACCTACGCCACACGTTAGGCAAGCTTTTGTAACTCCTGACTATCCTGCCTTGTTCTCTGTCTGATTCCCGTTGCCAACCTTTTTTCTGAACCCGTTTGTTTTTGCTCCTCCGCCCCGGCCATCGACCCGTTTTTTCTCGCTGTCAACGACTACCTCTGCGCAACACGGAAGTGCCACTTTCGCGTTCCTGCTATCTGCCACAATCATCAGCTCGTAGATGCAAGTCCTTTTCTCCTTATGGATAAAACTAAATTAAACGAACGCAATTAGGTCCCGTCTCCATTCCTGGTTCGTGACAACTCTGGCCATTCCTGTGCATCTTTCATTCCTTACAAATTCAAGCAGACAGGAACTACACAGAGGTGCATAGTAGATGTAGCATTGTGATACCTTACTTCGTCCTCATCAACTCAGCTTTCTGAAACCGAAAACGCAAAAAAACTGGTAAAAGAGGCCAATACAATACAGAAAGTGATAGTATTAGCAAGCTAGGAGCAAGTAATCTAGGAGAAAATCGTGTAATTCACTGGCTGAAATTGGAAGTTTAGAAAGCCCCCTGTTGTGCTGCGTGGATTATGTTAGCGTGTCTTTGTGCTCCTCATAATACTTTGGCCATTCCTGCGGATCTTTGATTCCTTGCAGATTCAAGCAGACAGGAACCCCACAGAGGCGCATAGTAGATGTAGCATTGTGATACCTTACTTCATCTTTATCAACTCAGCATTCTGAAACAGAAAACGCAAAAGAAACGGTAAAAGAGGCTGATACAATGCAAAAAGTGATAGTATTAGCTAGCTAGGAGCAAGTCGAGCTATCCGGGAGAAAGTAGTGCAATTCACTGGCTGAGATTGGAAAGCTGCCTGTTGTGCTCCGTGCATTATGTTAGCGTGTCTTTGCGCTCCTCATAATACTCCGGCCATTCCCACACGTGATTCGTAGCCGATTCAAGCAGACAGGAACCCCACAGAGGTGCATAGTAGATGTAGCATTGTGATACCTTACTTCATTCTCATCAACTCAGCTTTCTGAAACAGAAAACGCAAAACTGGTAAAAGAGGCTGATACACTACAGAAAGTGATAGTATTAGCTAGCTAGAAGCAAGTCGAGCCATCCGAGAGAAAATCGTGTAATTCACGGTCTGAGATTGTGAGTTTGGAAAGCTGCCCGGCGCGCCGCCTGCATTATGTTAGCAAGACGGGCGCCTATAAATCAGGGCGGCACGCAGCGGAAAGCAGTCGGAGAGGCTGCGACTCACAAAGTACCTGTTTATAGGGAACGACAGTAAAAGTCGGCATCCGCCACCGGCAGACGAGCGCTAAGCGGCTTAATGTCAGAACGGAACACTGGAGAACAGATCGGACGGACGGACGGACCGGCGGGCGGGGAACGGAACTCAAAAAGGACGGACGAATGTGGGTCTATGTGAGAGATGGGGGGGTTAAATACTCCGCGGGGTGACAGGCTGGTGTCACCTTTCCGGCTGGCTTTAATCTACGGGCGCATAATCCGGGCGGTGGAGCAGGAAAATACAGATTATGCAATAAACGCTTGAGCTAAACATGACAAGATAAACGTCCTGCTTAAAATTCAGCGTTCCAATAAGAAACTTCCACTGCTATTTACCGAGGCTGCGACAAACTATTGTTTTAATCATCGACTCACTTTTTGATATTATTTTCCTGCCCCTTTGCCGCCAACCGCCTCGGACGCCGATTGGCTCCCTGTCACTTTTTATACCCCCGTCTTCCTGTCACCGGTTGTCAGTCCGTCTGCGAACCTCAGCTTATGCTAGGCAAGCCTTTCAACCCTGACTCTCCCTTCCCAATAAAACTAAGAAACGCACGCAAATGGGTCCTGTCTCCATTCTGGTCCTGACAGTATCTGAGTGAGATCTAAAGGCTTGTCCAGCTCCTGTTCGCCAGGGAACCAGTACTATTTCAAGTGAGGGAGCAAACCCCTACAAAAATACTTTCTGGAGAAGGATGGGCATCACCAGGATGTACTTGCCCAAGAGACACGGCAGGAAGTGGTACCCCAACAACCCAGGTGGTTAAGGAAGAAATGAAGGATTCAGGACCTTCTGGTCAGGCAGGGGGTGGTTTTGCCATGTTCCTGTAGAATTTCCCCAGAAACATTTGGCCCACTTATTGGTGCACTGCCGCAGTGTGAAGCACCTTGTGGGCCTTGTTAGCGCTAGCCTGCAAAAGCATAATTGAATGTGGCAGAGAAGGGTCTGCGCGCTGCCGGGGGGCTGAAATCTTGCAGCGGGGGATGTTGATTGCCGACCGGAGGAAGTTGCTAACAAAAAGGGAAAAGCCCGAGTTACCCTTTTGACATTTTGCCACTAAATTGGCGCCCCTATTTTACCAGAATTTAGAAGGTTCTTCACGAGTCTCAAAGCGAAACTCCTCGATTGAGTTAGCTTTAAAAAATTGTCTAGAATTTGAAAATGTTCAACGTCTTCTGGCATGAGTCATGATTGCAGGTGCAAGTAAGCGCATTTCTTAGATGAAGAAAATTCAACAAAACTGCCAAACCCAGACAAAATGTACATTTTCACCACAACTAAAATGAACGCACATTTTAAAATAAAGTAAAAATGATGCTATAATGTATGATCCCAGATCAGATACACCAATCTCCAAAAGGAAAAGACATGATCCGACAACGGGTGTTGTTCAAAATGTCCTTTTAAATGCGCAGGCTATTTGGTGACTCGTTCTATTTTTCTTTTATTGTACATATTTTCTTATTCCTATTTATGCGTGCACTTGTGGTGGAGCTCAAATGTCGTTATACTTGTATCATGACAATAAAGGCATTCGATTCAATTCAATTCGACACCTGTGCCAATTACAAATCCATTAGGCGCCCTCTGGTGGACAGAGGCGGGTCAGGCCCTGAACACGTCGCCCGCTCATTGACTACAAGGCTCTCCGATCACATTAGTGGAATGCTAACAATTAAGGGCACGGTAATGCACTACCCGGGGGTCTGCAGGGACCCCTCAGCCTCGAGCGGAGGAACCTCTGAGTGGCCTGTGCTCGCTTGGCAGGGGAGTTGATCAAGAGGCTTGCAAAGGCTGTTTGTCAGGGGAGGGGGAAAAAAATAATTAAGTGGAAGAGAAAGCAAGCCAGTTCATTATTTACTAATTGCTCAGTGGTACGCCGGCTACAGGCTGCATTCATTATCCTCAGGCTGGCGGGGAAATCGGGAGCCGGGGTAGGTTGGAGACCGCCGGTATTGAATACTTGCAAATACTTGAAACCAGGGGTGTCAAAGTCATTTAAGTAGGGGGCTACGTGCTAGAGTGGCAAACTACCAGATCAGAAGAAAAAAGATGCATCGTAGAAGTCCATCTATCTATCTACCTTGGTCATATCCCTAAAGAGGGGTGACCGACAGCAAGACAAACACATACAAAAACAAAGAAAATAAAAGGGAAAAAATGGCAAAAAACACACACAAACATTTTTGGACCATGGCCAACCCAATGTCCAAAACACCCAAACAAGTTAGGCACCTCTGAGCCTAAGTTGGTCAAGCTTTCGTCCCTCCAGACGAAACGGGACACAAGAAAGCGGCTGTGTCACTCGGGTCAGGGTGAGACAACACACTTTTGTTCAACAGCAGAGCCCGACAGCTTTCGCTGGTTTACCCCTGCCGCATCATGCAGGTGCCCTGCCCATCCCTTAGTCCAAAGATCCCACTATCCTTTTACAACACCTCTCCATTCCTTCCCATCACCAACAAGAGCTCTAGCTTCCACTAGATTTAGACCTCTTTCCTGCTGTGCACTCATAACACCATCCATCCACGTCAATGGCCTTCCTCTTGGTCTCCTTCCATTGACTCCTGCTCTGTAGATCCTCTTCACCATTCGCTCCTCATCCATCCTCTCCATGTGTCCAAACCAACAGAGTACTCTTATCCACACGCTTGCCCAGTTCAGTTCTGTCTCTCACAATTTTATTTCGCAATCTATCCAATCTTGTCACTCCTAGCATACTCCTCAAACACTTCATCTCCAAAACATTCAATTTCCTTCTTAAATCTGCGTTCAGGCTCCAAGTCTCTGCACCATACAACACAGTCGGCACAATCCCACTCTCATACAGTCCCCTCTTAACATCCATACTCATACTCTCCCCAGAGCACCCAAAACATTGCTTCCTTGATTGACACTGAAATGAAATTATCTGCATTTCTCTAGCGCTTTTCAAGTCAATGACTTCCCAAAGCGCTTTACATTGTGCTTCACATTTCCCAATAGCGGCCTTGCAGCCATGTAAGGCGCTAACAATAGCTGTGCAATACAGATTCAGATCTACTTTATTGTCATTCCCGTACACATGTATACAGAAGGAAATGTCGATACATCTGACCCGCACAGTTTCCTTGAATGTACAGATATACATAAAATGTTGTATTGAGTTGGAGTATTGAAGTACTAATAATATACTAAATCATTAGAGCTATGTATAGTATTATACTGTTGTGTAAAGAGTGCAAGAGGAGCAACTAACCAGATGTGCAAAATGAGCGGACCTCGCACTCCATTCCATCAACTGCAGCCACATCACCACCCAAGTACCTAAAGCTCATAGAAGTGCTGAATCAACATGATTTTCCATAACAGTAAGCCTTAGCCATCATCGGCAAGAAATGCGCAGCTCTCAGTTTTGAAAAGGTTGGTGCACCCTGGTCAGGGATTTGACAGCACGTAATGCAATCCGGGGAGTCACCCGGGACACCCCAGCCGACTTCCCCCCTTGCCCCTAACAGCCACGTGACTGCCATGGTAGGCAGGACTGCACCGTAATACAGTGGTCATGGTCTCAGGGAATAGAAGGAGGGGGCCTCTCAGCGTGGGCAGGGGCGAATATCTGGGGCCGTGTCAGCATGAAAAACATTTCAGCCAAATGTCAAGCGCCGGCACATTTGCACACTTCCGCAGCACATGGACGCGGTTGCGCAATGCGTCCGCTAAAATATTGATCAAGGCCAATGAGGACTAAGCATATGCACCCGATGCAGCAGTCCAGGTCCTCTGACTGAGGCTGTCGTTTGACAACAGAGTAAAAACCACACAAGTGAGTTCAGAAACGCACATGACATTAATAGTGTTGTCCAAAAAATGGCTCTTTTTATTAGTGAAGCTGGCTCAGAGTAATGTACATATATGGTATATGTGAAGCCGAAGCAACACATCAAGTACAAACTTCAGTCATTGTGTTACACCAACAGACCCTTTTGGCAGCACGTCTCTATGAAATACTTTCGAGCATATGGAAGCTCTTCAATTGAAACAATTTGATAAAGCCCACAGAACAAACTGTAAACCCCCAAAAACGCCAGCCCAGCACCCAGAGGAATGCGATTGGGCCAGCGGTAAGAGTGGGCTGATCTTTTCATTCGAAGCGCAGTCCCCTAAATACATCAGTACCCTTTTCCCTTGCAGGATTTTGTGACATTTTTACAAAAGAACTCTGCATGCACCAGCTGTGGGATTGTAAACAGTTTTAGTAGTATATTTGCTGGTGTGGGCCACAGGCTATGGCATTATTATTATTAATTATTATTTTCATTATTTTTGTTTTTATTATTTGTATTATTTTTATTTCATACATTTTATCAAATTGTTAAACGTCACATTGTGAAATCGAATGCGCTGAATAATTCGCTTTTTTCAGGGGAGCAGATTTGTAGGTTTTGATCAATTTTATCTTAAAATATGCGATGTGGTTAGCACATTCGCCTAGTTCGCGAAAGGTACCCGGTTCGAAGTGGAAACGTGTGCTGGCTTTGAGAGGGATGGGCGCCACCAGGGTGTACTTACCCAAGACACACCACAGGAAGTGGTGCCCCTGACACCTGTGTGGTTATGGGAGCGTGCATAGATAAATAGAGATAGAGATAGCCAGAGAGATACCATAGATAGCCAGAGAGATAGCCAGAGAGATACCATAGATAGCCAGAGAGATAGCCAGAGAGATACCATAGATATAGAGATAGCTAGAGAGATACCATAGATAGATAGCTAGAGAGATACCATAGATAGATAGCTAGAGAGATACAATAGATAGATAGCCAGAAAGATACCATAGATAGAGATAAAGATAGCCAGAGAGATACCAGAGAGAGAGATAGCCAGAGAGATTCCATAGATAGAGTTTAGCTAGATAGATAGAAAATGTTGCTCTCATGTCTCTTACAGTTAAAATAGTTCCCAACCCCAGGGTTAAAGCATGATGACCACGGCTCACCCGTGATCGATGCTTGCCGAATTTTGATTCGTATAGCTCCTAATCGCAGTCTGGTTCCAGTTTGGTAGTAGGTACCCGTGTGTCAGTGCCATTATTCTGCATAGATATCGGGCTTTTATGTCCATGATGCTTTCAAGTCCTGACTAAAGCGAACGATTCGAAGCGGAAGAAAGAGGAGTCCATGCAATTTTCATCGATTTAAGATCATAAAAGATAAAGCAAGTCGGCCGCCCGGTAGGAATACACTCGCTCTGCAGTCGGTCGGCACCAATTAGCCCGGGCTACGTTGCGTGGATGCCGTGGGCAAACATTACCCGCTCGCTCAAAGCGTCGCTTATTCAAAGGCTGCGACGGCCTGCAAAAGGACCGCACGTGAAGACGTTTTTGCGGGGGGCGCCCTCGGGCAGCCCCCGAGCCCGGTCGGCTCGACTGAGGTGAGCGTATCCGTGTGTGTCAAACGGTGTAAGGCTTGTCGCTTTAAAAAGGCCATTGCTTAGAGTTACTCATTTCCCACATCCCTTAACCGAAAAGTAACAGAGTTAGTAACTGAATGACTGTTGTAGGGTACTGTCCTGCAACCAAGACATTTACCATAACCTTTTCCGACTCTGCCGACACAACAAAAGACCCGCAATTCAATTACAGGAAGTGACCGGACTCTCTAGCTGTATAATAAAGATTTGAAACCTCAAAGTGTTCATTGGTGATCAGTAGATTCATTTTCATATGTATCATGTCAGCAGATTTGTTTCATTGCGAGTCCGAAAGAAATGTCACTTATCACTTAATCCACCGATTGGAGAACTATTTTGACACGCATCAATGATCTGCATTTCTATAGCGCTTTTCAAGTCAATGACTTCCCAAAGCGCTTTACAATGTGCTCCACATTTACCCAATAGCGGCCTTGCAGCCATGTAAGGCGCTAACCTGCTTATTGGGGGTATTAGGGGTTCAGTGTCTTACCCAAGAACACTTCGACATGTAACACGGACGAGGCGGGATTCGAAATGGGATCTCTTGATCCCAAGACGAGCGCTCTACCTCCTGAGCTACTGCCGCCCCCCTCAAAAGGAACTCCAGCCGATCAAAGGACACGCCTCCGGTGACTGATGTCACCAGCCTTTAAAAGAGATGCGCTAACGCCTTTCTCACTGTCTTTCTTCACACACGCCCGAAGGGCAGACTTTGTTGGTCTTTGCCCCTTTGGGACAATGGGGACAAAGGAGGCGTGGATCAATGGCCTTGTTTCTCTGAAGAAACCATGCTCGTGTTCCTCCTTTCTCTCTCCATCAGCTCAAAAATATGTCCACCTGTCTAACTTTTTTCCCCAAGTAATGCTCCATCTGACCCCAAGTTAACGCAACAGAAGATCACACAACCAACCGTCTTTGGTGCTGGGTATAAATATCATTCTGATCATTTTGAACTGTCCTCTCAAAAGTTTGATCACAGTACCCCAATTTTAGTGTACCTGCACTGGTTACATGTCAATTTAAGATGTGATTTTTAGGTTCTGTAAAAAATATGCATGGACTACCTCCCTCGGATCTTTCAAATGTAATTCCCCCTAGGTTCCTGCCCACAGCCTTCTCTCTGAAAATCCTGGTCTGCTAGTGAAGGACCAAGAAGAAATTTGTGAGCTTTCTCCATTCGGGCCCCGGTGCTCTCTAATATTTGATCAGAAACCTCAGTGGAACTGTGTACATCTAGGCTTAAAACACAGATATATACTTATGTTTTATAGCTTATGAATGACCTACATTTCTTGTTGACGATGTCTGCAGCATGCATTTTGACCTAGTCATCCTGGAAGGGGGATGACCTCATGTGCGCTCCCTTCTCAAGGTTTCTTAACTTCCTCATGCAGATGTTTCGAGTTTTCCCTTGCTATCATGTAGGTTTTAGAGCAGGGGATGGTGTCATAATAGTCTTTAGTCTGAAATAGTCTGCGGTCTGTGCAGCCTTTTGAGACTTCGTGTTATTAAGGTTGTCACTGATAAACATGACTTGATTGATGACCTTAAAACTGGGTTTATTTATGAGTACTGTTAACTGCTACAGAATTTCTCCCCCCTTGCTAACACCGTGAGTTCTTGTGTCAACAAGGTTCCTTAATTTATCGGTTGATTCAATTTTCCTTGCCAAGTAAATAAATCGTAGTTTGTTAAAATCAAACCACGTGCATTACTTATTTGTGTGGATATATTTTTCGTTTGGACTGATCTTAATCAACATTATGTAACTAAAAATTCAATCATATATGCTAAAAATACAATTTGTTTGGAGTATTTCTTCCATCATGATAAATGATACAAGTGACATACTATTTTGGGAAATCAGTGTGGGAAACCATGAACACCACCTGCTGGCCGAATTGGTAACCACTAAATTAGATTCTGAACCAAAAAAAGATTGTTCAAAGAAATTCTTGACACTCTAGTTAAAGTAATTAGCTAGCAGAACTATTCTTATTACTGTCAAAAGAAGTTGTATGTGAAAAAAATAGACATTTTCTGAGCAGTAATCGAGTCGGTTAAATAGGGAAGAACAGACATGTAGAACCTTGTCATATTTATTGTAAACACATGTATCCTTCACTTAGAGTGCAACAAAAATAATCAGTAAACAATCATTGTATAACAGTCACCAGTAAACAATATAAAGTGAGTTGATTACATGAAAACTCAAGCTGAGACCACTGGTCAAGTAGACATTGTCAACTGAACTTCAAATATTTTCTTCACACCAAAAGTCAATCGTAAAACGATTTGGAGTTTTACTCTCTAAATCACTATCTCAGAAGCTGCTCAAGTCGACATATGGCATTTTATTTCAAATATAGTTCTCACAACTAAATTTAACAGCTCAACATAATATACAACAAGTTGTGTTAAACCCTGCAGTGTAAATCCAAATCTAACCTTGGATAAATGAGGCATTCTTTCTCAAACTAGTGCTAATATCTGAGAAGGAAAAGATGATCAAACCTCGCGTCAGATGGCTTGATCCTCGACACAAAAAGACTCGAACCAAGGGCTAACAACATACTAGCTATAGCGTAGCGCAGCTTGGTTTGATGTTCAAAAAACTGGGTCAAATATCTGCCTAACAATACATTGTTAGCACCAATTGAAGGTGCACCACCTCCATAAACTTAAGCTGGTCCAGAACTCTGCTGCCTCGCTAAAAACCCTTCTCGCCATCACATCACCCCGTCCTTCAGCAGCTCCACATCAACCAAACTATCACTTACATCACCTCACCCCTCCCTACCTCTATGACCTCTTTCACATCGTCACGCCATTTCGCACCCTCAGATCTTCCTCCTCCCTCCCTCTGACTGTACCTGCTGCCCGTCAGTCTGAGCTTTCAGCCGCTCGGCCCTCCAGCTGAGGAACTCATTACCATCTGACCTCCAGAATTCCACCACACTGTCCACTTTCAAATCCAGACTCAAAACCCACCTCTTTATACTTGTCTATTCATAATCATTAGCTTCACATAGTGCCCCCTTTTTAAAATTAACTTAGTTATGTCACGGTTGCCATGGCGTCCAATTGGTCCCCGCCGGTGCGCGCCAGCTGGAGCTTGTTAACAGATTGGCTCTGTCAGTATTTAAACTCTGTCCAGTCAGCCTCCTTTTGTCGGTCCGTCTGTGAATCTCCGTTTTTACACAGCAAGCCCTTTTTTGCCTGTCCTGTGTTTTTCCTCATGTTTTTCTCCCGCTACGATCCGTTTGATTTCGACTTTTTCCGTTCCCGACACCGCCATCGCTCGCCACGGAAGTCCCACTATTGCGGTTGAGTGTGCGCTCCTTTCTTTTTCCCAATAAAACTGAGTAACGTTACGCGAGTGGGTTCTGTTTCCAGTTCTCGTCGTGACATTTTATCTGGTATTTATTACTGGCTTGTTTGATAATCTGTGTACAAACACCTTTTGTGTACTAAGAGGTGCATGCAAGTAAAATGTATCATTATTATTATGTACAAAACAAGAATAACAATGAATGACACACATAACTTCTACCTCCTAAGGGCGCTATTCTCGAACATACACGGAGGACAACAGAGCAGATTAGACTGGTAGCTTCTTCAATGTATTTAAAGTAACGCACCGGTAACGGGAAAAAGTAATAAGTTCGATGAGCCCGTTACTGACACGATGATGCTGTTACGTAACGACGTTATTCCCAACACAAGCGTGTTCAAATGCAAGCAGACATCTGCATCTCTACTGCCTCTCTCTGGAAACACTCGGAAAAGACAAAACGCGGCTACCGATTTTCATTAAGGGCCACCGTCACTCGAAAGAAAGCATCCACTTTCCCTTCTTCACGCTGCTGAAATGTGCACGCTCATGGGTGTCGGCTTCCCGTGGCGTACGGTGCAGTGAGCTCATCGCAGCTTGTCGAAAGCATGCTGCGTGTCGCCAAAATGCTGAATACAAATGAGGATTTCTTTGTAAAACCAGCAAGGGCGCTTGTGTAACGAAGCGAGGTCAAAGTCTTGAGGAACCATGCTACAAAACGCAAAAAGCTCGAAATGTCCATTTTTGTATTCCAAAAGAAGTCGTAATCGGTGAGAAATGTTCTTATGGTTATCGTAAATGACATGGAGAAAAGTCCAATAAATCAGGGTTCATTCCCCTCTTTCTTGGCCGAATTCAAACACTTTGGACTTCTGAAACGAGACTTATTGTTATATACAATAACTTCTAGTGGTGGATTAATCGACACTGGTGCCTTAAAATACTCTAAAGCAGGGGTCTCCAACTCCCAGCCTGGGGCAAATTGAGGCCCACAGGGTGATAGCTTGAATCCCCAGTCTTAATATGAAGGTCTATCTAAAGGGACAGTGTGTATTCTTAAGCACCTCCTGGAGGGGAAATATTTTTATAAAAACAAATACTGGTTTAAAATGTAAGAAAAAAATACATGATTTATGAACTAAACATCCATGTTTTGAAATACTCTTAGGTTGAGGAAGTTTATTTGACATAACATTAACCTCACTTAGATGGAGCTAATATCATTCTGGGCCATCTTGCTGCTACAGTTACTGTCTTTTTTCATCCTTTTCTCATTTCCCTCATTTTTGCTCTGCTTTTTTCTTCTTTTCTTTTTTCATCTTTTCCTTTTTTTCCATATCCACTCTTTGTCTTATTTCCCTTTTTCCATTTTTTAATCTTTATTTCTTTGCAAAAGGCAGGCCTAACAAAAAAGAAAAATCTTGTGGTTTTGGTCATGTTAAGTCTCTGTATTTTGTTTTCTTTCTCGCACTCATATCATCTGGGTGTGGGTGATGAATTACCCATGTGTGGGGGAGGCAGGAACTTTCTCAAAAGAAGGACTGTATTTATTTACAAAAATCAGGACAAAAGTAACAAAGAAGCAGGCAGTAAGCAGCTCCCAAAATGTCCAAAACAAGAAACCAGAAACAAAAACCAAACTTGACAATGTTCAAATTAGAAACAACAACATAAACAGGAAGTGGTGGGAGGATCAAAGTAAGAAATAAACCATAAAACCCCAAAAATGTGGAGGGGAACTGAAATATGACACACAGAAGAAGACAGGAAAACTCAAAATGACCCAAAAGAGTTTGCTGCAACAAAACGTCCTTTTAAAGGGTTTGGGATGATTGGGAACAGGTGTGTGATCACTGGACACACCTGTGCCCAGTTCAAAACGCCAGTTGGAGCCCTCTGTTGGTGGGAAGTATGGAGGGTTGGGTAGGGTTACTTGAACTGGATTACTTTCAATGACTTTTGGATGACTCCAATACCAAATATGCTCATAAAAGACAAAAGAAACTCAATAGGAATAAAACGACTCCATTTTGTGCAGGCTTGGGGAGTAACGGAATACATGGAACGGCAAAAATGATGTTGGCAAGCTGTTTGGATTGATTTTTATTTTGTTTCTGTGGCATTTGATGTTCGTTTTGCCGGAGATCAAAGAGATCAAAGCCAGGAGAGAAAGCTTACCGCGTGTTGTGAGTCATCATTTGATTCCTATTTAGTTTCTTTTGTCTTTCATTAGCATATTTGGTATTGGAGTCATTCAAAAGTAATTGAAAGTAATCCAGTTCAAGTAACCCTACCCAACCCTGGCGGTATGCCAGACCCTAACATGCAAGACACAATAAAGCAACCACTCGTGGTCAATTAATACCCATTGTTCCTTTGATGTAAGTGCAGCCCCCACAAATTACAGAGTCATTTATTACTGATTGATTTCTTTTCACATAAAGTCTTTATATTTTTATCTTGTGTTTGCTTTTTTTTTGAAAAATATATTTAAGAACAGTGGATTTTTTTAAAGGAATGGCTTTCTTGTGGGAAACCCGATCCCTAGCTCCGGTAGCCCTAATGTCAATTAAGTTTGAGACCCCTGCTCTAAAACCTCCAGATCAAGACAAACTGTGAATTATGAAATTGTTATTTAAGGCATAGCAAAACTGAATAAGGTCTTTTTGGGGTCCTTGGACCTTCAGTTCTAAATATTATAAACATATCATTCTCCTCAGGTGTCGTTCCAGAGGCTTTTAAGTCTGCTGTTTTTAAACCTACACTGAAACGACCAAACCTTGAGCCAGAAAGCTCATGTAATTATGGACTTGTGTCAAACCTAGCGTTTCTTTCTAAAGTACTTGAAAAAGTTGTGGCACAGCAGCTAAATGAGTTTATATCCGAGAACATTCTTTTTGAATCTATGCAATCAGGATTCAGGGCTAAGCACTCTACTGAGACAGCCCTGATTAAGGTAACCAATGATCTTCTACTGGCAATGGACTCCGGCGCTTCATTACTTTTCCTCCTGCTGGACCTTAGTGCTGCTTTTGACACTGTGGACCATAATATCTTACTAGAACGGTTGGAAAATGGATTGGTCTCTCAGGAACCGTCCTTTTATGGTTCAGATCCTACCTCTCAGATAGGATGCACTGTGGTAAATAGGGTGAAATGACATCTGAGCCCTTTAGTGTTACCGGTGGTGTTCCGCAGGGTTCAGTACTTGGCCCCCTTCTTTTCAGCATTGACATGCTTCCATGAGGTGATATTATTCGCAAATACAATATTAGTTTCCATTGCTAAGCAGATGACACTCAACTATATCTTCCGATGGAGAAATCTGCCAGGCCAAACTGTGGAAATTTGGTGGCCTGCCTCATTTAGATAAAGAATGGATGTCACTAAACTTCTTGCACCTCAACTCTGAAAAGACCGAAATGTTAGTTATTGGTCCATCTAAATGCCGTGACTTGTTCTCAAAAATGGCTCCATTCGGACCCCAGTGGTGTGGAATGCTCTTCCCCCTGAGATTGGATCTGCAACCTCAGTGGAAATGTTTAAATCTAAGCTTAAAACACACTTCTACTCTATAGGATATGAATGACCCATATTTTATGTTGATAATATGTGTATTATTTGCCCTCATGTAGGTTTTCGATGAGGGGATGGAGTCATAATAGACTGTAGTTTGCAGTAGTCTGTGGTCTGTGCAGCCCTTTGAGACTCTGTGATTAAGGGCCAAACAAATAAACAGGACTTGACTCATCCTGAGGTTTTTGAGTGTTTCCTTGCCCTCATGAAGGTTTTAGATCAGGAGATGGTGTAAAATAGTCTGTAGTCAGTAAGAATCTGTGGTCTGTACCAAATAAACATGATTTAAACATACTTGCATTTACCAGGAGTTGGTTTTACTTGATTGATCTAAGACCCAAGACCCTAAAAGTGGGACAGTAGTTGATACAGTAATGATTTGCCTTGTCAAAACACACCAATAGCCCTGAAACGGTTGCAGTCATGTTCATTTGAAAATGACTTTTGCGCTTCCTCGTGACGTCCACAGTCACGGGCAAAGTGGTTTTTTTGTAGTCTGTGAATAAAGGAGACAATGGTAAAGCCCGTTGAGTAGTTTCAAGGTAGCGAAACGCTATAAAGGTGAAAGCCCATTTACTGCCTCAGGGCTGTTTGCCACTGTTTTTTTTCTAAACACCTTACTGCGGTGACAGCAGCAGTGCAGTGCTTTGCAGCAGTGGGCCTGGCGAAAGCGCACTCCGACTTTTAGGGGCATATAAATAGGAAACAACAAAGTAGCTGACTGCAGAGTTGGCAGAACCACAGGCGGGAGACATGATAGCAGAGCGAGACGGGACAAAATGCAAAGTGAGTGACAAGTTGTTTGGTTTTGATTGGATTTTGTCCTCAGTTTACACTCCAACGTGCAAGAACAACTCAGTCTGTGATTTTGAGATGGTGATGAAGGGCTTTCTTGTTACCGTAATGGAGGTTGTGGTCACGGATCGTGTACAATTGGTTAGCACATACCAGACAGTAGGTATCACGTTGAAAACCTGAGACACAAGAGCAGAAACTCACTGTGTTAAACATAGAGTACACGTTGCTTCGAGTTAAAAAAAACAAATATTATTAATGACTGTAATTGTAAATAACCACAAATGAAGTTCAATGCCAGAGTAGCTTAACTTGCAAAAGCTTAGCGTGAGGTGGGCTCATCACAGACATCCGGAGGTCGGAGAGTGAACTCAACTTGAAGGCAAGTAACTCGTCCGTTATCTGCACCGCTTATCCTCAGTAGGGTCGCGGGGGTGCTGGAGCCCATCCCAGCCATTTCCGGGCAGTGGGCTGGGGACACCCTCAACGGGTTGCCAGACAATCGCAGGGCACACAGAGACAGACAATTCGCTCGCTCAGTCACACCTAGGGACAATTCCGATCAGCCAATTAACCTGACATGCATGTTTTTGGGAATGTGGGAGGAAACCGGAGAACCCGGAGGAAACTCACGCAGGCAGGGAGAAGATGCAAACTCCAGACAGGGAGACCGCAGTAGCTGGACTTGAACCCTGAACCTCTGCACCATAGGGCTGCGCACTAACCACCCAGCGGCCGTGCTGCAAATGACTAAAAGAAAACACTAAAACCTACCAGATGCACATAGAGGTATTTCACTTGATTATATTTAAACTCAAGCCAAACCAAAATCTGGCCCCAAACTTGAAAAATCTAAAATTATCTTGACCATAGTCAATCTTGACCATGTCAAGTCCTGTTTATTTGTTTGGCCCTTAATCACAAAGAGTCTCAAAGGGCTATGCAGACCACAGATTATTGCAACCCACAAACTATTATTGCACCATCCCCTGATCTAAAACCTACATGAGGGCAAGGAATAACTCAAAACCTCAGCATGAGGAAATGAAGAAACCTTGAGAAGGGACCGCTCATACACACACAGATATCATGAACAGGAAATATAGGGCATTCATAAAGTATAAAATAGAAGTGTGTTTAAATCTTAGATCTAAACATTTCCACTGAGGTTGCAGATCGAATCTCGGAGGGCATTGCATTCTACACGACCTGAGCTTGCATAGAGAAAGCTCGTGATCCTGCGGATTTCTTCTTGGCTCTTGGGATCACGAGTAGACCAGCATTTCCAGAGAAAAGGCTCCAGACCGGAACATAGGGGGAAATTAAATCTGAAAGCTACGAGGGAACAAGTCCATGCATGATTTTGTATACTACCAAGAGAACCTTCAAATCACATCTTAAGCTAACAGGGAGCCAATGCAGGTTAGCTAAAATCAGGGTCATGTGATCAACCTTTCTTGTCTTGGTTAAAAGCCATGCTGCGGCGTTTTGTACTAGCTGCAGTCTATTGATTTTGAACTCTGGGAGACCGGAGAGTAGGGCATTACAGTCATCGACACTCAGAGATTTTGAACACAAACTCAGAAAAAGCGCACCTCTCCTTGCTCCTCGCAAGCAATTCCTGAAGCGTTTGTGAATATTTACGAGCGGATCCCGGGAGCGTTTGTTGACATCCCCCCGCAATAACAAATAAGAGAGCCGCGCGATGGCCTTTGCTTAAAGCTGGCTCGGCAGCTTTGCCTTGTAAAGCGCCGGGTTGCCATGCGCCGCAGCCCTCGTAATGTTTCAAAGTCGGAGGACTTTTCTTTACAAGGCCGGCGAGCTATTCGGAGGGCGCCCGCGTTATTATTTCCTGCGCTCGCGGCGTCCCGTGTGAGCTCGCCCTCTGCGGCTGAGTAATGGAGATTAGATTGAGATTGTTGAAAAGGATCCGCGCGTTTAGACGAGTCTTAGAGGATATGCCGAAACTCCTGCTAAGACGCAATGCCTGCGGGTAGCTGAAGCCGACGGGAGCTATCTTAATGGCGTGTTCATCCTCTAATTGAGCTCAAAAAAACTATTGGCTAATTAGGGTCTTCTCTAGTGCGAGGGCCAGCCCTCCACGAAGCGCTGAGTCAGGCAAACAGCCGTGTTGGAAGTCTTTTGAAAAGTGAAAGTACATTTTAGCTCATTGTATAGCAGGTCGTAGGTCCTGAAAGGGTGATTTAGATAGATATAGATAGATAGATACTTTATTCATCCCCGTAGGGAAATACACATTTCCAGCAGTATCCTTTTGTTCTTTATTAACAGATTAACCGGCACTCGGGGTGCTGTGTTGTAGTTTAGCAACAGCAGAGTGGATGACGTCACACGCTAGGCCGAAAGTTCCACGTCCCTGCAGCAGATGGGAAATCTTGTGCGCAGGGTTACACCGCCTCGTGTTCATCTAGATAGCAAGTCCGCCTCCTCTCCGCTTCCTGCAGGCTTTTGTGTCTCTGTCTGTCCTAACAGCGCTGAATCCGGGTAGCTTCACGTTAGCGTCCGGGATGCTAGACGTTTCCGTAAAACACAGCAAACTGCACTCCCTGTACGCTTTGATGTTTTTCACTAGCACAGTCAGTTCGTCAGTCTTATTGGGAGAGGGTTCACATTTAGCATGATTACGGACGTACCGAAGACTTACAACGCCGCTAGCCGCTTAGCCTTAGCTCCGGCTCTGCATCCACGATAGGGCACCCTCATCACGCCGGCACGAGAATTCTTCAGGGCAAGGAATCGGTTCCTCGAATAAACGCATTTTTGTGCGTTCAAACCCATAACCATAGGATAGAAAGTCATCCAAAGTGTCAAGCGGGACGAAAAACAGGACGTAGACAGAAGCAGACAATAAAAACAATAAATCGCAAAAAGAGCAAAATAACACAGAGCTGCTGGAAAGTCTGCCGCTCGCGGCGGGGCCTATGATGTTATACCCCCAAGTTCTCTTAATACCCAAAACGACTCAAAATTCCAGGTCGTTATTAGTGACAGACTAGGAAAAAACCTTTTATCACCCACCAGGACGCTTATATTGTGGAATACTTCGACCCTGAAAGGGGAAATCAACCAAAAGCTCAAGTTATACTTCAAACTCTTTGACCAAGACGGAAACGAGTAAACCGACAGAGAGGAGTCGAATGTCTTTTTCTCGGCCAACCACGACAAGAAAAGAACCAGAGAGTTCGACCCCGAAGAGATCGTCACGCTCATATTTGAAAGAATGGAAGGTGATTTGATCTCGGAGGGGTCCATCGAGGGTGCTAAAGATCACAAGGACACCATGGACAAATTGAGGAACGGAGTCTACGGAAAGGGTCAAAGCAATGATAACGGTCAAAAAACATAAAGAGGACGAAAAAAACACACGAAAAAAGTGTGTTAATAGTGTGTGTGTGTGAATGGGGAAGTGTAAAGTACATTGTAAAGTGCTTTTGGATGTCTTCAGCGGCTTGAAGTACGCTATTAAAATTGAGTCCATTCATTTACCATATAAGGCTGCTATCAAGTGGACAAAAAGCTCTAAAACTAGCACTTTTTTAGATCAGTGGTTCCTAACTGGGGTTTGAGTCCATCCCTGGGCTCTGGTGGAGCTTCTGCAGAACAGATCTGCAATTGTTCACTGGCCAAACCTTCTCATTGCATTAGAAAAGCTATCCTGTGCATAAAAATCCGTTTGCACAGGGGTGGCTAACCCGGTTCCTGGAGAGCCGCACGTCCTGGATGTTCTGAAGGTTTCTCTGCTCCGATACAGGTGACGGCAATTTTCAGTTTGTTAGCAGGCTTTGTGAGAGCTTGATACTGATCCGGGTGAATGGAATCACCTGGATCGGAGCAGAGAAACCCCCAAAACATGCAGGACCTGCGGATCTCCAGGACCGGGTTAGCCACCCCTGTGCTAGCACTAAGAAATTAAAATATAGAGAAACAATTGTGCTTTACTTATCGCCTGAACAGTTGGACTAAGTAGTTACGTGACCTTTCTTACTTACAGGGTTGGGTAGGGTTACTTTAACTTGATTACTTTCAATGACTTTTGGATTACTCCAATACCAAATAGGCTAATCGACCCATTTTTGATCCTGACCACGTTTGCTCTCTTGTCCTGGCTACTGACCCGTTTTTCCGTCCCCGACACTGCCATCGCTCGCCACGGAAGATCCCAAGGTTGTTGCTAAATCAATAACACAACAACAAATTGCAATGGAGTGCTCACTCAGAGGGTTGTGCGTATTGGCCAACCACAAGAAGAGAAATAATAAAAGAGAAGTCTGACTGAGGTGATGGCAGCAATGTTCGAAGGAAAAGAAAAGGAGGAAATGACAAATCAAACAAATCGCACTCTCAGATTCATCAACCACAAGACGCACTGGAGTATTGGCTTTGTGATGGCGTAAGAAATGCCGAGACAAAAGAGAACAGATTTCACCTCTGTTGACTTGACGAGACCCGTGCTTGTTTGCCAATTGTGGACCTTTAATATTTGTATTTGAGGACCTCTGCACTCGTCCAAACATTTTGGTGTCAACACGTAGAGAACTGTCCAGTTAGAGCCAATGTTCCCTCTAAACTGCGTGTGTGCACAATCGCGCACTGCCCGCAGATTCTCAGCTCACGAGAAAATCTAGCCAGCTCACAAAAATCAGGGAGGGCTCGAAATTGCTAATTAAGAAGCCAATTAAGTCAAAGTTACAGCGCATGAAGGGAAAAATACTTGGGTTCCCCTGACGCTGTGTTCTAAATGCGGTGTTTTGAAGTCAATGTCGAAGAAGAACAAAGTACAGTAAAGTCAGTCGAGTTTTTCAAGAACCGGCTTCTTCGGCTCGGCTCACTAAAAGGAACCGGCTCTTTCGTGTCCCAAAGGGCTCTTCAGGTTGTTTTTGCTTCTTTCATCCCAACATGACTAAATATTATGTAAAACTATGCACAAAATGATTTAAAAGAAGGGAGGAAAAGAATAACAAAGAATAAAATACCAAAATGAAAAAGTAGTGAAAAGCTGAGAAAAAAAGAAACAAAAGGAAGAGAAAAAAGAAGGAAAAATTCTGAAAAAAGCCAGAAAAAAAAGAAAAGAAACAAACAAAAGGAAAAAAGTAAATAGAGGACAAAAAGAAAAAAGTAACGGCTGGGAAAAAATAAACACAATGAGTTTATTTTTTAAGGAGTTTTTTTTTTTAAAAAAAGAAAAAAAACCAGGAAAAAAAGAAGAAAAAGTTTGTGTTGCATTCAAATAATTTCCAATGATACCAAGTCAATCTTGTTGCCAACATCGTACTTCCACTAAAAAAATTAGATTAAATACAGTTGTGTATCGTGCAACCGACTCAATAAGCCCCCGAAAATGTTAGTACGATGCGTCAAAAGATACCAGGAAAAAAAAGAAATGGAAATCTTGCGAAAGAATTGTTGTAAAAACAAACAACGTTTGTAGTCAATTCATTCAAAAGAGAAAAATAATTTTGCATTGCCGGAAACTCAGCAAAATGTAACTTGATGTCAAGTTTTGGACATGTTTGATCATTAATTATCTTGCCACACTTGGGGTTGCCGTTGCTCACTGTTGTTTCAAGCGTTGCTCACCGACTTTGTGAACGCTCAGACCTGTGGAGTTTTTTCTACCATCTTTTACAACATATCTTTGCGAACACTCCTTTTCCAAGATACCAGACAGAAACATAAAGAAAAGGAAGACATTTTGCCATAAATATGACACGAAAGTAGCACATTTCAAGGTGAAGCCGAGCGAATCCGAAGGGGTGTTTTAAAGGCAACGGCAGAAATGACACTGAATCGTCGTTCTGTGCACCATGTTCTTGTTTTTCTGCACAATTCCATTCGTGCGCCGTTATCAAAACTCAATATCCGGAGTCTGACCAAAAAAACATTTTATTTTACACCAAAGTAGAGTTCTTCGAATGCGCATATGAAACAGGTAGGGGTTGGTAGCTCCACAGACTTAAGAAGCACTGCATGTCATGATTACTGATTGGGGGAACCTGCGACTGCCCCGTTGGCGCCAACAGCCACGGGACCTGATTGGCTGTTGGACTCTTTTTAAACCCCCATCTTCCGACCGTCTGCGAACCTATGCTCTCAGCTAGGCAAGCTTTTGTACTCTCCGACATTATCCTGCCCTGTTTTCTTGCCTGATACCTGTTGCCGACCCTTTTCTGGATCCATTTCTGCTTTTGCTCGTCTGTCCCGGCCATCGACCTGTTTTGCCCTGTTTCCTGCCTGATACCTCTTCTGACCTTTTTCTGGACCCGTTTCTGATTTTGCTTCTCTGTCCCGGCCATCGACCCATTTTGCCCTCTTTCCTGCCTGATACAGCCATGGGACCTGATTGGCTGTTTGACTCTTTTTAAACTCCTGTCTTCCGAAAGGAACCCGTCACACCGTCTGCGAACCTATGCTCTCAGCTAGGCAAGCTTTTGTACTCGCTGACATTATCCTGCCCTGTTTTCCTGCCTGATACCTGTTGCCGACCTTTTTCTGGACCCGTTTCTGCTTTTGCTCCTCCGTCCCGGCCATCGACCTGTTTTGCCCTTTTTCCTGCCTGATACCTGTTGCCGACCTCTTTTCTGGACCCGTTTCTGTTTTACTCCCCCGTCCTAGCCATCCACCTGTTTACTCGCCGTCAACGACTTCCCTCGCTCGACACAGAAGTGCCACTTCCGCGTTCCTGTCATCTGTTACCCGTGACCGACGATCATCGGATCGTAGATGTAAGCGCTGCTCTTTTACTTAATGAAAACTGAGTAAAACGAACGCTATTGGGTCCAGGCTCTGTTCCTGGCTCGCGACACTGCGTTGGATTGAAGTCTGAGAGTTTCATTAAAATGCCCATAAAATTGCACGGTGATATTATCCATGGCGTCCAAGAATTTGCACTCGGAAGGTTAAAGAAAGCAGAGAGTCAAAATCTCAACTGTAATTAGGGGCCCCGCGACACACCACAGGATGAATGGGTCACTGATAGCTCAGCAGTTTGCTCGACTGCCGAGGATTGGATTACATCGCATTAGACTCTAATCGGAGCGGACGGACGCTCCCGACGCAAGGTCGAGCAAATAGATCAGAAGACAAAATGTCTGCCAAGTACAAGATGTTGCCCAAAAGCGGGGACTTCAGTTTGGAATCATCCACCCATTATTATCTGAGGTTGGCTTGCAGGGGCAGTACCCTCAACAGGGAAGCCTGGACCTGCCTATCCCGAGCCACTTCTTCCAGCTGGTCCGACAGGATCCCGAGGCATCTTCAGGCCAGCCTACAGACGCGGTCTCTCCGGCATCTTGTCGGTGGGACATGCCAGGAACGCCTCTCGAAGGAGGTGCCCAGCAGGCATCCTTATCAAATGTCCGAGCCACCTCAGCCGGCTCCTGTCGACCCTTAGTCCCTCTTAGCCCCCCATCTCTCAGGGAGAGAGCCCAGCCGCCCTTCAAAGGAAGCTCACCACTTTAACTGCTTGTTTTTCAGGATCTTTGGGTCACAAACCACACTTCATGACCACAGTTTAGGCTAGGAACGTAGATGCGCCGCTAAATCGAGAACTTTTCCTTCCGTCTGTCAATCTCCTGTTTTCTTTTCTTTATTCTCATTTTTTCTTTTGTTTTTCTTCTTTTACTTTTTCTTCATGTACTCTAATCCATTCTCTCTTTTTCTTCCTTTCTTTTTTTATTTGTGAAATGCTGGGCAAACAATGAAAAAAAAAATTGTGACCCTTGGTCACTTTAAGTCTCTGTAGTTTGTATTCCTCCTTGTTGTTTTTAGCATTCGTCCTTGTTTGTGTGACACCAAATATCGACATCTAATGGTCGCTAATACACACTGTCCCTTCTGAAGTAAACGCAGCCCACGCAAATAATGGCTTTATCACTCCCTCTCCCTCTCGTTCACCCTCTGGTCCTCTCCCTCTCTTTCTTGTTCCTCCTCTCTCCCTCCAAAATCACCTTCCTCCTCCTGAGTCTTCACAATCAAAATTGTAAAAATTTGAGTTTGCTTTGGGCTCTGGGCTCGGTCCTACAAATCAAATTAAATGGTCGGACTCGGGTTGGGTCGGGCTTTAAGGCTCGCGTGTTTGGCTAGAGCTGGATTATAGGCCCCATTTGACCTCTAAGCTGCAGCGAGTGGTTTAAAGTGGCAGGTGACTTTGGCGACATCCAGTGGACATATTTAAAACTCCAGGTCATTGTTTGTCAAGAAGCGGCTCGTTTCTTTCTAATGTTTCTCTGAGCCTTGTCCTGTGTCTTGTGGGCCCTAGTTGGTCGACCCCTGGATTAGATTGAAATAAGCCACGCCCCTTTTGGGAAGGTGACCATGGTGCAGTGACACCATTCGGAGGCGGCAGTAGCTCAGGAGGTAGAGCGCTCGTCTTGGGATCAAGAGATCGCAGTTCGAATCCCGGCTCCTCCGTGTTATATGTCAAAGTGTCCTTGGGCAAGACACTGAATCCCTAATGCCCCCAACAAGCAGATCGGCACCTTTCATGGCTGATGCTGCTATCGGTGTGTGAGTGTGTGTGTGAATGGGTAAATGTGAAGCACATTGTAAAGCGCTTTGGGAAGTCTTCATCTTCAGTCTAGAAAAATGCTATAGACATGCAGATCATTTCATTTCATGCCATCCGTCTTCTTGGCGACATCCAGTGGACATATTTAAAACTCCAGGTCATTGTTTTTCAAGTAGCGGCTCGTTTCTTTCTAATGCTTCTCTGAGCCTTGTCCTGTGACCTGGGGGCCCTAGTTTGTCGACCCCTGGATTAGATTGAAATAAGCCACGCCCATTTTGGGAAGGTGGCCATGGTGCGGTGACACCATCGGGATGCCATCCGCCTTCGGACCGACTCCCAAACGACTCCGAGACATATTTTCCTTATCGTGCATTTGCGGCCAGCGCCGGCAGTCAGTTCGATCCATCACTTGAATTGTCAACACAGAGGGGGACAATTTGGACTTTTGGAGTGGACAACGGAGAGACGGCTGGCGGACGAGAGCAGCAGCAAATTGCCAGCGAGAGCCTCTCTTGTCCGAGCGAGTGACGGCAAAGAACAGCATCATAGAAGAATTGAGACTGATTTGAAAAGGAGCACACGCTAGGGTTGGAGACCTTCGTGAACGGAACGGCTCTAAGAGATGACTCTTGAAAGTGAGCGACGAGAGCCGGTTCCACTTCAAAACACTCTTTTTCTTTATTTGTCTCCCTTTCAGTCCCTAGCTTTCCCTCTTTCTCTTTCTCTATCTCTTCACCTCTGGCCCCTTTATATCTCCCACTCACTTTTTCATGCTCCTATCTTTCTTTCCCCATCCCTCACTTTCTTTCTCCCCATCATTCTGTTTTTTTCCCTCTCGCTGTCATGATTGCTGACTCGGGGCACCTGTGACTGCCCAATTGGCGCCAACAGCCCTGAGGGGTTCAAAGACTCTTTTTAAACCCCCGGCTTCCAACAGAAAGCCGTCAGACTGTTTGCGAACCTATGCTCCCAGCGAGGCAAGCTCCATACCTTCCGACATTTTCCTGCCCTGTTTTCTCCCGCCCGATACCTGTTGCCGACCTGTTTCTGGACCCGTTTCTGCCCTGCTCTTCCATCCCGACCATCGACCTGTTTTGCCCTGTTTTGCCCTGTTTCCTGCCTGATACCTGTTGCTGACTTCTTTTCCGGACTCGATACCGCCCTTGCTCTCCCGTCCCGGCTATCGACCAGTATCCCTGCTGCCTACGATTATCCTCGGAAGTGCCATTTTTTTTTTTATCCATTCATCTCCCTTTTTATCTTTCTCTCTTTGTCTTTCTCATCCTCCCCTCTATAATTATTAATTATGAATTATTCATTTGATTTGGCAAAAGCTCACCGTGTGTGAATATAACAACATATATTTTAATGTCGTAGCATAACACATGTTCGAAAGGAATTTGGTGCATGATGTTTCATTATTATCGGTCATGTAATCATTAAAAATAATCTGAAAAGCTGCTCGGTCGCCAAAAGAGCCGACTTCTTTCAGTGAGCCAGGCCCAAAGAGCCAGTTCTCGAAAAAGAGCCGGAATTCCCAATACTAACACACACCCGAGATAGCACACACTGGGCAGATCATTTCCCATTTGAAGCATGTCATGATTACTGATGGGAATCACCTGTGCCCGCAGGTTCTGATTGGCTCCCTGTCCCTATTTGAACCCAGAAATAGGTGTAGATAGGTGCCGTGTAAAATAAAGCCAAAAGGCTCCTTCGACTCAAAGGTGCGTCGTTAACGCATACTTATCAGAGAGAATGTTTAAGTCGAAATCTCGGCACGCCACCTTTAATGCGCTCAAATCCTTAAAGCAAAGTGACAGCCGCGCATGAGTTTGTTGTGTGCACGTTTGTGGTCGCAGGGGCCTACGAGACGACGACGACGAGGCTCTTCGAAGCTCCTCCGGACTCGTCTCGCAAATGTGTTGTGTCACAGCGTCCTCTTCTCTTTGCGCTTCCCATGCATGGCGGTGGTGCGGGCTGCTGTGGCCCAATTGCACCCGGTATTGCGAGTCGCACGTTACGTTAAGTAATGCAATTACTTTTCCCGGTAACGAGTACTTTAACGCGTGTAGGGGTGATGTCCTCAGCCGTCTCCGATCACAGAATTGCCCTTACTACTCTCCATCAGTGTAACAAAAATGTGAAAACCCCCGACTGTTTGTAAGATTTGTGATTTGCATCTATCTGTGTGTCATGTTCAGGGTTGGGTACGGCTACTTGAACTGGATTACTTTCAATGACTTTTAAATGACTCCAATACCAAATATGCTCATAAATGACAAAAGAAACTAAATAGGAATCAAATGATGACTCACAAGACGTGGTCAGCTTTCTCTCCTGGCTTTGATCTCTTTGATCTCCGGCAAAACCAACATCAAATGCCACAGAAACAAAATGAAAATCAATCCAAACAGCTTTTTGCCGTTCCATGTATTCCGTTACTCCCCAAGCCTGCACCAAATTGACTCATTTGATTCATATTTAGTTTAGTCATTTCTTAGCGTATTTTGTATTGGAGTAATCCAAAAGTCATTGAAAGTAATCCAGTTCAAGTAACCCTACCCAACCCTGGTCATGTTCATGCCAGGAATTGTTTCATTGCATATCAAAAATGAGATAATCAATCAACCAAATGACAAAACTTTATTCTCCAACCCTTAGAGAATATAGACATTTTTGGTCTCTTTTGAAAGGTAGCACTCTTAAATTTGGTCCCAAACTATAATAAACTGCAATTGCTACTAACATTGAGTAATCTATGTCGAAACACACAGAAATAGTTTTGTTTTATTGTCACCTGAATTTTTTTTTTTTTGGGCCTGCAGATGAGTGCAACATACGCATCTTAGCTGGAAAACAGCTGGGCCAATAGCATGAGGGTTTACCTGGTCCCAAGTCAAATTTGATCCCAATCTTAAAAACTACAGATTGTACACATATTTGAGGCATTTTTCCAAATGTATGTCTAAGTGTTTCAAAAATGGGCCTTTTGAAGATGGACAGTTTACATTCTTTGCAACTGCGTATTTGAATTTGGTCCATTTTTAGACATTGTGAAAGAGTTTTAAATGTTTGACTTCTCTGACCAGAAAACACTCACTGAATGTGCACATCTGCACGTGATAATCACACGTTAAAATGGATCCAGGGTTGCATCGATCCATTATCTGTACCGTTTATCCTCAGTAGGGTCGCGGGGGGTGCTGGAGCCTATCCCAGCTATCTCCGGGCAGTGGGCAGGGGACACCCTCAACCGGTTGCCAGCCAGTCGCAGGGCACACAGGGACAGACAACTCACTCGCTCATTCACACCTAGGGACAATTTGGACCGGCCAATCCACCCGAAATGCACTTCTTCGGCCGTCTCCTGTTTTACACTTAGCGCTGATGTTGTGAAGGAATCCGCCCCCGTGTGAAATGTCGGGTTTCCCGATCATTTTTATCTCAAACGAGCGCGCATAAATTGTTGGATGAGTGTAGGTTGTGTTTGGTTAATGGAGTCGGATAACTCATTCAAACAATTTGGTCAACGCTACATTTTCATCATTCATTCCCAACAGAAGGCAGTGAGTGGCTTTTACAGGAACAACAAAACTAGGGGTATATCGAGTAAACGTAAGGACTGAATTTACGATAAATGTGTTCTTTATTTTGGTCTTTTTATGTGTAAAACGATTATTGCACTATACTATGCCTGAAGAAAAACAAAAATGATATGATTGTACTCAGTAATAGAGGAGATGTTGGAGTGGTTTGAAGCAAAATGGATATGGAGTGTCTCAGCAAAATGTTCATTCGCAAACCCTCAAGATGATATAAATAGGGCTTTCAAAGGCTTGTGTACAGGTTTTCTATTCCTCTTTTTATTTGGCTATTTTTAAGCAGTTTTAGGCAGTCAGCTCAAATGCTAGATAACAGGGTTGGGTAGGGTTACTTAAACTGGATTACTTTCAATGACTTTTGGATGACTCCAACACCAAATATGCTATTAAAAGACAAAAGAAACTAAATATGAATAAAATTACTAAATTTTGTGCAGGCTTGGAATACACGGAAGGGCAAAAATGATGTTGGCAAGCTGTTTGGATTGATTTTCATTTTGTTTCTGTCGCATTTGGTTTTGCCGGAGATCAAAGAGATCAAAGCCAGGAGAGAAAGCTTACCACGTGTTGTGAGTCATCATTTGATTCATATTTAGTTTCTTTTGTCTTTTATTAGCATATTTGCTATTGGAGTAATTGAAAGTAATCCAGTTCAAGTAACCCTACCCAACCCTGTTAATAGAGGAGATCTTGGAGTGGTTTGAAGCAAAATGGATATGGAGTGTCTCAGCAAAATGTTCATTCGCAAACCCTCAAGATGATATAAAAAGGGCTTTCAAAGGCTTGTGTACAGGTTTTCTATTCCTCTTTTTATGTGGCTATTTTTAGGCAGTCAGCTCAAATGCAGTAACTAGATAAAGACTTTCAGAGTCGTGCGCTACTTTTTAAATGAAGTAACTAGTAACGTTTGCGAACTGTTTTCAGTAACACGGACTGCACCCCATACTTTATCAAGGCGCTGTTTTGTTTGTGTGGGTGCGTTTGTTTTGTTGTTTGAGGAATCTTGACAACATACATCCAAGAGGGAGCCTGCGGCCAAATAGCCTCCCGTTGCCCTATCGGAACGTAGACAACCGGGTCAACGCAGAAAAACCTAGGGCGAGCGGACAAGCAGTCACAGTAAGTTGCGCTAAAAGTGCAACTCTTGCCGACTCAGCGGCCTTGAAAAGCTTTAAGGGCGGCGAGGAGACGCGCGGGCAAGGGCATTCGTGTCAGGACTCCGAACACACAAACCATAGATAAATCAAGCTGCTCCCGAATAACCTTCGAGGGCAAGCGAAGCGGGGTTGCACTCACTTTTTGAACACTCGTGCAAAAATCTTAAGACAACCCGGGGAGAATTTTAGAAATTTCAACCAGGATTTTTTTCCTTTCACACTTAAGACTTTTCAAGACCACATCCGAAGAAAATGAAGACCTATCTCGCACAATGTTCCCTGTCATTTTCCTTACAAAGTCAATGAGCAACGCTTGAAACAACAGTGAGCAACGGCAATCCCAAGTGTGGCAAGATAATTCATTATCAAACATGTCCAAAACTTAACATCAAGTTATTTTTTGCTGAGTTTCCGGCAATGCAAAAAAAAAAATTTCTCTTTTGAATGAATTGACTCATGTACGATTGCAAAGCTTGTACGGCCTACAAACGTTATTTGTTTTTATAACAATTCTTTCACAAAATATCCATTTCTTTTTATTTCCTGATATAGTTTGTCGCATATTAACATTTTTGGGGGCTTATTGAGTCGGTTGTAAGATACAGAACTGTACTTAATCACATTTTTGAGTGGAAGTACAATGTTGGCAACAAGATTCACTTGATATTATCGGAAATGATTTGAATGCAACACAAACTTTTTCTTCTTTTTTCTGTCTTTTTTTCTACTTTTTTAAAAATTCCTTTAAAAAAATCTCATTGTTTATTTTTTCCGAGCTGTTACATTTTTTTTTGTTCTCTATTTACTTTTTTCTTACACTTCTTTCTTTTCTTTTTTTCTGGCTTTTTTCGAAATTTTCTTTCTTTTTTTCTCTTCCTTTTGTTTCTTTTTTTTCCACAGCTTTTCACTACGTTTTCATTTTGGTATGTTTTTCTTTTTCGTTCTATTCCCCCCTTCCCTTAAGTCATGTTGTGCATCATTTTACATAATTTTTGGTCATGTTGGGATTAAAGAAGCAAAAACAACCCGAAGAGCCGTTTAGGACCCGAAAGAGCCGGTTCCTTTTAGTGAGCCGAGCCGAAGAAGCCGGTTCTCGACAAACTCTAACTTTACTCAACCTTGTTCTACTTCGACTCGACTTCAAAATACCGCATTTAGGACACAACGTCAGGGGAACCCGTGTACTTTTTCATGCACTGTAACTTTGACTTAATTTGCTTCTTAATGAGTAATTTTGGGCAGCACGGTGGCGCAGTGGTGAGCGAGTGTGCGGCACAGTTCTGAGGTCGTGGGAACCTACTGAGTGGGTTCAAATCCAGCTCCCGGCCTTACTGTGCGGAGTTTGTATGTTCTCCTTGTGCTTGCGTGGGTTTCCTCCGGGCACTCCGGTTTCCTCCCACATTCCAGAGACATGCATTTCAGGTGAATTGACCGGTCCAAATTGTCCCTAGGTGTGACTGAGCGAGCGAGTTGTCTGTCCCCGTGTGCCCTGCGATTGGCTGGCAACCAGTCCAGGGTGTCCCCTGCCCATTGCCCGATGATTGCTGGGATGGGCTCCAGCATCCCCGCGACCCTACTGAGGATAAGCGGTGCAGCTGATGAGATGAGATAAGATGAGTAATTTTGTGCGCCGGCTAGATTTTCTTGTGCACTGAGAATGTGCGAGCAGTGCGCAATTGCACACGCGCGCAACTTAGAGGGAACACTGTTTTCTACCCACCTTTGGTATGTTTTTCTACATACAGTATAGCTAATAAGCTAGGCTACGACTTCCATTTTGCAGGTGAGATGGATTTAGTCCCAACACCGGACCGCGCTGGCACAGAGGGGGGACTGGCCCCTCGACCTGTACGAGACGACTGTTGCACTACAGTTGGCAAACATATACACTCGCGGTTGCCATGGCGCCCAATTGGCCCAGCCTGTGTGGTGCCAGCTGCAGCTTGTTGACAGATTGGCTCCCTGTCAGTATTTAAACTCAGTCCTGTCAGTCCCCTTTTGTCGGTCCGTCTGCGAAACTGTTTATACACGGCAAGCCCTTTTTCGCCTGTCCTGTTTTTTTGTTCCTGTTAGTCTCCCATTATGATCTGTGTTGAGCTAGACCACGCCTGCTCTCCCGCCCCGAATAACGATCCGTTTTTGATCTACTCTCCTCTCCTGGTTCTTGACTTGTTTCTGATCCCGATCACATTTTTGCTCTTCTATCCTGGCTACTGACCCATTTTTTTCCGTTCCCGACACCGCCACGGAAGTCCCACTTCCATGTTCAGAGCGACCTGCTCCCGGCGATCACCGGATCATGAGTGCAATCCTTTCTTGTCTTCCCAATAAAACTGTGAGAAATGTTAGACGAGTGGGTCCTGTTTCCATTCTGGTCTTGATAATTTACTATGTAAAGACTCATAAATACTAACGTATAGAGTATCATTGATATACACTACAAGAGAAAAAAAATCTCAAAAATCGTAATGTAATGAAATCTTAACTTCATAATTCAATCCTCTGAAAAGACCCCCAGCCTTTATGTCATTCAGTCCGGCCTCCATGAGAACGTTTTTCCCCCGTGTGGCCCCGGAGACGAAAGGAATCGGTCCCCCTGTTCCAATATAATCACACTATAATTTGGTTGATTTATTTTATGAATAAAAGAAAACGAGGATGTGAAAAATCAATGTCTTTTCTTTGGAACACTGTCATCGTCACGATTGGAAAATGAAGTTCCTCCTTCCCCTGATGATGTTTTCCTTCTCAATTTTTCTCACAACGTCTCATTTCCCCGATTGCAATCTTTCTCAAAATCCGACTCCATAAAGAGATTGTGTGGACACAGTGGAGCGCACGTGTCCTCCCGGTCGGTCAGGTTCCCGTACCTTTCCCGTTCCCTCTCCCGCCTCCGACGATTCGGCCTCAAAGACCTTTTCCCGCCCCCGTCTTCTCCTTTTCCCATCATGACTCTCCTTCCTGATAGTTTTTGGCAAGCCGGAGCTCTCTCACCTTTCTCAGCTCTCCCTTGCATTTCCTTCCCCTTTCCCGGCTACCACACATTATCTCCCGCCTTGCGAGGAAAGCAACTGATATTTGTGTTGTTGTTGTTTTTTTAATCAAGTATGATTGTCATGGGGTGTCGTGTAGACCCAAATTGTTGGGAATTCATTATCAAAAATTGTTGGAATGAGTTATCTGACTCCATTGACCAAACACAACCTACATTCATCCGACAATTATGCGCACTTGTTTTTTTGAGAGAGAAATGAACAGGAAGGACCACACAGGGGCGGATTTTTATTATTCCTAACAGCAGATCTAAGTCTAAACAGGAGACAGCGGAAGTGTTGTTGGAGTGTGTGTGAAGCCTTCTTCTGAACTCCTTTCGTTTTTTTCTTATTGGTTGGCGTGTCGGCTCCTCCCACGGGTGTGCCAAGAGGTTGTTTGCACGACTTGAGGTCTGGCTCTCCCACAACAACCCCTGTCGTTCAGCGTTAGCAAATCCACGTGTCCCGATATCAAAATTTCCTAGACAAAATATTATGCATTTCGAACCGCCTGCCCTGGCATTGAACTAAAGCCCAGTCAGTGAATATCTATTGCATCAAACTAAATACATGTCAATTTGTAGTCAATCATATAAAATCCTTTATAGTCAAATGTATAAAATCCTTTAAAATGCAGCACACAAGCTGTAGACCGAGGGATGTAATCAAACCCCAACAGAGGGTTGTGTTTATATAACAACAACAAGAAGAAAGAAAACCCTACTTGAAAGAAGGAAGTGTAAGAACGGAACCACTGAGAAGGGAAACTTGAGAGGGAGACCTTAGAACACAGGTGTCAACCTCATGGCCCGCGGGCCACATCCGGCCCGGCGTACAATTATATCTGTCACGAACCGGACCGGGAAGCAGGAAGTCGGAACTCGTATGCGTAGACGATCTGAAACAAAAGTTGTCCGACACACAAACGGACCAAAGACAAAACAAAATGGCTTAAAGGCAATCAAAGATTCAAACTAGGTAATACTCAGATCAAACAGGCGTGAACAGGTCTTCGACAAGGTAAAGCGACGGGCAGTCCCAAAAGGAGCGTTTAAGTACTCCAAAAGCAATCAGTCCAATGCGTCTCAGCCGGTTTCAAGGGGCGGGGCCAGCTGGGCGCCATGACAACCGTGCAGGACGTGACATTCTGGAATCATATTCCTGACTGTTTTAAATTCATATTTATTTATTGTTCGACACCCCTGCCTTAGAGGAATTCTTGAGAGGGACTTGATTTTTAGGTTTTGTTGGTATTATAAAAAAATGGGCATTGACTCATATCTTTCAGGTTTCATTCCCCCTATGTTCCTGCATCGACCTTTCACTCAGAAAATGCTAGTCTACTCGTGATCCCAAGAGCCAAGAAGAGATCTGCAGGTTGTAGAGCCACACCAAAATGAATGACTCGCACAACTATTTTTTGAATATCCAACCGAGCTGTCATTTTACACGAGTCAGAATCTACAACATGGATATACATTTAAATTGTGTAACTGAACAGTTTATCTTCCACTATTCTTGTTTATCAACAAACTATGTGGAACATGTGGAAAATCCTGTAGACATCTATGACTTTGACTATTCTTCATCAAGAATGAACTACAATCAAAATCAAGTGATATGGACGGCTACTATACCATTCATCAACAAAATCTTATTTTAGAAACTATCAAAACTTGAAACACACACACACCTTTAATATATTCGCCATCAGTTAATGGTTTTCCGTGCTTTGCCATGCAGTGAGCAATGTGATAGCTTGCTTCAGCGGTGGCGTTTGTAGCTGTGACAAATGTTTTCAGGATCTGTGTTTGTTTGCCGTACCTGGAAACAACGCGTTTTAATGTCTCCGCCTTTCCAGACTCGTCCTTGAGTTCATATTCATGTTTCGTCTCGTATGACGCTTAACACTTGACGTGCGAGGTACACAAAGCCTAAGTTATCTGTCCACATTGGCTGAAAAGAACGAGATTTTTTTGCTGGAGGAGCTGTTGTGATTCGTTCATTAATCGCGCGCCGGTGTTTCTGTGGGTGGGTTAAAACGCAGTTCTTCCCTCCTCTGCGAGGCGCAGACACGCTCACACACAGAGCAGAGGTGGAGGGGCGCTACCGTAAAGCCTCTAAATAACACAGCGTGCAACTGAAACTGTCTAAATTTCACCTAAAAATGCGCATGAAAAAAAAAAAAGCCGTGCACTCGGGTGCCACCATTCACTATTCGCTAAATATGCAGAAAACACCACGGTTACTGGCTTTATTTCAAATGGAGACGAAACTGAATACCGAGCAGAAATTAATTCACTTTCCACCTGGTGTCATGAGAGTAATCTGTTATTGAACGTAGGTAAAACTAAGGAGATAATAGATTTCTGTACTAAGCCTCCCCCGCATGTGCCACTGTCAATTAATGGTAGTGAGGTGGAACTGGTCCATTCATTCAAGTTTCTGGGTACTTACTTGTCAGCTGACCTCACATGGACTGTCAATGCTACAGATATTCTAAAGTCAGCCAGACAAAGGCTCTACTTCCTTCGTCAACTCAAATCATTCAGAGTCCGTCAATCCATTCTAGTCCATTTTTATCGTGCTATCATTGAATCCGTTTTAACGAGGTCAATCACAGTTTGGTTTGGTCGTGTCAATCAGAAAGAATTGTCAAAGATGGAATCAGTAGTGAGGATAATAGGTACTGGCCTCCCGTCCCTGCAAAGTATCTACATCGATCGAACTAGAAAACGGACACTGAAAATGATAGAGGATCCCAGTCACCCCGCTCTCAGGTACTTTGATGACCTGCCGTCAGGTCGCCGTCTTCGCTCCATTGGGAGCAAGACTTCACATCTTAAAAAAACAGAGTTTTTACCCTTCCGCTATCCGTATGTTCAACGGGAATTGATTTAGGTTATTATGTATAGTAATATTATGCCAACGGCGTTCCTCCGACTTATTCAACTCTAGTCTTGTTATTTACATATTCTTTCTTTTTTAACTATTCTATATAATTACCTTGTATTATACACTACATTATCTTTTTTACTCTATTCTTTTTATTCTTTTAAATCTATTATTTTATCATTGGGGCAGCACGGCGGCGCAGTGGTTAGCGCCTGTGCGGCACAGTTCATGTCACGGGAACCTGCGTGGGTTCAAATCCAGCTCCAGACTTACTGTGCGGAGTTTGTATGTTCTCCTTGTGCTTGCGTGGGTTTCCTCCGGGCACTCCGGTTTCCTCCCACATTCCAAGAACATGCATTTCAGGTGAATTGGCCGGTCCAAATTGTCCCTAGGTGTGAATGAGCGAGCGAGTTGTCTGTCCCTGTGTGCCCTGCGATTGGCTGGCAACCCGTTCAGGGTGTCCACTGCCCGATGATTGCCGGGATGGGCTCCAGCACCCCCGCGACCCTAATGGGGATACGCGGTACAGCTGATGAGATGAGATCATGTTTATGGTTGAATAAATAAATACGATACGATACTGGTTAACCCCTGGCGTGCCATCCCTGGTGTAGATAGACCCCAGAAAACTGCACCCGCATCATATCGAATGGAATGATTTTCCTACTGGAGGCTTTGGTTTCCAAGTGAACTGTCCTTGAACCGTTTCCGCCCCTCGTGCATATATGTAAAGAATTAGTCATGAATAAAAGCCGGACAGCTGTCACTAAAAGTAGGCCCGCTTTTAATCTTTCCGGCAAAGTGCATTGCATCTATAGGAGGCTGCTGCAATGCAGAGGATTCCCCCGCGTTCCCGCACTCTCGTCTACCTCCGCCTCCCTGCAAAGACATTAAAGATAGAAGTGTGTCCACGTACGGCGAGCAACCTCACTCGCCGCGTGCAGATTTCTGCAAAACTTGTGCCGCGTTCGCCTATCGGGATGGAAACGTCTGTTCCGAACGCGGCGGGATTAAGACGGGAGCGCGGCCTCGTCTTTGGGAAAGATCAAAAAGGGGATGAAAGCGAACGTGGCTCCCCAGACCTCCGTCGGGGTTGAATTTGCTTATCGGGGACGTCGGTTAAATGAGCATCCGAAGGATGGCCGCCGACGTTCCGCTATCTTCCAAACGTTTGTGTTCGGTACAGGAGGACGGGGGAGAGACTCTGCAGTACGGGGGAGATCATAAAACCAGGACGGGGGGAATAAGGCGGTCGTTTGTGAGACAGTTTTACATAGCCTATTTCCACGTCAGTGTCGAAATAGTCGGGAGTTTTACACGTGAATTGCTTCATTGAAATATTTTTCACACATGGACATGAAAACTGTCATTTTTGAGCCCAATGGAAAGACATATCTACAAAAATGGAGCTGCCTTAGAGGGGCAATGTGTCACGGTTGCCATGGCGCCCAATTGTGCGTTAGAACTCCGATGACTATTATTTTTTACCTTCGAATCGAAATCAAATCTATTTTCTCCAAATGGTTCAAGAACAGCATTTCAATTGATTTTGTGAACGTCTCAGATTGGGATTTTAGGCCAATTTTATAGGATTGTTACAGGGTAAAAATAGGAAGACTGTGTCGATCTTAAAATAGTCTCCACAGGGGGCCCATGGCGCGTGGATGCAGAGCCGGATGCAGAGCCTGAGCTAGCTAAGCGGCGTTATAAGCCTTCGGTACTGTCCATCATCATGGGAAATGGGAACTCTCGACAAACTGGCTGTGCTGGTGAAAAACGTCAAAACGTACAGGGATTGCAGTTTGCCGTGGTTTACAGAAACGTGGCTCACGTCTAGCATCCTGGATGCTAACGTGGAGCTACCCGGATTCAGCGCTGTTAGGACAGACAGAGACACAAAAGCCTGCGGGAAGCGGAGAGGAGGCAGACTTGCTATCTACGTGAACACGAGGTGGTGTCACCCTGGGCATTTCCATCTGCTGCAGGGACGGCGAACTTTTGGCCTAGCGTGAGACGTCATCCACTCCGCTGTTGCTAAACTACAACACAGCACCCCGAGGCCATCCTGTTTAAAAACAACAAAAGGATACTGCCGGAAGTGTGAATTTCCCTACGGGGACGAATAAAGCATCTATCTGATCCAAGTACTTGCTCAGTGTTGAAAATATCGATATCTGAACGGGTTGGCGTGCCCTGACTCGCCAGACGAAGCATCAGTTTCAGGCTTCTCGACAGCTCGGGCCCCGTGTAACGGATCGATGCGACGCTTTGGACTTCCTCCAAGGATGACGGCATCAATGAGACTGTTTGGCCATCACTTTGCGCGTTATCATAAATGGCAAGCTCATTAGGACGCTTCTCCGCAGAAAGCCCGGTAGAGCGGCGGGATGCATCATCCTAGCCATTATCCCTGACGGCTATCGACTCGGACCGAGCTATCCGTTTTAGTCCAAACGGGATGACGGCTATTATGCCGAGCACCTTGTTGCTCATCACAATTAGGGCCGCAACGATCAGTCATAGAAACACGGCGGTGTCTCTTTAAAACGAGCGCTTTTAACACGATAATGTCTGTTTTTGAGTTTTTTTTTTGTTTTACAAAAATCACGCTTGCTATTGTTGGCGTAGACAGTCCGTGTCTCGCCGCGTGTTCGACTCCCGGGACCAGGGTGAGTATTTGGACGAAGAAAAACAAAATAGAGCGTAGGAAAACATTTCAGTTGAGATTTTTTTTTACAAAGTTGGAAAATGTAAAAAAAAAGAAAGTAAAAAACGGTATACTCTGGCCCGAAAATCAGGATAGAGTCATCCCTCCAAAAGACATTGAGAAATGGCTGACCACAGTTTTTATAGGAAAGGGCCAAGATGGAACATGAAACTTAAACGGGCAAACGAGGAACTCACATCTTCACAAGAGACCTCGGTTAAAACCGATGCAGCTGGATCTGGAATGACAAGATAAGGGCTGACTTGTCGGCAGACCGTTGCTGGGAAAGTACTGATATGAAAGGATACATTGAAACTTTGTATGAATGCAGTAAGTAAATACTTTGTGGATTAAAGTAAGTGAATTTATAACAACTCAATGAATAATGTGATTAAATGATCAAATTAATAAAACTGGAAAAATCATGCAATATTGATTACATATTCATGGACACATTTTAATGATCTAGCACTATACATAGGAAAAAGTCCCAGAAGCTAACAATAGAAACCATTCGCCACCAGAATCGGCTCGTCCAGTTTGGGCATGCAAACTACAAGCAAAATAAATAGCTGTAAAAGTGTTTCGAGTGTTCGGTCATTTAAAGTTACAGTAACTTTAATTTCAATCAAGTATTTTCTTATCAACCGCAATCAATCGATCTGCCAATTGCTCCCCTTATTAATGATTGCAAATCTTCCTCATTAAGCGATAACAAATCAATAAAAATACAGCACCTGTTTACTCATAGCAAGACAGACTTTGTAGAATATCGTGACAATATTAGCAATCTACGATGGCATCTGCTACCAGTGATCATGATCATCCAGACCAAAGCCCAACACGAGATTTGTTTTTTAAACAAAAAATTAAAAAATACGGTGTGCACAATGTAAAGTGATGAAAAAAAACAAGGAAAATGTATAAATAGACACGTATGCGATCTCTGTAACTACTCCTTAGCCCCCCCCCCCCACCTTTACTCTGCAAAATATTCATAATAAACTCGCATTTTATCTCATTCACATCATCTTATTACTCTATTTTTTATGTTTGATTACTCTTTGAATGTGTTTTTAGCCATCAGTAAAATGTGTTTTAATAAGTATTTAGGGAACGCTTGAATACTTTTTTGCCAGGTATGGAATCTCTGTGACAAAGCATTTCAATCTAAAACTGAAGCCTAATTAGTCTCGATTAGTTTTTTGTAATGTCATGATTACTGACGTGACTCGGCTGTGCCCGCTCCTTTGGCGCCAAATGCCTCGGACTCTGATTGGCTCCCTGTCACTATTTGAACCCATTCCTGTCATTCCCCTGTGGTCAGTCCGTCTGCGAACCTCAGTTTACTCTAGGCAAGCTTTTTCGACCTTGACCTCACACCAGTTTTTGTTCCCGTCTGTTCCCCGTCCTGACCACGTCGACTCTCCTCTCCTGGCTTTCGACCTGTTTCTGATCCCGACCACGTTATTTTGCTCCCCTGTCCCGGCGACTGACCCATTTTTTCCGTTCCCGACACCGCCATCGCTCGCCAGGGAAGTCCCACTCCCGCATTCAGAGCGACCTGCTTCCCGCGACCAGCGATCACCGGATCGCGGGTGCAACACTTTCCTTTCTTCCCAATAAAACCTGAAGCAAGTGGGTCCTGTCTCCGTTCTGGTCCTGACATGTAATCCATGCCCAGCACCACCATCTTGCGTCAAACTCCGTAGCGGTCCTTGGCAAATGAAAACACGCACCAAATATTATCCCTGCAGGACGTTTTCATTAGTCTATGAATTGAAAACGACTGATTTAATCATGACTCATTCGGATGACTAACGATTTATAAAAAATAAGTAACAAATCATCACGGCCCTATAAAAGTACAATTTCTGAAATCAGACAAACGGGAGAACGATGGCTCCTTGGCCGAGGTGACTAACTCTATAGCGGCGGCAATTCTTTGCTACTTTCTGGTTTTTCCCGCTGACCGTCGGCAGGCTAAAAAGGAAAATGAACTGTCGCCCGGTGTCATTCTGTCTGCATATTAATAGAAGAGGGATAAGCTCTTATCAACTCTTCAGCGACTTGCAGCAAGCAGACATATCGATCGCCGCCGAGGGCAGGGGGGACCCTTTCCGTTCGGAGTCACGGGAAATACGCCTCTTTGTCGTGATCGGCTTACTTCGAGTGTCATGAGCTCTCTCTCTCTCTCTCTACCGGTAACCAGAACCCATCATCTCCCTGCACCCCGATCAGTTCCGCCTGTCTGTTTTCGTTTCCCACCAGCCCTGCCAATCAAGCTCTGTATTTAAAGCCCCGCCTTACAGCCAACCTTTGTCAGATCATCTGCAAAGCTACATCCGGAACCTGTTTGTCTGCGCTCACCAAGCGTCTTGCTCGGTTTCTTCTTCGTTCCATCTTTCAAGCCATCTCCCTTAAAGGTAGTCCCAAATCTCCATTTCAAGATTTCTCTTCACTCCAATGAACTTTCTTATCGTGATGCAATTGTGGTCCTCGTCTGTCTGATCCTTGACATAAAGGAGCTGGATCTTTGGACTTTGCGGATTCTTTTGATCCATACATCGACAATTATTATAGAAAATTGTGCGTCCAATGGCTCAGAAAAAGGGGAAATGCAAAAGAGGACAAAAAAGGAAAAAAAGACGAGGGAGAAAATGGAAAAGAACAGAAAAAGGGGTTCGAAGTAAACTGTGGAAAAGGAAGAAAAAAAACAATAAAAATAAAAAAGGCAAGCAAAAATGAAGGAAATGCAAGGGAGAAAACAAACAAAAAGAAAAGAGTCAAAAAAGAAAATATAAAAGCTAGGAAAAAACTAATAAAAGAAAGAGAAAAGAAGTGCAATATTTGGAAATATACATGAAAGAGATATGAAAATCAAAAGCGAGGTAAAAAGAAACAAAAGAGTACAAGTACAAAAAAGGACAAGGGGAAAAAAATAATACAGGTTTTGGGTCCCCTTTTAAACAGTATATTTCCAACAATGAGGGTGATCCAACATGGCGGCGCATGGATACATGCTTGCGGCTCGTTGTCCAGCTAATCTTCTATTTATTGCCGTTCTCTTGTCTTTTTTGCTTTCACTTTTGGACACATGTGTGGCCAAAAACACTTACAGTAGGGACGAACTTATTCGGTTGGGTGGGCGTCTAAATTTCGACTTTTCGGGCACTTTTTATAACGCCTATGATATACCGAGCGAACTTCAAAGAGACCCGGCATCCTTGTGGACAGCTATTCCTCTTAATAAACAACGGCGGCGACGCCGTAAAGAAAGGAAACAGAAGCGTGGTTGCCGTGCAGGTAGATGTGTGAAGCGTGTGAAGTCCAAGCAGCAAGATGGACGCGAGGATGTAACTAATTCCACCATTCATTCCTCGCCGGACAACCGACGCTTTAAACTCAGCGCTCACGAACGGCCACAACGCCGGGAGCTTTTGAAGATCTCGACAAAGACTACAAAGAGTTCAGCTAAGTCAAATGATTCAGCAAAGCTGAAATTTGGTCTGTTAAATATTAGATCGCTTGCTCCAAAAGCTTTACTTGTTGATAACATTATTCGTGATTATAAACTTAACTGTATGGGTCTTTGTGAAACGTGGTTACGCCCGGATGAGCACTTAGCGCTAAATTATGCCTCTCCCCCAGACTACGAGAGTAGTCATATAGCACGCACGCTGAAAAGAGGTGGTGGTGTTGCGCTAATCTCTGAAAAATCGCTCAAATTTAATACACGTACCTCTAATAATTACAAAACGTTTGAGGCTCTTGTGATGCGGTCCCCTCAATTGTCAATTGATGTAATAACTATCTATCGTGCACCTGGGCCATACACAACTTTCTTAGACGAATTTGCTGAACTTTTGTCTGAACTAGTAACCTATGCAGACAAAATTATAATTATGGGAGACTTTAACATTCATATGAACTCCCCACACAGTTCACTTACTATTGCGTTTAGTTCTCTAATTGATGCATTTGGTTTTACTCAACTGGTTGACTTGCCAACCCATAAAAATGGGAACACGCTAGACTTGATTCTGACTCGAGGAGTTTTAACCTCAAACATTATGGTGCTACCTTGTACTACTGTTATCTCTGATCATTATTTAGTGACATTTGAGGTGCTAACTAAATGTAGAGTTAATAAAGCTGAGGGATTTAGCGGACGCAATATAAGCACTGGCACAGTTTCTGAGCTCTTTGAACTCCTTCCTGGAGCAGTTGCGTCCTTTCCTAAATACAATGGCTCGATTGACTCACTCATGAATGAGTTCAATACCACACTGACTAGTGTGCTGGATTCAATAGCGCCCATAAAACTAAAATCACGTCCTAAAAGACGCACACCTTGGTTTACCGATGAAACTAGAACCCTTAAAAAAGAATGCAGGAAATGGGAGAGAAAATGGCGCGCTACCAAGCTTGAGGTTTTCCATCAAACCTGGTGTGACAGCTTGTTAAAGTATAAAGCGGCCCTTGCCTCTGCAAAATCGGCCTACCTTTCGAAGGTGATTGCGTCTCAAAAGAACAACCCCAAAGCCCTTTTTGACACTGTAGCATCGCTTACAAGGCAACAGCCTATCGCAGACAGTTCGACACACTCTGCTCAGGACTTAATGGTCTTCTTCACTAAGAAGATTCAATGCATACAGGAAGAAATTGCAAAAGATATTGTTAGTACCACACGTATTAAAGGACTGAAATTTACAGATGCACGACAGGGTGGCTGCCCTGGGAAAATGGCCGGTTTTAGTGAACTGTCACTTGATGATCTCAAACAAGTGGTGAATGCGGCCAAACCGACAACTTGCCAGTTCGACCCGCTCCCAGGTTCACTTATTAAAAGTCTTTTTAGCGTCCTTGGGCCTTCAGTTCTAAATATTATAGATACATCACTCTCCTCAGGTGTAGTTCCAGCAGCTTTTAAGTCCGCCGTTATTAAACCCACACTGAAACGACCCAACCTTGATCCAGAAATATTAAGTAATTACAGACCTGTGTCAAACCTACCTTTCCTCTCTAAAGTACTCGAAAGAGTAGTGGCACAGCAGCTGAATGCTTTCATATCGGAGAATAACCTTTTTGAATCCATGCAATCAGGATTCAGGGCTAACCACTCTACTGAGACAGCTCTGATCAAGGTAACAAATGATCTCCTAATGTCAATGGATTCTGGCGCTTCATCACTTTTGCTGCTGCTGGATCTTAGTGCTGCTTTTGACACAGTGCGCCACAATATCCTACTAGAACGGTTGGAAAAATGGATTGGTCTCTCAGGAGCCGTCCTCTCGTGGTTCAAATCCTACCTCTCAGATAGGACGCACTGTGTTAAATATGGTGAAACGACATCTGAGCCCTTTAATGTTACCTGCGGTGTTCCGCAGGGTTCAGTGCTCGGCCCCCTACTTTTCAACATTTACATGCTTCCATTAGGTGATATTATTCGCAAGTACAATATCAGCTTCCATTGCTACGCAGACGACACTCAACTATATCTTCCGTTGGAGGAATCTTCCACACTAAACTGTGGAAATTTGGAGGCCTGTCTCACTGAGATAAAAGAGTGGATGTCACTCAATTTCTTGCGTCTCAACTCTGAAAAGACCGAAATGTTAGTCATTGGTCCTTCTAAATGCCGGGACTTATTCTCAAAAACTGCTGTGGACATTGACAAATGTCACATCACACAGAGTGACTCAGTT